>NW_024884253.1:89668611-90107269 GCF_019232065.1 Centrocercus urophasianus | reverse complement strand
TTTTCTTTTTTTTTTTTTTTCCTGAAAAATATTTCAGTAAGAGAACAATGAAAATGAGAGTTCAATTACAGAAGAATTTTTTTTTTTCACACTAAAAATTAGAAGGCATAAGCAAAAAAGCTACCAATTTATCAGCAAAGATGTTTTGGCTGTGCAGAAATTCAACATTGGGTGTTGGCAGCTAAGTAAGTTTCCATTCTCACCAATTTAAAAAGTTGTTGGTAAAATAGGATCAAAGAATCCTTGGAACTGGGAGGGACCTTTGAAGGTCACCTAGTCCGAGTCCCCAAAGAACAGGAACATACACAGCTAGGTCAGATTGCCCAGAGCCTGATCATCTTGCCTTGACAGTCTCCAGGGATGGGGCATTTACAATATCTCTGGGCAGCCTGTACTAGTACCTCACGACCCACACTCTAAAAGACTTTTTCCTTATATCTGTCCTTAATCTACCCTCTTTAAGTTTGAAACCATTCCCCTTGTTATTTTACAACAGTCTGCTAATGAGTCTGTCATCTTCCTTCCTGTAGCTTCCCTTTAGATATTGGAAGGCCCTACTAGGTTACCTCACAGTCTTCTTTTCTCCAGGCTGAAAAGCCCCAGTTCTTTCACTCTGTCATCATAGGAGAGGTGTTTTGTCCCTTCGATCATTTTTGTGTCCCTCCTCTGGAAGCACTCCAACAAGCAGGTCTATGTCTCTCCTGTACTGAGGACTCTACGTCTGGACACAGTACTCCAGGTGAGGCCTTATCAGCACAGAGTAAAGGGGCAGGATCTCCACCCTCAGTCTGCTGGCCATGCTTCTTTTGGTGCAGCCCAGGCTTTGGATGGGTTTCTGGGCTGTGAGAGCACTGTTAGCTCATCCAGCTTCCCATCCACTTGCACCCCTAGGTCTTCTTCGGCAGGGCTGTGCTCAACCCTTTCATCCCCCAGCTTGCATTGGTAAAGGGCGCTGCCTTGACCCAGGTGCAAGACTTTGCACTTATATTTGTTGAACATCATGAAATTCACCTGGTCTCATTACTCAAGCCAGTCTAGGTCCATCTGGATGGCATCCTGCCCCTCTGGTGCGTGAACTGCACCTCTCAGCTTGGTGTCATGTCACTGATGAAGATACTAAAGAGTGTCAGTCCCAGCACTGACCATTCATCACCAATCTCAATCTGGACATTAATCTACTGACCACCACTCTCTGGACTCAACTCTGCAGCCATTTTTTTCATCTACTGAACAGTTTACCCATCAAGTTAATGTCTTTCCAATTTGAAGAGAAGGACATTCTGGAGTACTCTGTCAAAGGCACTGTAGTCTGAAGTCCAGAAGGCCACTGAGTTGCTAAAACAGGACTTGTCCTGTTCTCTCATATCACCTCCCTGTCTTCTGCTTCCAGGAGGATCTGCTCAATTCACTTCCTCAGCACAGAAGTGAGACTGACAGGTCACACAAACTAACAGGTGTAGATAAGTTTCCATAACCGGTGAAGCTAAACAGATCAGGATACTCAGACAGGAAAAGAAATAGTGGAGAGAAGTTTTGTAGAGGTCAATAAAATAACAGATGTGTTATTTTACAATGTGAGAGTTAGAATAAATCTTTACTTCCCCAAGTAGCTTACAAAAAAACTGAATACAAAAAAGTAGGCTTTATCTGTAGAACTTAATGTGAACTTAGTGGAAATCAAAAGTAAGAGGGAGAATCAAAAGGAAAGAATAAAATCAGGTACTTGATTCAGGTCCAGAAGAATGTAGAAATTATGTATGTGTAGTTGATGGTCAGATTTTCATGGCATCTTTTTCCTCCACTTCCAAAAAACCCCACAAGATCAATTTGAACTATATTTCTTCTACTCAGTTTATTTGTGGTAATTTCTAACATAGGAGTCCCAATACTCTATCTCAGCCGAAGCCTGGACAACAGCTGATAGTCTCTTCATTTGATCAGTTAACATTAGATCTCATGAGTTGTAGAGTGGGGGAAAAAAAAATAATCAAATTAGTGGATGTAAAGAGAAGCATACAGTTTTAATTTCTAAGATCAGCTGCAGTGAAATACTTTATGGAAGGAAACCTGTCAAGTACTTCAACATCCTAGTCAAAATAGACCTAATAAGATCAGGTTGTCCAGGTCCAGTCAAGATGTGAACTGGGTTTGGAGACCCTATATTCTCTCTGGATAATCTGTGCAGGATCCAACCACTCTCATGAGTTTTTTTTTTCTAATATCTTGTCAAAATTTCTTATGTTCCAACACAGGTGGAAAACCATCTACAGGCCTGTCAGCCTGAACTCAGTATCAGGGAAGGCATGGAGCAGATGGTCTTGAAAGCAATCACACAGCATGTGCAGGACAACTAGGTGATCAGGCCTAGCCAGCATGGGATCATGAAAGGCAGGTCCTGCTTGACCAACTTGATCTACTTCTATGATAGAGTGACCCACCTAGTAAATGATGGAAAGACAGTAGATGCAGTTGATATAGACTTTAGTAAACCCTTTGACTCTGTCTCCTGCAGCATCCTCCTGCAGGAGCTGGCATCCCATGGCTTGGACAGGTATATCCTCTGCTTTGTAAAATCTGGCTGGATGGCCAAGATAGTAGAGTTGTAGTGAATGGACTTAAATCTAGATGACAATCAGTGACAACTGTTACTTCCCAGGGGTCAATATTGGGGCCAGCCTTGCGTAATGTATTCTTGTCCAACATGGTAGGTTTTGAGGGAGGTGAATCTTTTTCTTTCTCTTGAGTTGAGCCTCCCTTAGTCAGAAGGAGTCGTTACTGTGATGGAGTCATCCAAGACTCAGAGGAGTAATACACATCGATTTGAGATGTGTAAGAGCTTTCCTAAGAACAAATAATACTCTATTTAAAGGTAAAACTGGCTATTTGCTAATTACAATTAATAAGCATTACAAATAAGACAATGGTAGGCACTGGCTATTACAAAGAATAAAAGAAGGTAAAGCAATAAGATAGAAAATGGGAGGAGAAAGGTAGATATACGAGCAAAGTGGCTCACCATTCCTCAATCCAGCAATATCTTGGTGTCAGTTGCTGATTTTCTGTAGTGGTGGGTTGGTCAGTTGACAATTCCTAATGATGACAGTACAAATTCTTACTTATAGACCAAAGTGGTCAAGTGTAAGCTTTTGGAGTGACGGCTTCTGACTTTGGAATCTCAGCAGTGACTCCTTTGTTCCTGCCTTCCGGGCCTTGCGAATTTAAGGCAGTAGGTTAGAGGAAGCAGAGAGACTCCAGCTTGTATCTTGCCTTCAAAGGCATCATCTCCCATTCTCCTGTACCAAGCTGATTTAATTTGCTCCCAGGCCAAGTCTTCAGCCAATAAACACTTCTGGGCCCTCCTATTTAAAGGCAAACAACTCTAAAGAAACACTTTAAAGTGTAAAACTGTCTACAAAGTGATGCTGATTACCTCATGTTGGTTTGAAACTCTGTGCCAGCCTCAGACAAATGTCTTTACTGATGATCTGGACAAGGGAATTGAGTGCACCATCGGTAAGTTTGTTGATGATGCCAAGTTGGGAGGAAGTGTCTGTCTTCCTGAGGATGAGAAGGCCCTACAGAGGAATCTGGACAAACTGGATTGATGGGCTGAGGTCAACTGTATGAGGTTTCACAAGGCTAAGTCTGACACTTTGGTCACAGCAACCTAGTGCATCACTACAGGCTTGGGGCGGATTGACAGGAAAGCTGTAGGGAGGAAAAAGACCTGGAGTGTTAGTCAACAGCCATCTGGAGGTGAGCCAGCACTGCACCCAGGTGGCCAAGGAGGCCAACAGCATCCTGGTTTGTATCAGAAATAGCTTAGTCAGTAGGCCTAGGGAAGTGATCATCCCTCTCTACTCAGCACTGGTGGGGTTGCGCCTGGAGTAATGCATTTGGTTTTGAGTCTCTCACTAAAAGAAAGACCTCAAGGCTTTGGAATGTGCCCAAAGAAGGGCAGTGAAGCTGGTGAGTGGTCTGAAGTGCAAGTCTAATGAGAAGCTGCTGAAGGAAGTGAGGCTGAGGCCTGAGAAACTGTGTGGGAACAGAATTAGGACAGCTGTCTTAAACTGGTCAAAGGGCTATCTTATGCCATATGACATCACGCTAAAAGAGAGTTTTGAAGGGGTTGGGAATTCATCTGTCTCTCTTCTGCATGCTTGGGGGCTAGTTGGGCATCTGCTAGGGGGTGGTGAGCAATTGCTTGTGCATCTATGTAGTCATAACTACTATTCTTCTCCTTTTTTTCAACCTTATTAAATCGCTTTTATCTCAAACCATGAGTTCTACTTTTTTTTTCCCCCCAGTTTTCTCCACCTTTCCAATGATATGCAGGGAAGTGAGTGAATGAATATGTGGTGCTTAGCCACCTGCTGGGTTAAACTACATCAGCTCTGTTTTCGCAATTCAAATCCTGAAGGAAACAGAGAAGCTCAGCTACTGCTCAGGGCAGCATAAAGTCACTTTATATGAAAGATATGAAAATCTTATTTTATTGAAAATCCCTATTTAAAAATAATGGCAGACAAAGCATAGCTGATTTAAACAGCTCTTGAAGAAGCTGTATAACCTATCGTATACCTGCAAATAGACTCTAGCAAGCTAGTGAACTCTATCAGTGATAGACATTCAGATATTTGTCAAAAGTTGGCTCCAGAGATTGAAGTTGAAATGTCCATAGAAATGATGGCATCACCATTGTGACAGGTTTTAAATGGAGCAACAAAAGGAGCTATTATGTTTCCTATAGCTCAGCAGGTGTGTAGCAGTACAAAGGGCATTCTCAGAGGAATTCCCTTACATGAAATTTAATCAAACTCAGAATGAGTGTTGAGTCTACTATTTCACTGCCTGAGAAATGAAAAGTGAATGAATGCTCATTCAATTTATTTTGCGAATGATCTGAAAGAAAAATAATTTCGAAAATCTACCAATTACTAATATTAATTCATCTCAATTTCATTGTCACTTTTCTTTTTTCTCCTGCTTGGTTTGTGTCTTATACGTTTATCCTTCAGCAAAGTTCTGAATCCCAATTCATTTGAAAATATTTAAATCTAAATGCTTGTGTATTTTGTTTTAGTTTACTGTAGCCAACTTTAAAAACAGAAAATTCAGAGAAGATTTCACAGATCCAAAGCCAAAATCCCAGCTATATATGTACCAGATACCTCATATCCTGACATTGTCAGAATTTGTTTGTCAGTCTTAATTTCACAACAAGTTAAAATATAACTAACTATTGAAAACAATTAGAGTGATTGTTTAGTAAAAACAGTAGTTATGCAAGTTTCCCTTTTCTTGCTCTCTAATGGAGAGAAAAAAAAGGAAATGCATCACAAAACTTGTATGCCCTATCAGCTTACTCTTTACAAAGCTTTGATTCTTGTTGGTGTTTATCAGTGCAGTTCCTATCCTGGAATCTCCTGCCTTGACCGTGAGACATTTCACAGTCACATTTCACACTGCATGTGTGATGAGGATGATTCATAATTCTGTAATCCCACAGTATCTAATCCAAACAAAGTGTGTCCCTGTATCTGTTCGTGATTCTCAGCAGGTCAAGATACGCAGGATACATTTCCTGTAAGCGTCTATTGAAGTGTTCTTCCTTTCTATACAAGTGGAAGTATAAAGCATATTTTAGCTCCCACAACCTAAAACAAAGACTGGATATTAGTCATCATGCAAATAGGCTCTAGTTTCTTTCTTTCTTTTTTTTTTTTCTTTTCCCAAGTCCTATGTCACTAGAATAACTGAGTCCTCTCAATTCCCAGAAATGTGGTAAAAATTAGGCTGGAAGGAGGAGAGAGACGAAAGAGTGAGGAAAAAGTAAAAACAAACTAAATAGCTATGACTAATAAAATAAGCAGAAAGAGGAATAACTGATATATATTTTGTTTTAGTACATAATGAAAATGTGGTGGTGTTAGAACAGCTTGTTAATTCTGCACATCTAAAGTGTGATGGCAAATTCATGAAACAGTCCTGGATTAGATTCAATATTACTGGAAATTTTGAAAATGATGTGGTGAAATTACACTAGCAGTAGCATGTCATACCAAAAATCCAAACCATCACATAATGAAAAAACACTCCTTGTTTGAAACACACACACAAAAAAAAACCTCATCAAATGTACATGGAAAAATTTAAGTGCTATATGAATTGAGCATCATAGAATCTTTTAGTTTTTACCCTGAATAACAGTATTGTTATTACAGATAAACACAGCACACAGCCACGTATTTAAGAGAGTATGCCCAAACCAAAGAGAATTGCAAACAAGCCTCAGAGCTAATGAGCCTAACTGAGACCCTGTGATTGATAGTAAATCTCTGTGGTAAGTTCTGGTATCTATCTGTTTTCAGTTTTGTGCCCTCATGGCAAGAAACACATGGAGATTCTGGAACATGCCCAGAGAAGGGCAACAAAGCTGGTGAAGGGTCAGGAATACAAGTATTACGAGGAGCAGCTCAAGAAAGTGGGATTGTTTAGTGCAGAGGAGTAGAGGCCCACGTGAGACCTTATCAGTGGCCACAACTACCTGAAGTGTTGCAGTGAGGTAGAGGTCTGCCTCTTTTTCCAGGTAGCTAGCAGTAGGATGGGAGGGAATGGCTTTAAGTTGTGCCAGGGGAGGTTCAGGTTGGATATTAGAAAAATTTCTCAGAAAGAGTGGTAAGGTACTGGAACAGGCTTCCCAGGAAAGTGGTGGCTAACCATTCCTGGATGTTGAGGAAAATGATGCGTGTGGTACTAAGGAATATGGTTTAGTGAGCATCATTGGTGGTAGGTGGACAGCTGGGCTAGATGATCTTAGATGTTTTTTTCAGTCCTAATTATTTTATTGTTCTGTGATTCTGATTAGTCATTTTTCTTCCTGTTTCACTAACTTGAATTACTCTGGAACCTGAAAATATATTACAGATGAATCTAAAAGTGTTATGTTTTTCTTGGATACATTTTTAAATGTGGACTAGAAAAGATGTTCTTATTGCTCTATTTCTCTCAGATCAGAATGTGTTTATTTTTTAGTGCCAAGGTCGTCTACAAAATAATTAAACAAAACTGTTTACAAAAACCTTCCTCCAGGTTCACCATAAACTCATTCCAGACATTTCCAAAATTTGACTGTTACCTTCTTCCAGTATGGTATCTTTCTTACTATTTTATTTCCTCACATACTCAATGATGGCTTTGTATGTGGCACTTAATGCTAATAGCATTACAAAACGCAAGAGTGAAGTGTTTAAACACCTCTGACCTAGAGGTGTTTAAACACTTTAAATAAAAGAATTTTGCTCTCAATGAATATAGTGGTTTGTAACTGGTGAAGTTGTGCTGTAATTTTTCTTATTTTCCATGTTTCTAATTACTGTCCCATTCAAAACTCTCATAATTGTTCTGAAAATTTAGTCCTATTGAATTTAGACAAATGTTGCTGTATTTCTGGCTCAAGATGTGAAGCTGCTGAAGCAGGTCTGCAAAGATGATTGGAGGGCTAGAGTACCTCTTCCACCAAGAAAGGCTGAGGAAGCTGGGCTTGTTCAATCTGTAAAAAAGAAGGCTTTGGAGAGATCTCACTGAAGTCTTTCAGTAGTTAAAGGGATTTTATTAAAAAGATGGAGACCAACTTTTTACATTGGCAGATAGTGATAGGACAATGGGAAAAAGTTTTAAACTGAAAGAGGGAAAATTTAGATTAGCTATAGGAAATTCTTTACTCAGAATGCAGTGAGGAACAGGTTTACCAAAGAAATTGTGGATGCCTCACCTTCGGAGGTGTTCAAGATCAGGTTGGATGTGGTCCTGGGCTACCTGATACAGTGGGTGGCAATCCCGCCCACCGCAGGAGGGTTGGAGTTAGATGATCTTTAATGTTCCTTCTAACCCAAAATATTCCATGGTTCTATCATTCTGTAATATTATTTTTCCCTCTTTCTCCATCTACACTGCAGGTAGTGGTTTTGTAACTTTCTAAACAACTACATTCAAAGTAATTAGTTATAGTGCTACTACAACTGCCATGCATTCAGTCGAAATATTATTTACAATTACTATTTGGTAAAATTCCATTTTGACGTGGTTTATATCTCTTAAAGCTTAAGTCACTGAAGTACTGAAGATATTTTACTGTGTATGAAAATGCTTCCTATTTTTAAGGTTAATTTTCCTAGAAACTAAATGCTTCTTATCAATACTTGTCCTCACTTGTGCACAACATTTCAAAGATGTAATATGCAAAAAGCGACCACCATTCCAGCTGTAAATCAGGTATTCCCTTTAAGTCACTTTCAAAAATGTAGAGCCAAAAGAAGTAGCAAATAGGGGAATTCATATAAAATGTTTTCTCATAGCTAGTGTGCTGATGGATGGCTTGTCTTACAAGTGTTAACCTGCTTAGAGAAAATTTAGAGACCTTACATTTTTTCCAATTAGTCAAATATATTAATTAGTTAATTAATCAAGACCTATATTATCCAAGTCCTCCTCTTTACTGTATGTGCACTACGTCCTACTATGATAAACACCAAATGAAGAAAGCTCCTGCTGAGGTTGAATAGGTTTCAGCATAGCAGGAAAAGAAAAAGCAATCTTTTCCTTTCCAGAAATGTTCTGTCACTATTCAGTTCTTTAGCTCTATTAAATTATTTCTGAAAACCTTTTCTTCCAATTATCACTTTAATAAAACTTCTCCAATACGTAACTGATAGCCAAAATAAAATTCTGGGTATCAGCTAGCTCCAAAACAATATAACCATGTCCAAATCACAGCCCATGCAGCAGCCTGCTCTTTGCCCTTGGCCGTCATGGCATCAGCTCTTCCACTCCAAACAGCCTGACCTGGCCCTGGGTGCACACTCATCGCTCAGCATAGATCTAAACATCGATGTCCTATTGTTTTTTTATGTTTTCTGCTACCAGTGTTCCACCTCATAACATCATGTGGAGCACTGGGAGTTAAAAAGTTAATGCTCCAGTTCTGTGGATTGTTGTTTTGCAGGTACCTGGTTCTCAGAAGAGTAGAACTACATATCCCAGAAGACTTTCAGTGTTCCATTTCTATTCTCTGTTTGGAGGGAAAGATAAAAGCGCTCACAAATTGCAAGACTGTCTCTACTGTTACTGCTCATCACTGTGGTGAGTGCTCCCTATCTGTCTTGCCTTTAGCATTAGAGTAAGGCCTTTGGTTTCAGACAGTATCTCTCATTTCACTTGATTTATTAGCTTCAATTCCAATTATATTGTATTATATTTTGTTATCTTGCATTCCACTATCATATATAGTAGATCAGTTTTTCTCTCTTGGCTTGTTGCTGCTGTTTTGTTTTTAGACCCATTTTTTCCACCTTTTCCCCCCTCTTCCAGGCCATGGTCCTGGGGGTCCCTCCACTCTATTTAGTCATGGAACTGGGCCATACCGACCCAAACCCGTGTCACCTATTAAGCAGGTTTTTTATGCATTTTGATATGCTGCCTAAACATAGTCCTATGAACAGCAAAGTTTGCAGTCATGCTTTCCATTCTGATAAAGGAAATTGAGAATAGCTTTGAAGATTGCTGAAAATAACTTTCTTTTTTTTTTTTTTTTTTTTTTTTTTTTTTTTTTTTAATATTTCCAATTCTATTTTCAATTGACATAAATAATAAATAACTTGGAAATTTTCAAATGAGATATATAGAGCTGTGGTCAAATATTCAACTCAAAGAAAAAATTGATCTTGTCTTTTTACTAGACTTCAATAAGAACTCTCTTACCAGAGAAAAATATCTCTTGCTTCACAATCATGCCTTATTCATATCACTGCTTTTTTAGCAGTACATACATTTGTGAACAACTGTTTCTAAGGATGAATAAAATTTCATGAAAAATCTCTGAGAGGATCCTCGAGAACTCAATAACAACTGCAGTATTAAAATAAGTTTTGTTGCTTCTTTACATTAACTATGTTATATTTTTGATGAGAGCTGCTTTAGAAGTAATGCCTCCTGTTTTATTATGTCAGCCCTCAATGTCACAGACAGATGGTAGTGGCATAGCGGTTGAGGCTGAACCTTTCCACCAATATTCCATTACATTTTGTTGCTGTGTGACCAATAACAGTAGAGTATCAGTTTGACAGAATGGCGTACGGAAGTGTGTGTGAAGCAAAGATCAGTAACTGAACTCCTCCACATGGAAAAAAATAAAAATAAAAAATTGTACCCACTGATATTCACCAATGTTTACTGAACTTCTTTGGAGACCAAACAGTGGATGTGAGCACAGTGAGGTGATGGTTGATGTGTTTCTGCAGTGGCGATGGTGATGGGTGTCCTCAGCTGTGCAGATTTTGTGGGGCATAGCATCCAGTCTCTTGTTCATCACTGACGAAAATGCATAGCTAATGGTGGTGACTATGTTGAAAAATACTGTTCACACCTTAGGCAATGCTTGGTCCTGATGAAGTCAAAATTTCTAACACCTTTTTTGTGAAGTTCAAAGTAGAGAATACACCACACTTCCTATGATGTTCTAACATTTCTTCTGTAGTATCTAAAAACGTGAGGATGCAGAAAAAAACTACAACTCCTGGTGGAAAAACATGACTAGAATACATTGTTGGGTAAGTTCTATGTGAACCTATCATAAGAAAAAGTAATTTTTACACACTTCATGTAACATAAATACGACAGAAGTATCAACAAATTAGGTACTGAGTCCAGTTAGATTTAAAATTATATTACCAGTTGTAAGTATTTCATTTGTGACATTGGAGCTATTTTGATTAAACCCAAAGAGTATTCATGGAATGAACTAAAAAAAGGAGAAATTTATTAATAAATACACACAGTTTCAGCTTAATTCCTATGTTTTCCCCTCTATCTTCTGCCAAAACATTTCACCTTGCCTCTCACCAAATGTGGTCTTCTATTTATGTCCACTGTGTTTCTTTAATTTTGATCAATTTTTAAACCTGCCAATCACAATTTGACACACTCTGGATTTTTTCAGGATTAACATGGATAGCTGTACTGAATTTAATTTTCATTTGTGAGAGATGATTATGTAAGTCACAACTAAATCTGAGTTTATGGAAGAAACATTACATTTGTTTTCTACATTGAACTGACATTTCTAAGACACGTTGACCTCAAATATAGCAAATTATGCATTTTATACATACCAAGACAGCAGCTAAATATTCACAGATAAACATATGCTTTATGGCTCATGGTTTTATTCCTTGAGTACGCTGTTCTTAGCATTATTGTTTGTTCTTAGGTTTGTTGCAATTTGTGGTTCTCCTTTTGATTAGTCTAAAATCTTGAAATGGCTAGCTATAGCACGTTTGATGGAGACAGGAAGTAAGTGAAGCTCCTTAATTCTTTGCTGCCATCGTGTGGCTGAAGAGATAAATAAAATGGGGAGGAAAATAAGCTGTTGAAGCTAACAGGCTTCAACGACCTGTCTGGAAGACAGAAAGGCTTGGATAAAAAGTGAAGATGAGCAATAATTTGCCAATAAGCTGAATAACTGGAGAGCAATACTGAGCTGTTTTTTGGTCACTGCCCTTTCTTGATAACTCTCTAAGACACCAGTGATTAAATAGCTTCATCTCCAGGTAGCATTTATTCGCCCTTCTACTAGCAGAAGTGTGGATTTCATTCAATACCTTTCATCATAAAGCTCTAAATAAAAAGTTCTACAGCTCCACTGCAGTTTGCTCTTGCAGAAGCAAAGAAAAAACAGAAATACCAGATTTTAGTGTCACAGCAGCATTTATCTTGACAAACTTGAAGCTGCTGAACAGTCAATTAAAATTTGATAAAGGACAATGAACTATGGCAGCATTACAGTGTTAATACTGGCCATAGCCCTCTACAAAATAGAGCTGAAGAAAATAAAAGTCATCTAATTTTCAGTGCCTGCAACCATCATGGCCAGAATTCCCTCTGTAAGACTGATGAGTAATCTTACTTTTCTTATGAAGTTCATTTTTATGTCACTGGTGCCAAATGAGTCCATAGAACTTTCAGTGAACTCACAGGGAGATGTCCAAAATCTCGAGGAAAGATTGGTTAGACAGAAGGAAAAATTATCTGAAGGGGGTATCGAAAAAAGAATAGACTCTAAGAAAATATCTTAGCTCTTAACTGCAATTAATACATGTTATTTTCTTAAGAAAGAGTTCATTTAGTCCTCAGATGCCTTTTCAAAAATTGTTACTTGTAATCTATAACATAGTGTTGTCAGTACATATTTAATAATTCACAATGCTATGGTACAATGGACTTTTACTCTTTTGCCTTCTTTTAATTAGAAAATAAAAAATTACAAATGTCAATATGTCTATAAAGTGTTTCTGTGTAGCTTTATGATAGATATTTTGGGCAGTCGTTCTAGCAGCAGTCATTCTACCAGACTTATGGCTGATGTTGAGCTTGTTTTTTGGTGAGACTCAAGTCAGAACAAAGTAAGACTTTGTTCTTAAACAGTATTTCAGTCCCAGCATGGAAGTATAGCTATCACTGGATTTTGTCTGGCTTAGATATTCATTTATTGTACATATTCTTACTGTACTCAGATAAGAAGTACATTGACAGATTGAATACTCTACAAGTATTCTGTTCCACAAAAATAACGGTTTCCAAAGATTGCCAAATTATAGTATGTTTCCTATGTAACATATGATCAAAAGCCATATATCACTTTTAAAAATTTCAGTGGGTTCTCCCCAGTGTACAATTTTCTTCCATATTTCTACTTTCATGTTCATGAGCTGTTTCTTTAGCCAATAAAATCCAATGTCTCCAACATTGCTGTTGTGTACTATTCTGCTTTCTTTCCAATCCCATTTTCATTTTATTTTTCTTTCCCACATAGGATAAGTTAGAGTAAGATATATCCACTTCAAAAAATCTTCTACTGCTTCTATAAAAAATCTTCTACTGCTTCATTTCATTTTGTACTTTTAGGGCATGTCAACAATAACTCTTACAAATCTAACTTGTGTACCAGCAACAGTCCTAACTGTACTCCCTCAGCATTGCTTTTGAAAACGGCTAACACTATATTAGAAGATTCTTCCTCGCTTAAGTCACCTTCTGCTTAGGAACATTGAGTAAAGAAACAGATGTCATTTTTCTGTCATGGTTAATATATCATGTATATGGCAGGATAGTCTCAGTAAATAGCCAAACTTTGATGCAAGCCACCATAAGGCTTGTGCTCCAGAGCCCTCACCAGATTCCTTGCCCATCTGTGAACACATTCCAGGGCCTCAATGTCTTTCTTGTAGTGAGGGGCCCTAAACTAAACATCAAGACTGAGTACAGAGGGATGGTCACTTTTCTGCTCCTGCTGGCAGTGCTATTTCTGGTACAAGCCAGCATGCCACTGGCCTTCTTGGTCTCCTGGGCACACTGCTGGCTTTCATGTTCATGAGCCTCGACTAATACCACCAGGTCCATTTTTTCTGCACAGTCTTCCAGCCACTCTGCCCCAGGCTTGTAGCGTTGCCTGCAGTTATTGCAGCCAAAGTGCAGGACCCAGCACCTGGTCTTGTTGAACTTCATCCCATTGGGCTTAGCCCAACTATCCAGCCTGTTCAGATTCCCAAGCAAATTGACACTTCCTGCCATCTTGGTGTCAGCTGCAAACTCACAGAAAGTGCACTCAATACCCTCATGCAGGTCATTAATAAAGATACTGAACAAGACAGGTCCCAGTACTGACCCCTGGGGATCACCACTCGTGACTGGTCACCAGTAGGTCTTAACTCCATTCACAACCACTCTCTGGCCCAAGTCATCCAGCCAGGTTTTTACCCAGCATAGTGGGTACCTGTCCAAGTCATGGACTGACAGTTTCTTCAGAATATTGTTGGAGACAATACTAAAGGCTTTGCTGAAGTCTGGGTAGACTAAATTAATAACCTTTCCCTCATTCACCAGGCTGGTCACTCGACCATAGAAGGAGATCAGGTTAGTCTAGGACTTCCCTTTCATGAACCCATGCTTGCTAGGCTTGATCCCCCAGAACGATTTTCCTCACTATGTTGCAAGGTAGCATGTAATCACAGAATCACACAGAATCACAGAATCACCCGGGTTGGAAGGGACCTCAAGGATCATGTAGTTCCAACCCCCCTGCCTAGCAGGGCCACCAAACACACACATTCAGATCAGGTTGCCCAGGACCCCGTCCAACCTGGCCTTGAACACATCCAAGGACGGGGCATCCACAACCTCCCTGGGCAGCCCGTTCCAGGGCCTAACCACTCTCCTTGTATAGAACTTCCCCCTAACATCCAACCTAAATCTTCCCTCCTTCAACTTCTTTGCCTCAGGGCAGGGTGAGTGGTAATGAGAGCCAGTTTTGAAATTTACAATCCATTCACCACAATGCTTTCTGCCCCCATGTCCTGTAATTGGAGCACCCATGCTGGCACACTCTCTCTTCATTTTTGTCAAGGCTGCTGTACTAAATCTTCGGTTCAGCTGCCGTATATGGACAAGCCATTACAAGTACTGTGATCTGGGAGAGGCACCATTGGTGATGGGGCACCCCCACCAGTCTGTCCTGCAGTTTTTGTGTCTTTTGAGTTACAATCGGTAGATCTCCTCCCAAGT
Organism: Centrocercus urophasianus; assembly: GCF_019232065.1. Taxonomy (NCBI): domain Eukaryota; kingdom Metazoa; phylum Chordata; class Aves; order Galliformes; family Phasianidae; genus Centrocercus; species Centrocercus urophasianus. The sequence continues at coordinate 90,092,653 of NW_024884253.1, read as the reverse complement.
GGAACCTCAAGATCTGACCTTTTAGTACCTAGTGTCTATTTTATGTAGATTTCCTTGTACAGAGTCTCCAGTAATTTCCAGAGATATGTTCCTGATCTTCCACAGGGGAACGATTGGATTAGGTTTTTTCCCCATCAATATCTCAACCTGCCTTTCAAGTTTTTCAACACTTAGTTTTTCAACACAATAGTTGATACATCAACTATCAAAATCAACAATAGTTCATTTTCATCAGATTTGAAGCCATCAAGAGTGGCCATACCACAGGAGTAGGCTGGGGGATGGGCAAACCATCACATCTCCCACCAGTCCTTCTCTGTTCATGATCAGCAGGTCTAGTGGGGCATCTCCCCAGTAGGCTCTCTTATCAGCTGCATCAGGAAGTTGTCTTCTATACACTCTAGAAACCTCCTTGGCTACTTGTTCCACACTGTATTGTATTTCTGACATATATCAGAGAAGTTGAAGTCCCCCACATGAACAAGCACTGGCAATCATGCAACTTCTGCCAGCTGTTCACAGAACGCCTTATCTGTCTCTTCATCCTGATTAGGTGGTCTATAAGAGAGTCCCACCAGGATGTCTGCCTTGTTGGCTCTCTCCCTCATCCTTGCTTATAGAGATGCAACCTTCTAATTCCTAGCCCAGGGTTCAACAACATCAAAGCTCTCTCTAACACAGAGAGCCACACTACCACCCCTCCTTCCTTGCCTGCCCCTTCTGAAGAGCTTATAGCCATTCATTGCAGCACTCTGGTTGTGGGAGCAATCCCACCATGTTTCTGTAATGTCAACTAAATCATTGTTTGCCTGCTGCACAGTGCCTTTCAGCTCCTCCTGGTTGTTGCCCATGCTGTACACATTGGTGTAGATGCATATCAGCTGAGCCCCTTGCCTCACCCCCCATACCATCATCATTCATTATCATTCACCTAGGCTCAACTCTAGTGGGCCTGGTTTTATGCCCTTCATATCTAATTTAAAGCCCACTCAACAAGTCCTGCCAGCTCCCAGGCTAAGATCTGTTTCCCCCTTCGAGACAAGCAAGACCTCTGAGCAGCCATCAGGCCAGGTGGTGAGTAAGCTACCTCATGGTCGAAAGAAAACAAAATTCCTCCATTTGCACTAGCCTGTCAGCCACTTATTTATGGGATGGGTTTTCCCGTTTCTCTCAGTATCCTTCCCTGCCATTGAAGGGATAGAGGAAAATGTGACCTATACTTCCACTCTATCCACTAACCTGAAATCCTTTTTGATAATCCTCAGGCTTTTCTTAGTGACTTCATCACTGCCGGCCTGAACTATCAATTAAGGATAATAATCAGAGGGGCAAATCAGATTGGAAGTTTCCTAGAAATATCCCTCAACTGGGCCAAAAGGGAGACAGCACACTTCCCTGCAGGTAGGGTTGGGCTGTCATATAGGGCCCTCTGTTCCTCTCAGAGAGGAGACACCTGTGACGGTAACCTTTCTGTCTTTCCTGGTGGAGGCAGTCTTGAAGTGTGGAGTCAATCACCTCACTCTAGACAACCTCGAGGGTGGACCTCCCACCACATCCTCACTTGCTTCTCCCCCAAAATCCAGAGCCTCTTGCTCTTTAGTAGCAGGTTTTATACACACAGGGCTTGATTCTATCTCTGCTCCTGTCTCCACTCCCATGTCATCAGAATACTACTGCCACGTGGAGTACAATGGCACCCGGCAGCTGCTCACTGACAGGGCTACCCCTCAACAAGCTGAGGCAATTCCCTGCTTCAGCATGGAATGTGTCCAAAAAAACCTCTGTCTAAAACCTCACCAAAAAGCTGAGTACCTTGCCAAGAAATGAGGCACTCACTTTTTTCTTTTTTCATTTTTAAAAAATGTGCGTTCTTTTTCCTCTTCTCCAGGCATTGCAAGCTTCACTGCACTGTCACAACTTCTCCAATGTGATGGTTAGTGGCTAAGCAACTTCATCCACCAACTCCCTCAGGACTCAGTCAGTCCGAAGGAGCTGTGAATACTCAGGTTCTTTAGGCACCATACACCTCTGTACTTCTCTGAGTATATATTGCACAGTACATGCTACAGTACTTAACAGAAAACATGCAAGTTACAGGAAATTCAAGCAGATGGGAGCATAGTATTTCATGTCTCATTCTTTTTCCTGTTATGCTCAATTATCACAGGACAACAAAGACTCTGTTAACCCATCTCTCTTTCATACTCACAGAATGGTAAGCTCTTTCTAAAAAGCTAACAGTTTATAGGAATAGGTGATACATATAGGAAAAATGTCTCCATCAATTTTCTCCCTGGGAAGGTTTAGAGTACAGTCTAATCCCCTCCTTAGGCCAAACATTGTCCTTGCAGTTAAACAGCATCACTGTTCAAGGCCAAAATATGTTCCAGAAAGTGAGGTAGACTAAGATTTCAAACCTAACTTTTAATAAAAAGAAAGGAGGCCGCATCAGTTAAACAACTTCATTAAGAAACAAGTTTCCTCAACTGATAGCTTGTACTGTTTGATTTTTCACTTCATAAATATCCCATTCCTTCTGTTCTTCTCTACTCCTTGAGTTACAAATAATGTATCCTCTCTACATACTTCTACGTATAAAAGTATGAGGAAATTTCTATTCTTGTTACTGTGTAGACATGCAGAGAATTTGGTATATGACTACCCAGACAAGATTGTAAGTATCATTCAAAGAGTATAGAAAACACTGCTCAGCACTGAGAAGATACATGCTCCTTTAGCAACTTTGACAGACTTTCTTCAAGCCAAGCCAACAAGGCTCTTAGTTTTGTCTCTGACCCTGCAGGAGAACTGCATGAATACCATGGATGATTCTTAAGAAGCATCCAAACTGTTATTTATAAATTAGATTTTATTTAAGAGATCTACTCCAGAAAATCCTTCCACCTCCATTCTGCTGAGAACATAAGCTTCTCCACTATCTAGCTCATCCTTTCACCACATGCTATAACTACTCTGCCAAGGAATAACACTGATGACATGAAAACTGGAACACATCATAGGAGGCAAATTTCATATAATTCTGGGAAAACTTGTGTGTAAATTCTCCTGCTTACCTATACTTCCTCGTAAGCTCTTCAGTTGCCCTCATTTCCTTGTTTGTTTGTTAAAGACAGAAAGGAAATAAATCTTTTGAAAAAGTGATGTGAATGTAATATATGGTGGGCGCTAGATTCCAATTAGCTGTAAGAAACAGACCATATTTTACAGAATACTAATATTTTCTCCTTTCAATGAGAGAGAGATTTTATCTTCAGAAACCAACATGGGTATTTATGAGTAAAGGAAGAGTAGCCATGCTAACAACAATATAGGATCCTGGAAAGCACAAAAAGCTTGTCTAAGAGGAGAATGTGATTGAATATCTCTGGCATACTAATACTTCACAATTTAGAACATAAGTTAATCTTCTTGATTCTGAGAAAAGCTCTTCTGACTATATTTCCACCAAAAGAAGATGGAAGAGGTCTCATAAATTTTGACTTTGTTTATTCTCTTTTCAGCACAGATTTGGATATCTAAGATCTAATTTATCTATATATCTATCTAATTTTGAGTCAGTATATAAAATCTGTGACAGCTCATCCAGACTGAACTTTTGAAATATATATTTAGCTAATTGTCTCACAAAGCCTTTGATTAATGCATGGGTGTCCAACCTTTTCTCTTGCCTGAGTCACGCTGAGTGAAGAGGAATTGTCTTGGGCTGCTTATGCATAGGTTGCACCAAAACAAAAACCTCCTATTTATTTCCATGGAAAGAACAACCGATACAAAGAGCACAATAACTCTATTTAAGAGAGCAAATTCTCAGCTACAAAACATTAATTTTTGTCATAATCACCACCATTACCTATGCATTTTTGTCAGCAATGAACAAGAGCCTGCACGTCACACTCCTACTGCTGAAACACACCACCCACTGCCACACTGCGCTCACATCCTCTGTTTGGTATCCACTAATGTTCAGCAAGAATCAATAAATGTCAGTGGGTGCTATTTTTTCCATCTGAACGAATTCAGTGGCATACTTTTGCTTCTAATGCACTTTCATGTCAGATGCCATTTTGTTAGACTGCCTCTCTGCTGCCATCTGTCACATGGCAGCAAAATGTAAGGCAATGTTGGAGGGAAGGCTCAACCTCTACTGCCATACCATAAACATCTGCCTCTGATGTCTGGACAAACATAATAGATAGTAGATGCTCTTTTGTAGCAGCCCTCATTAAATATATAATATAGTTAACGTATATAAATAATAATATTTATTTAAAAAAAAAAAAAAAAAAAAGAAGACCAACAAGAAACATATAATTAATGGGATATTTGACCTTATTTTTGTGAAAATAATGTAGCAGACTTGTTTAATGGAAGTGCCTGCAATTGTTCTCAAGGTATTTGTCCCAGATTTTTAATGAAATTTTACTCATTCTTGAAAATAGCAGTACATACTGCCAGTAAGCAATGATGTTAATAATGCATGATTGTGAAGTGAGGGATCCTTTTCTCTGGTAAGGGAGGTCTTATTGAAGTCTAGTGAAGAGACCTGATCAAATTTTTCTTTGCATTGAATATCTGACTGCAACTCAGTACATTTCATTTGAAAATCTGCTGGTAATTTATTTGCATCAACTGAAAATAGCATTGCAAATATGCAAACAAACTTGATGATTTTTTCAGCAATGTTGGAACTTGTAAAAGTAATCCTGGATGATGTGTGGGCAAATCAAATACATATTTACAATTAATGTTTCTCAGCTTTTCTGGTAACTTCATCTTATTCCTTTTTTGTACTTCAGTAACTGTAAAATCATACAGATAGAAAAGAAGGCATTTTCAAAACAGAAGAAACAATGCATAAATGAGGCAGGGCAAGATGGTTTCACAGAGGTTGATTTTGTCCTGTGGAGACTAATCATGTTACATTTTTGGTAAGCTAAATAGCAAAGGCTCCTCCAGTAGGTGAATCAGAATTCATGTCTCACTTGAGACAGCTGGAAAGCTTTATTGCTTTACCAAGGGTCAGCTTCAACCATTAGATCACACAGTTCACTGAAAACTCTAGTGTCATGGTTTTATGATTTTTGGTTACCAGTATTCCACATCATAACATCATGTAGCGCACTGGGAGTTAAAGAGTCAACACTCCAGTTCTGGGTGCCTGTCCCAGAAGAGAAGAAAAACGACATTCGCTGTTCTGTTTGCATTTCTGCTCGGAGAGAAAGATAAGAGCTGTTTGTGGATCACTTGACCTTCCCTTTCAATTATCTAGTTTGTCTCTGTTGCTATCACCCCAGCTCAGTTAGCATAAGGCCTTCAGTTATTTGGACATTCTCATTTTATTTGATTTATTAGCTTCAATTATATTGTAGTGTGCTATCTTGCATTCTAATATCTTATTTGGTAAATTAGTTTGTTTCTCCTCAGATCATTGATGCTGTTTTGTTTTTAGGGCCATCTCTCTACCCTTTTCCCTTTCCCAGGGCATGGATACATGAGAGATATTGATGAAGAAGTGAACAGGTAAAAGTATGATGTCTGTAACTAGTAAGCCTCCAGAATTTTACTGCATTCTATTCTTTTGTGTTTTGTGTTCACTGCTGAGCAACTGAATCAGAAAAAATCGAATAGAGAGAAATAAATGCTAGCGAGGCTCTTTTCCTGAATTAAATATACTATTGAAGGAAAAACAAGGAAAAAGTGTCCTTGCAAAATAAATTTTGGGAAGAACAAAAAAAAAAAAAAAAAAAAAAAAAAGGATAGGGGGTCTCTGCAAAACAAGGTTGAAAAGAAGAGTTTCAGTCACAAGAATCTGGTTAAACAAGCCCATTGTGCAGATACATGGCCAGAGATGCTAGCTTAGCACCTGTGTGTAAACCTTGTTTGCTGGGCAGAGTGAAGAGTGGTAGGCTTTACAGGATATAAAGACACTTCTAGTTGGGCAAAACAACAAACTCTGAATCTGATTAGAAAGTATGTATACACAGAGGAAACAAAATGGTGTACCTACCGGTGGGATCGCTGATAGTCCAGTCGAGATGAACCCCACGTACCTCAACCAGTGGGGAAAAGGGAGAAGGGTTCACTAGCATCGGGGTACAGGGATAGAAGAGGGATTGTGTCCCCCAGTACTTTGAGAGACTATACAGAAGTATGTCCCAGTGGACTCTCCTTTATTCAGAAAAAGAAAGCTGAAGGCTCTCCCCGGTCTCTTTTGGGGATAAGGATGATTAAGCAAGCTTTTTGGAGCAGACATTTTCCTAACACTTTGCTATGCTAGATTGGGTAGGTCTCTCTTCCTCATTCTTTTCCTGTTTACCCCTCTGCCACCAGTGCCACTAACATAACTGGAACTTGCATCAATCTGTAAGTGTTTTACTTCTCCCCATTTTCCACAAGCCAAAGCAGGAAAAGAGAATAAGCAAATCCTCCTTGAATAGAGTTAAGCCAATGTCCTTCATATGGTTGGGGTTTTTTGGTTTTTTTGTTTGTTTCTTTGTTTGTTTGTTTTTTGTTGCTATGGGAGTGCTCAAATATTGAGAACATACAGCAAAAAATTTCACATATCTATCAGTCACATAGCAGTGGATCAAATTCCACAGTGTTCAATTCATACCCTCTACAGATGCTGAGTGGAGGCAGGTTTTTATGCCAGAGAAATGTTTTCCTTGGCACTTACCCACACATTCCTAACTCAGTCGAGAGCGTTTTTCATTTGGGACAGAACAAGAACACACTGCACCAGGAAGCAAGCTAGTTAGCCATGAAAACTTAACACTTTCTAGAGAAGTAAAACAGTTTTATCACGTAACACTGCTCACAGATCCAGAACACGACTGGAGGCAGACGATCTTCTAGTTGCACTTTGTATTGTCTAATATTTTCTGCCTACAGAGCTGTTGCCTTTTTTTGTCCTAATAATAGTCAGTGATCTTTCTTTCCATCAGCACATGAACTCTGCAACATCAACTGAAATAACAAGAAGTCAAAAGAACTATTCACTGTGGTAAGCCTGCCAAATAGTATCCAGAGATTAGAAAAGATCGAGTGGAGTTCCCACCTACTGCCACAAAATCTTGCTAATAATCTTCAAAGTGGGTTATTAACAGAAGTGGGAGAATGAATGGATTCACCAAAACAGGACTTGACCTCTTGCCAAGTCCATGCAAGTTAATCTTATCTGATTTTGTTAGTGGTGTTTTTGCTAAAGCAGGTTGTTGAAAACTCAGCAAGCCTAACTACTTTTATTGCATGTCAGGGACATTTTGCAGGAGACAGAACAGCATTGTCTAGATTGTGATGGTTTTGGACAGTTTCTGAAAAGAATACCTCAGATTTTGATGATAATTTCTCAGCGATGCAATTTTAATTCATAAAAGAAATTAAAATCTAAAGGCCAAAGAACAAATTGCAATGTAGTTTACTACCTGTAATCTCCATCTGAAGTAAAAGTTTGAGATGAGGGAAACATAAAAAGTCTGTGGGTCAACCTGCCCCGCTAGTCATGGAACTGGGCCAAACCAGCCCATAACCTGCCGGCACCTCCCCAGCAATCTCTCAACCTTTTTTGGGCAGCAGGCCTGTGGGCCTGCTGTCCCCCTGTTACAGACACACACAGATCTAGAAATAACTCCATGACAAAAATGAAGAGGAGTCTCAAAATTTTAAAAAAAACCCTGCAATTTTTTTTTTTTTTTCAAATTTAAAAAATGTTAAAAATTAACTTTATGAAATACATAAGATACGTTCACAAATTCTTTTTCTTTCAGCCTGTACCACATATGCTGCATTATGCTTAATGCTAAAATCACAAACTGCACTGATTGCAGTAGTTTTTTCATCCCTACTATATTTCCTGACTCTTCCCAGCTTCTTATTAGAACAAATAAATATTTAAGTTACATTATGCATGAAAATAATTTCCTATGATAGAAAAATAGTTAAGAAAATGTTTTAAAGATCACATAAAATATGCACCAGGGCTACTCTGAAAGTTATGCCTCCTATTTCATTATGTTGGCCCACGATGTCAGAGGTGAATGTTGGTAGTATGGCAGTAGAGCTTGAACCTTCCCAACAATATTCCTTTACGTGTTGTTGTCATGTGACAAAGGGCAGCAAAGGGGCAGTCTGATGAAATGGTGTCTGAGCATGGAAGGGCATATGAAACAAAGGTATGTCACTGAATTCCTCCATGTAAAAAAAAGATCACACTCACTGACATTCATTGATGCTAGTTGAATGTTTGTGGAGAGCAAACAGTGGATGTGAGCACAAAGGGGAGGTGGGTGATGCGTTTCAGCTGTGGCGACATTAATGTGAAAGACAAGCCAGATTTTGGATGGTCATGCAGAATGCATAGCTAATGATGACAACTATTTTGAAGAATAGTTGAAAATCTGGTATGGCATCCAAGGAAATAAAGAGGACACATTATTTTCAGAATGACCTACATACATAACCACATAATACATACAAAACATTTGTCTTTTAGCTCCTTCCTGGATGGCTTATTCCTCCTATAACAAGGCACTACTGATTTCACCAAATATTTTCCTGCCATGGTCATTTGGGCAAAGAAAAAATAAATACTTGTATTATGTAGCAAGCTATAATAGTGGACATCCTGTATTCATAGTAAAGGGGACACTTCACAACTGTTTATTCTTTAATAAAAATTTAACACCTTGTTTCTTATAGAACATTAGTACAGCCAGTATACACCAAAATGTACTGTAGTATTCAAAATTTGCACGTGTCAACAGTCACGTTACACAAAAGCTTGCAAAGGTAATTAATCTATTTCCCAAAATATCTTATCTTGCAGTCACTTGTAGGCCTAAAAAATATAGCTCTAAACAAATGTGAATTACATTTGTGGAGTTTAAACAACATATCAATTTATTTTTGGCTTTTGCAACATAGCCACTGAGTAAAATTTAGCATCTGTAAATGGTTTCTGTGTCCTAGTGAATGGACTCAAATTAAGGAGGGGAGTATTATGGTTGGTTCCTCTCCATAGCTTGAGGCTTCAGGCTACATTCCTGGGATTTGCTGTCCACGGACCCTTTTTGGCTATAACTGGGCAGTTCTCTGTTAGAAATGATGGCACCGAATCAATGTCCTTTTCATACTACTTGCTCTGCTTTCATAACCTCTTAGAGCTCAAAACCTGGAGAGGTTATACTTCATTCCAGCTATACATCATACTGGTAATTTCCTGCTGATTAACAAATATGCTACTAATGTTTACTAGTGGTCCTACCCTAATCATTATGGGTACTCACCACTTCCTGCCTGGCAGAGATGGTAGTGTGATCTGCCCAGGGAGTGAAGCAGACATTCTCCTGAGTCAACTAGCTTGGCAACTGTGGAAAATTAATACAAGAAGATAAAAACAATGTAATGTTGGGAAAACTCTAAGAAAGATGCTCTAATTAACATACCTTCTTAAGGATTTGATGAGAGAATAAAGAATAAAATGACGGAGGAGACTTTTCTTCTCTCCTTCCTTATGTCTGTCTTTGAGCAGAATTTGAGTTATTAATTACAAGGTCGCAGACACAGTGTTGGTACAAGATATACATTTCTTTGTAAGGATACTGTATGATTCCTCAAAAATAAAACATGAATATGTTACATGGATAAATGATTGAGACATAAATCTGTATTGGTCTTAGCAATGCTGCTTGATATTTGCATAAGAAACTGCAGATTTTCAGTTATGAAATCATCCTATTAAAAAACCCTCCATGCCTGAATTGCACAGGGGAATGAAGTCTAAAATTTGTGTTCAAGAGTCTCCACTCACCCTGAGTAAGTTAGTGATATTTCTCTGGCAGTCCCAACTCCCACCATATACATCCTGCTTAGCACCTGTACACTATCACTTATCAGGAGATACAAAGATTTCTGAAGAACTGGTGTTTCATCCTGCCTAAGGAATCAAGAACATGAAGTCACAAAGCAACCCTGAAGCCTTTAAAGCTGGCTAAAGGCAGGAATCAACGGCAGAGCACAAAAAAAAAGAAAAAGAAAAGAAAAAGAAACAAGAAGCATGACATCATTGTTCTCTACAACTTACAGGAAACTGAAAATGGAGAGGAAGTTTCTGCTCTCCTCTCCCTGCTAACGGATGACAAAACACACAGGAGTGTCACAGAGCTGTGTCAGGAAAGGTTCAGACTAGATAATAAAGACTATGTTCTGTGTTGTAAGCGTGGTCAAGAAGTGGAACAGGCTTTCTAGTGAAGTGATTGATGCCCCGTGCCTGTCAGTGTACAAGAGGCATTTGGATTATTTTTGGTTAGCTCTGAAGCAGTCAGCCAGTTGGGCTCAATGAATTTTGTGGACTCCTTAAAACTGAACTACACTAATTCTAACATTTAGGCTGTGGTTCAGGAAGTCATCCTAAAAATATGAGGAGATCTTTCTACTTCTTCCTAGTCACTCTATATCAAGACTATGGCTCAGATGATGCATGGGACAAACAATTGCATCTTAATAGAGAATTTGAAAGATCTTAGCACAGTACAACTAACTATTAAAAAAAAACTAAATGTCTGTATCTGCTAACATAAGGTCTTCAAAATTGTCCCAGATGATTCATCTGGGATGACAACCTCTCCAAAGAGGACAGGCTGAGATCTGGGGCTGTTCAGCCTGGAGAAAAGAAGGCTCTGAGGTGACCTGATAGTGGCTTTTGGTATCAAAAGGGGTGATATAGGAAAGAAGGGGGCAGACTCTTTAGCAGGGTTGTGGTGATAGAAAAACAAGAAATGGCTTCAAGCTCAATCAGAGTAGATTTAGGTTAGATTTAAGGAAAATATCTTTTACAGTGAGGGTAGTGAGGCACTGGAGCAGATTACCTAGTGATGTGGTTGATGCCCTGTCCCTGGAGACTTTCAAGGCAAGACTGGATAAGGCCCTGGGCAACCTGATCTAGCTGTGGTGTCCCTGATCATTCCAGGGAAATTGGCCTAGATGGCTCTCACAGGTCCCTTCTGACTCTAAGGTTTCTATGATTCTATGATAGTCAAAACTTGCACTAATGTGAAAGTGAGAAGACAGGCTCTTCATACAGAGCAAATAATAGACTTTTGATTGTGTTTGTATGTAAAAATTTAAGAGCCAGAATAATCCAAGAGACGCTCCTTCCTTTGGCTTTTTTTTACTTTGTACCAATAGTCTGAATTTGTAAAGGCTTATAGTAACTCCACAATTCATACTCTATTGAGACTTTGCAATAGTTTTTTCTCTCTCATACTCAAATTTTAAAAGAGCAGGAGCTGAAATGAGATTCTTCCAGTATGGTAACAATGTGATTCAAATACATATATCTATATCTATCTCCCTGAAGTATTCAAATATATCAAACTGAAAGTGAACAATGGGCCCTTCATGACGTTCAACAAATCCAAGTGCAAGATCTTGCTCATGGGTCAAGGTAACCTCTACACCAATACAAGCTGGGGGATGAAAGGATTGAGTGCAGCCCTGCTGAAGAGGACTGGGGGGTACTGGTGGATGGGAAGCTGGACATGAGCCAACAATGTGCCCTCCAAGCTCAGAATGCCAACCGTATCTTGGGCTGCATCAAAAGAAGCATGGCCAGCAGGCCAAGGGAAGTGATCCTGTCTCTCTATTCCGTGCTGATGAGGCCTCACCTGGAGTACTGCATCCGGATGTGGAGTCCTCAGTGCAGGAGAGATGTGGACCTGTTTGTTGGAATGCTTCCAGAGGAGGGACACAAAAATGACCCAAGGGACACAACACCCCTCCTATGAGGACAAGCTGAAAGAGCTAGGGCTGTTCAGCCTGGAGAAGAGAATGCTCCAAGGTGACCTGAAGGCAGTGTCTAAAGGGAAGTTACAAAAAAGAAGGGGACAGACTCTTTATCAGACTCTGTTGTGATAGAACAAGGGAAAATGGTTTCAAATTAAAAGAGGGCAGATTTAGGTTGGATATAAAGAAAAAGTCTTTTGCAGTGAGGGTGATGAGGCACTAGAACAGGTTGCCCAGAGATGTGGTGGAAGCCCCATCCCAGGAAACATTCAAGGTCAGGCTAGACCAGTCTCTGGGCAATCTGATCTAGCTGTGGATGTCCCTGTTCATTGCAGTGGAGTTAGACTAGATGCCAGTTCCAGAGTAAAAATTGCCTTTCCAGACTGAAGAAGATCTACTTCTTTTGAAGTTTCTTTCTTATTTCAGTAACATATAGTTTAGTAATTTGTGCATTCTTTTACATAAGACATATCTGATGAGACAGGCAACTGTTTCAGAAGGCTCTGTCTTATCTAAGGGGTGGCATTGAAAAATCTCAGTAAGATTATTTATAAATGAGTGACACCTGCTGGATAAAATTGGCTTGAAAACATATCTCGCTAGAATTGAAGAATTTTACTACTCTAAAAAACTGGATAAGAAAGGAGAAGGAGGAGGTGTAGGGAAAAGGGTTAATTAACCTTAACTAAGTCTGTAGGTTGCTCTAAAAGAATGCCTCCCTTTCTTATTTATGGAAATTATAACAGATACAAACAGCAAAATTACACCATTTGATAAAGCACAATCTCAGGTGTGAAATGCTATTTTTCAACATAGTCACTGCCTACGCATTCCACAGGCAATGCATATGAACCTGCATGCCATGCTCATAAAAACCTGCACCAGCAGAGCAGACCCACTGTCACTGTTGCCACTGCACCATACACTGCATCCTCTTTGTGCTCAAATTCATTGTTTGGACTCCATAAACATTCAACAAGCATCAATGAATGTTAACGGATGCCATTTTTTTCACATGGAGGATTTCAGTGACATGCCTTTGCTTCATATGCCCTTCCAGACACCACTGGTCAGACACCATTTGTCAGACTGCCCCTCTGCTTCCTTTTTTTGCATGGCAATAAAATGTAAATGAATACTGGTGCAATGTTATGCCTCTTCTGCTGTACCACCAACATTCACCTCTGATACTGTGAGCCAATATAACATAATAGGAGGCATTACTTTCAGAGCAGCCCTTGTGTTCAATAAAATTTCTATTCTAGCTGCTGTCTAAAGAAAACAGTTCACATAAAATGAACATAAATTGTTCAAATAATTTCCCATATGCATTCACAGTTTATGAAGCAACCTTGTTTACCTAGGTGCAAAGTTACGTCATCCCAGTACAAATAAACTAATGTTGTATTCCAAACCTGCTTTTGCATATGTAACTTCTGTTGTTGAAAACTGGTATTTTGATGAAGTATTCTTTTCTGAAAAAGTTTGAAGTTTTTAAACATTGTTACTACTATCTCTTTGTTAAATTGCATCCTGTTGTTTCAAACAAATATTTCAAAATACTGCATGGATGCAGGTTTTTTTTGTTTGGTTTGGTTTGGTTTTTTTGAGCTAATACCTGACCTTGCTTTCTTAGACAAATGAAACTCCTGCAGTCCTACTGCTTGTGGAATTGATTTTGACCAGACAGAAGAGAGTGAACAGGAGATTCCAAAGCTTCATGGTATTTGATCTCTTGGTTAAAAGGTCATTAGTATCTAAGAACAGGAAGGTGGCAAAAAAGGTTAACTGAAGTTCTGGTGAATGCCTACATGCCTGAAAGCTTGCATCAGTTTCTGGCCATCAGGGCTAAGGAAAGGATTGTCCCTCTGAACTTGGCATTGACCACACCTCAAGTACTTTGTTCAGTTTTGGGCCCCTCACTACAAGAAGGATTGTTTGTAAAGCTTTGTGCTTATATTTTTTAGTTAAATACTTGTGGAAATTATAAATTATACAGGAAACTTTTCAATTCTGTTAAAGATTACTTATTCTGCAAGAGTACTATCAGGACCCTGAGGGAATTAGTAATCTTCTATGGCTCTGAACAGCCCCCTCAACTACAGCCACTCATTCCCATGGACCTAGGAGTGACATATCAGCTCTGGCTATGGCAGACTTCCCTGCTCTGGTGGAAATCACAAGGTAAGATGGATTTCAGATCGTGGATGGACTCCTCAGATCTGATAGCCTTGCCTCTGGCCATTCCGTTAGCCCTGTTTGTTTTTCCTTCCTGCTGAATCCTGCATCCAGATTCAACCTTGTCTAGGCTTGCTGTTGAAATCCATTACCAGTCCCCTGCTCCGACTGCCTGGCTCAGACCCTGGGGACTTCAGCACATCAGCAAGGGTACAGCCCATACCAAATAATGCACAGTTCCTGGCTTTGCCACTTTGCACAGTCTTGCTGCTGCTTCCTGACAAGCAAATTAAGCCAATATATAACACAAAATTATCTTTACTTTCTCTTTCCTAGATCCGTGACTCATAAACATTTAAGGCCTTTGACATGATCCTAAGGCCATTGACACAGGCTTCATCTGTTTTGCTGTTTTGCTTAATCCAAAGGCTATAAGGCCCTGGGATGGTTGGTGAAAGACTCTGGAGTGCAAGTTAATTTTTCTTCCCTCCTTCCATTTTCGAGCGAGGTTATGGGACAAAATAGAAGGATCCAGTCCATAAATGCTTGGCTATGAGACTGGTGCTACAGGCAGGGCATTGGGATCTTTGAAAATGGCTGATTTCATAAGACACCAGGCCTAACAGTAACACGTGGGAAAGGTTTACCTCACAGGGGCAAAAGGTTTCTGGGACAGGAATTAGTGGGGCTCATCTGGAGAGCTTTAAACTAGCTTTGAAGGGGGATGGGGCTGTAACTATTCTTGCACTAGAGGGGCAGAGCTCTAGCACTGATGAAGACCAGGAAGCCTCCCACGACACTATGGTGAAATTGGCATGCTCAGCTCGCTCCCTAAAATGTCTGTACACCAATGCAAGCAGAATGGGGAATAAGCAGGAGTTAGAAATCCGTGTTCAGCCAGGAGATTATGATCTGGTGGCAATTACAGAGACATGGTGGGACAGCTCACGTGACTGGAATGTGGTCATGGATGGCTATGTCCTTCTCAGGAAAGACAGGCCAGTAAGGCAAGGTGCTGGAATTGCTTTTTACGTGAGAGAGAAAGTACAGTGTATTGATATTATCCATGGATGTGGATGAGGAGCAGTTGAGAGTTTGTGGGTGAGAATTAAGGGGCAGACTGGCATGGGTGACTCTGTTGTAGGTGTCTATTAAAGGCCACCAGATCAGGACGAGGAAGTTGACGGGGCCTTCTTCAGGCAGCTGATAGCAGCCTTGCATCTGGTTATCGTGGGGGATTTTTGCTGAATATTTGCTGGAAGGCATACTCAGCCAGCCAGCCACAGTCCAGGAGGTTCCTGCAGTGCATTGATCATAACTTCTTGATATAAATGGTGGATGAGCCAACTAGGAGAGGAGTGCAGCTGGATCTTATTCTCATTAATAAGGAGGGTCTGGTAGAAGCGGAGAAGGTTGAGGGCAGCCTTGTTTGCAAACACCATGAGGTGGTGGAGTTCAGCATCTCATGTGGCCAGAATAGAATACCAAACAGAATCACAGCCCTGGATTTCAGTAGGGCCAACCTTGGCCTTTTCAAGCAATTGCGAGGGTAAATCCCATGGTACAGGGTACTTGAAGGTAAAGGGGCCCACGATAGTTGGTTAGCATTCAAGGACCGCTTCTTCCAAGCTCAAGATCAGAGCACACCAACAGGTAGGAAGTCGAGAAAAGAAGGCCTGCATTGTTGAACAGGGAACTGCTGGGCAAGCTCAAATGGAAGAGGAGAGTTTACAGATCATGGAAGAAGGGGCTGGCCACCTGGGAGGAATGTAAGACTGTTGTCAGAGGATGTAGGGAGGCAGCCAGGAAAGTTAAGGCCTCCTTAGAATTAAACCTTGTGAGAGGAGTCAAGGACAACAAAAAGCACTTCTTCAAATACATTGCAGATAATACTCACACTAGAGGCAATACAGACCCACTGATGAATAAGGTGAGTGCCCTGGTGACAGAAGGTACAAAGAAGGCAGATTTACTGAATGCCTTCTTTGTCTCTGTCTATATGCCCCAGAGGAAGTCAGGATAAAGAAGGAGTTTGCCTCAGTTGGTGAGAACTGGGTAGCAGACCAGTTAAGCAATCTGGTCATCCATGAATCAATGGGCCCTGATGTGATGCACCTGCAGGTGCTGAGGGAGAAGGCAGAAATCATTGCTGGGTCTCTTTCTGTCATCTTTGGTAAGTTGTGGGGAATGGGAGAGGTGCCTGAGAACTGGAGGAAAGCAAATGTCACTCCAGTCTTCAAAAAGGGCAAGAAGGAGGACCCTGGTAACTGTAGATTGGTTAACCTCACTCCATCCCTAGAAAGGTGATGGAACAACTTATCCTTGGCACTGTCTCCAAGACATATCAAGGATAAGAGGGTCATCTGAGGCAGTCAGCATGGCTTCATCAAGGGGAAGTCATGCTTGGCCAACCTGATAGCCTTTTATGAAGAAATAACCAGGTGGATAGATGATGGTAAAGCAGAGGATGCGGTCTATCTTGACTTCAGTAAAGCATTTGGTATCATCACCCACAGCATCCTCACAACTAAACTGAGGAACATGGACTGGACAATTGGGTTTTGAGGTGCATTGTGAACTGGCTGAATGGAAGACACCAGAGAGTTGTAGGGCAAAGAGACCTGGGGGTCCTGGTGGACAGTAGGATAACCACGAGCCAGCACTGTGCCGTTGTGGTCAAGAAGGCCAATAGCACTGGGGTGTATTAGAAGGGGTGTGGTTAATATGTCGAGAGAGGTTCTCCTCCCCCTCTACTCTGCCCTGGTGAGAACACATCTGGAGTACTGTGTTTGCTTTTGGGCCCCTCATTCAAGGACAGGGAACTGCTTGAGAGAACCCAGCACAGAGCCACAAAGATGATTAAGGGCGTGGAGCAGCTCCCTTACGAGGAGAGGCTGAGGGAGCTGGGTCTCTTTAGTTTGGAGAAGACTGAGTGGTGACATCATTAATGTTTATAAGTATGTAAAGGGTGAGTGTCAGGAGGATGGAGCCAGGCTTTTCTCATTGACATCCAATGATAGGATAAAGGGTGCAAGCTGGAAAGCAATAGCTTCAACATAAATATGTGAAAAGACTTCTTCACAGTGAGGGCGACGGGACACTGGACCAGACTGCCCAGAGAGGTTGTGGGGTCTCCTTCTCTGGAAACATTCAAAACCTGCCTGGATGCATTTCTGTGTGACCTAAGATATGGAGGTTGGTGGCCCTGTCTGTGGCAGGGGAGTTGGAACTTGATGATCCTGGAGGTCCCTTCCAGCCCAAGCCATTCTATGACTCTAAGAATTACTAGCTTTAAATCTGATGCTGGGAACATACCTACTAAAGTATTAAACAGGAATGCAATTCTCATTAAATAGCAAACAGCATTAATACTGAAGATTGACTGAACTACACTTTAAAAATTCTTCTCTAATTAGTTGGAAATAAAGCTATAAATATTCTTCTCTATATTTTTCATGATTCTGTAGAAAAACATGCAGGAACTAAAGCAGTTATTTTCTTATAACAGTTGTTCATGAGAACAAGCCACAAAATATTCTCTTTCTCAGAAAAGAGCTTCTTTATGAGCCAGTACATTTTTCATCTCCTTCTTTCTCCTTCCTCTGCACATAAAAAAGTTTAGTTGATATCCAGCAATTTTGTGCACCGTCTTCTGGCCACTCACAAATAAAGGCATTACTTGCCACTCCCTCGTATCATCAGCCAGTAGAGAATCCAACAGTCTCTTAACAATTTTAGACCAATATAATGTAATGGTGGAATTTGCACTCCTGAGGAGTATCAGAGAGACAAAGAGTAAAATCAGGATGCTAATTTTTAGGGAAGCCAAATTCCAGATCTTCAGAGAGTTAGTTATAAATGAAACAGAAACATACTGTGGTGGGGTTTTTAGTAAAAATATTAAACTTCTTTTAGGAAGTCCATCTTTTAGGAATATAGCTGATTCAAAAGGAATTACCACAGAAGTTATTCCCTCTGTGTACAGGAGTTAAAATCTGCAATGCAGGAGTTATTCATATGGAATATTGCAAATCTTCACTGGTTGTACTACCAAAAAAATCTTGAGGGCATTCATTCATAGTTCATGTTGAAAGCAGGTAAGTAACATTCTAGTATCTTGTATAAAAGATAGTAGCAGAAAAATGCTATGCTGTTTTTTCCTGCGCCTTGCTACAGCCATCTCTCAGCTGTCAAAAAGTATACCATACTTCTAGAAAGCCCTGTGTGAAGAACTGTCAGCCACACCATGAAGCATTATTCTACTCACCTTGGACACTACGCTTTCCCTAAGTACCCATTGCTGGTCACAACCAGGAGAGTCCTGGGTAAGTCATGAAGTAAAGATAAGTGCACACATACACAAATATAAGATATGTTTATATATATGCACATTTATTAAAGGTGTTCAGATGCCTTTCTATGTTCAAGGCACCAGCTAAGCCAACAAAATGTACCCCTGTGGCTTACAACACAAATGCTCTTTCTCGGGCTACACACTTCCCTCATGCATGGAACCTCTACTTTAAATTGGCAATAGGAGACAGCAAGCATGGCAGTAAAGATGCACGTAGTATGGCTTCAAACAGCCAATAATTAGATGAGTAGAGATAAGCAGATGTAGTTATAGCAAATAAAAGCGAACCATTTCTTCATTTATATATGTCACTTTCTTACTCTACAATTGGAACATTACTGAGATTACTACAAAACTAATATGAAATTTAAGCTCACACCTTCGGCTAGGGCAATTTAATAATCGTATATAAAAAATCTCTAAGAAACATGAAGCAAACTTTTGCTTTACATAGTATTAACTCTTTTTTAGAGATAACCTTAATACAGGTAAATGATACACCTCTCCCAAAATGGTGTGTGTCACTAGGAAAATTTTGCCTTCAAACAAGCATTGGAGTATTTAAGATGCAAGGTTATGTTTTGCAGCTGGCTGGCAAGCAGCACACCTCAGCTTGCTCTCAGTCAAATGTTTGCTTCATCCCTGCTGTTATAGGACACAGGTCTGGCTCCCATCACCTAGCCCAAGTCTTATGGGGTCTTTGTATGACAAAAGGGACAGTACAAACACTAGAATGCAAGCTCATAAACCAAAAACAGACAGAACCATCAACACCTTGATGAATAAAGACTGAAGTAATGCCCACAAATATCCTACAGACCAACACAGATGTTACGTTTATGCAAACTATCCAAAACTGCATTTCCTTTCCTTTGAAGATATTGTCTCTTTCGCATAAAACACAAGGGTTTGCCTTAATTTTAGTGTTTTAATAATATTCATAGAATCACAGAATGAATGGATTGAAAGGGACCTTTGGAAGTCATCTGGTCCAACCACCCTGATCAAGCCTAGAGCAGGCTGCAGAGGACCATGTCCAGACCACATCTGAGTATCTCCAAGGATGGAGACTCTACAACCTCTCTTAGCAACCTGTGCCAGGGCTCAGACATCTACAAATTTAAAAAGAAAAAAAGTTCTCTGACGTTCATATGGAATCTCCCATGTTTCAGATTCTGCTCATTGCCTCTCTCAGTGGTACTCGGGGATAGGAGAAAAGAGCCTGGCTCTATCCTCTTTGTTCCCTTTTTTCAGATGCAAGATCCTCTGAAGCCTTCCTTCCTCTAGGCTGAATTGTCCCAGCTTTCTCAGCCCTTCCTCGTAAGAATCAAACAATCACTAAGGTTGGAAAAGACCTCTAAGATTAATCCCAACTACCAACCTATCAACTATGCCCACCAAATCATGTCCCTGAGTGCTGTATCTACATATTTCTTGAGAACCTCTGGGGTGGTGACTCCTCTACTTCCCTGGGCAGCCAATGCTTGACCACTCTTTCAGATGAGAAATTTTTCCTCATATCCAACATGAACCTCCTAGGCACAACCAGGTGCCATTATCTCTCATCCCACCTGCACAAAGTAACCAACTCCCACCTTGCTACAGCCTCCTTTCAGGTAGCTGTACAGAGGAATAAGGTCTCCCTTAAGCTTCCTCCAGAACAAACAATCTCAGTTCCCACAGCTGCTGCTTCTCATAAAGCTTGTAGATTTTAATGCCATTCACAACCAGTCTCTAAACCTGGTCATCCAGCCAATTTTTTCACCCAGCAAAGAGTTCACCCCTCTAAGCAGTGAGCTGCCACTTTCTCCAAGAAAATGCTGAGGGTGATGGTGTTAAAGGCGTTACCGACATCTAGGCAGACCACATCCATAGTCTTTCCCTCATCCCTCATCCACTAGGCAGGTCACCTATGTAGAAGATCAGATTAGTCAAGCAGGATCCCACCTTTCATGAGCTTATGCTGGCTTGGCCTGATCCCCTGGTTGTCCTGCATGCAGAGTATGACCACTCCCCAGATTATTTGCTCCACAGCCTTCCTTGATTTTGAGGTCAGGCTGACAATCTCCCAGATCTTCCTTCTGACAATTTTTGTAGATAGGCATCATACTGGCAGGCCTGTAGTCATCTGGGACCTTCCTGGTTGATGTGGACTGCTAATAAATGACAGAAAATGGCTTGGAAAGCATTTCCATCAGCTCCCTCAGTACCCTTGAGTGGATCCCATCTGGACCCTTAGATGTGTAATAGTCCTGGCAGAGAAGTAGGTTGCTGTTTCCTACTGAACTGTGGGGGACCTATTCTGCTCCCCATCTTCCAGTCAAGCACACAGAATGAGAAATTCCTGTCAGTCTGTGCCTCACAGAAAAGGCATTAGCACTGTATACTAGAGCTTATCGTTGTCAGAAGTAATCCTAATAAAACACGGATATAATAAAAAAACCTTTAATCTGGGGCTGATGCACAGATTTAGTATACAGACAGCAACTTCAACTAGGGGTTAGATTTCTAACCTCTCCACCTTTTCTTCTACCCACCTTCTCCATGCTCCTCTGCAAGTTTTTCTAATGTAGTCACAGTGATGGAGCAGTGGCTACAGTTTAGTCATTTGAATGCATACAGATATCTCAGAAGGTGGCATCATAAATTCTCTCTCCTTAAACTGAAATATGCAGTGCAAGCAAAAGGCACTTTTATGCTATTTTGAAAGCAAATGCACGAGAAAAATCACATGGTTTGATTACACTTGAATTACTAAGACTCCATAGAAGATTTTGGTGTCAGATTCTTGAAAGAAATCTTTATAAAGCAAAACTAAACCCTTGCTTCAGCACTCAATCTTTTCCCGCCCCACCAAGATTTCCTTAATTAATTGGTCTTGAATGCAGAAAAATAACTCAGAAAAGACTACCCTGTAACACTATGCTGTGAAATTTCACATTCATAATTTTATTATAATCTGAATCAAGGCAATATTTGGAAAGCAGAGAAAATGACTATACAAAGAATTTATAGAACATTAATTTACATATTGGAGACCTTCTGTTGCCTTACGGTTTCAAGAAAAGGCAAACACTTTCACTAGTAGGTAAATAAAAGAACATTACATTTTTAATGATAATGTTGGATACACAGAAACCATTTAATTAAAAACATGATTTTCAGCATTTTTTGTGGTTTAGTGCTGTAAAATTTTAATACTATAATTAGTATAATAACTATTATAAGCAGGTTAATAATTGCCTGGCTAAATATGTGTGTCAACTTGCTGGCATTAGTTATGAAACCGCATATACAGATCTACCAAAAACCTTCGAAAGAAAGTGCTGCATAATCTATTTAATCCTGTCTTTGTCACAAACATGAGTTCAGTCAATATCCTTCTACATACAATACACAATGGTACATAATGAACTGTTTTGCTTTGTGCAATTTTTAATTCATTAAAAAGCAAAAGCATGTGACAATGTACCATCCAAAGGAATGAATATAGTAGAAGAACTCCCTTAGAAATGGGGAAATTTCTTTTTCCTACCTACCAAGTAAATCTGAACAACCAGGAAACACCACCAGGAGTATTAACATTTAATTCCTTATGTTCCTGAACTCAGAAGGCCACAAGAATGCATAAAGAATTAAAAGTGAAGCCTCAAATTGAAATGACAATACATCATTAAAAAAAAGACCGGAGGCCAAGACTTGGTGTCTAAAAAGGCACACTGAAATTCAACTATCACCTAAAAAAAGTGAAAATAATATTTTAAAAATTCCTTCTCATTTAAATGCTCACAGCACATCAGATTTATTGTGTAACATTTTCCTCCCAGAGAACCTGACAATCTAATTGAGATGTCAGCTGAAGAAATTCACTGCACTCCAGCTTTTTGACCAGATTAGGTAACTGCATTCTTGGTACATCAAAAGAATACAAAAAGGAACTTGTGTCCATGTGTTTCAAAAGAATCAAAACTCCTAAAAACAAAAAAATGTATTTTTGAATGGGACATATACACCATTTAAGCAGTATACCTCTGCATCAGAAGAAGAAAATAATTTAGTAAAAATTAATAGCACCTGCTTTTGTTGCTTCAATGGTAGCTACGATACTTTGGATTGCTTCACCGTTCTATGACATCCAGTGTCTACTGTTACTAATTCACCACTTTCTGGTCCCCATATATTAGATTTCAAATCTAATCTGTTTCTCGCTCCCTCTCCTTCTAAGGGGTTATCTATAAGGTTACGTACATAGAACTGTTAGTTAACCAAGCAATTTGGTAATATTTTGGGGTATGGTGACTGAATAAGGCTTCCGCAGTCCCAATACTTAAGAAAAATTGGGATCAAAGCTATTAATAAAAATCAGATTGCCAATTATACAGGATAAACACCATTCAGATTGGAGGAACTTTCTGACCACGTAGCTCTATCATACTGTTCCATTTGATTAAGTCATTATTTAGTAAAATAGGATTAAAGGATTAAATCCACTAGGATATACGTGTTAATCCAGTGCCTCGTGCATCCATTATGCTGAATTCATACTTTATTCCACAGGTTATTAATGAAATATTCACAGCAACTCATAAAAGGTAACAGAAGCAATAAAAATCTTAGCACTGTCACATTGCGGTTGCTTTATTATCCTCAGTTCTAATGCGGAGGTCTAGAACTGTTCTTTTTGTACAGGAATTACACAGTAGACCTTGGATGGCTTACCTTGTGAGTATTACCACTCTAACCTACTGTATCCATTTCCTGTAATATTGCATTGCTATAAAGTTAACTGGTGTTCTGTTATGCATTTAAAATACAGTTGTGTTTAGAAAGATATACAGGGATACTTATAGATGTGACAGCCGTACAGATCATGACAGAAATATCTCAAGAAATTGTACAGAGTAACAAAATAAATTCAATTCCCTTCTGCATTTCTGGTCTCAAGGAATTATTGAAAATTATAAATCATAAAAATCCTTCCTACAGATTAAAAAATTCAAAAATAAATCCCCAGGTGTCCAATAAAAAAGAACCCAATTACATAAGAATTAGACAGAGGAACAAATATTACTGCCAAAGCAGTGTTGCAAAGAGACATGGAAAAGGGAATTAGCTTGTCACTGTAAAGCAGAAGTAAAAATGTGATACTCTGTCGTCTACAGGAAGGTATGCTTTACTTACACAAAATAGTGCTGAGTGGCAAACCTCCACATTCCTTTTTCACAAATACCCATATGAAATATCAAGATCTGAGGTTTACTATAAATAATCTGGCACAGGCGAAAATATAAGTTATAAAAATTTATTTGCTTTTCCCTCATTTTTATCCTGCAATTATTATTAGAACATTTTCCCTTAGTTCTTAGTATTAAAAAAATAATAAAATATACAATTACAGAATGTTTCCATGAAACCATTTTTAGACTGTTCTGCTGTCTCTTCTGTTTTAAACCATTCCCATTAAAACTGCCTACTCTTCTTTACGCTAAATACAGTGCAATCTCCCACATTGCTGCTCTTTTCTTATCAGAAACCAACTTACACAAGCCTTCTTGTCACATACAGCTTCCCCTTTCTCCGTTCAGTTCCCATCACTGATTCCCAGAAAGATGAAGGAAAGAGCAAATGGTCTCCTTAAAAACATGTTTGCAGGACCTATAGCTACCACTGACGCAACTATATCAATTTTCTTTGTGGAGGTTATATGAATTCTGCATAAAAACAGCACAGTCTAGTAGTGAGGGAGTATTTCTGATCCAAAAGATGAAATAATGAAATAAATGATGAAATGTGAAAACAATATTAGAAATCCTTCAGGAGAAAAGCTTTTCATTTATGCTTCTTTCAGATATGGGCTACAGGTTTGGGTGGTACCCAGTTTCTTTAGCATTGTCCTTTGAAATGAAAAGAAACAAATAATGCTTCACTAAATCAGAGGCATCTTCAAATAAAAGGCTGATCTCTTTCTTGGGATTAACATTCCTGCTGATTAGGCTTTCTCCATATCACAGTGCTTTTCTTAAACAAAGTCAGTGAAGAGCTCTTGAATCAAGGCTGGAAAACAGTCAGATCTTCTTCTGGGATCCAATCATGACCTTTGACACAAAATTCACAATGGCACTGGCAGGTTGCTCTGGATCGTGCTCTGCAAATAGGTGGCACACGTTGTCTGTGCCACTGCCTTGCTTCCTAGCAACAAAGCCAAATACTCTGCAAGGACAACAACCACATTATGTCAGAGAACAGACAGACAGACCTGGTCTCATTTCTTAAAACAAAAAAGACACTGTAAAAAACACAAAGTGCCAACAACAAATGCACAAAGCAGATTACATCTGTTGTAAAGGATAAGGTCCTGTGTGACTGTTAAATATACTGCAAATTTACTAGCCAACTCAGGAACTCCCTCTGACTGTCTCAGAATGGCCAGAAAAAGGTTAGCACTTAATTCTACTTAATTACTCACTTAATTCTACTTTCTCTTTTGTGTCCTGCACTGTTTGCTGTCAGAGTACGCTTCTGTCTCTGAGGATATTTAATCTGTCTCAGTACTATTGTTCTCTTAGCTACCTTGGAGGTGGGAGTTCTGAATGTGTTGAGGTAGAGAGAGGTGTGTCAAAAAGTGCATAATGAGAAGTTTTGAGGGCCGTATATCTCAGTAGACAGGGTACTTAAAACAAGATTTGAGCCAGTTATTTCTGTTACTTTTCAGATACCATTGCCTGAGTTCTCTCTCTGTTTTCCCTTTTGTGAAAAGCAGACAGTGATGTTGGTATTCAGTGGAAAACACTAGGCAATCTACCGGTAAATATCTACTTATGCCAGACACTAGTATTACTGGGACTGTTTTCATGTAAATGCTGTGGTGGGGACTTTTTTTTTGTTTTTAAAGCTACCTTGTAAGTGAGATAGGTAAGCTACTGTTAGTGCTGCTGGATAAGAGGAACAATTTAATCAAGTAGCAAATGGCTCTGTGTTAATTTCTGAAACTTCATGTGAATTGCAGATCTGCAATGTAAACCAAGCCACACTAACTCTGTCTACAGACATCCTATCATCCCACTGAATTAGGCCTTACTTGAAGATGCACAGGTGAAATAAATTAAGTATAATTGCAATAAATGGACTTTTATTCCTGAATGGCTGCTTTCCCTTTAACATCTCTGATAAAGTTATTAAGAAGACTAACAAACTAACTACTGTAATGGTAGTCCTAAAACATTCAGTTAAAAGAAACAGAGACAGGTGTGAACTTACTTGGCAGAGAGGCCATCTTTCATCCATCTTGATATCCATAAGAAAGAATTAAGGGGGAAAAAAAAAGGAAATGAAGAAATAAAAATCACACTTTAGTTAGGTTTTTGTAGATCAATAATAAAAATAATGTACTAGTAATAGTGCTTCTCTTGCTTACTTTCTGTCCTGTGGATCCAAAGCACAGAAAATAACAGTGTTGACTGGATAATGTCGCCGAAAAAAGAGTCTGGATAGGAAGAAATGAAATATTTCAGAAAGAGTTAAGATGCTTAGAATTTTGAACAATAAGCAGAACAGACAAAACAACTCTATCAAGATTTAATAATGACAAAATATTGTTTTTGCATCGCTGAGTCATATTAAAAAGTTGCATGAACTGCATGAATCACAGAACTATTAGTCAGAAAGGACTTTGAAGAACATACAACTCCAGTGCCCCTGTCATGGGCAGGGACACCTTCCACTAGGTCACGTTACTCAAAGACCCATCCAACCTAGCTATGAACAGTTCCAGTGATGAGGTATTCACAAGCTCTCTGAGCAATGTGTTCTAGAGCCTTACTCTCACAGTGAAAGATTTCTCCCTAATATCTTATCTAATATCTAATATTAGATATCAAATATCTAATCCAAATCTCTTTTAGTTTAAAGTCATTATCCTTACCTATGTCCTATCACTATAAGGAGTCCCACTCCAACCAAATAAATTCATACTGAAGCAGTGACTTTTAAGTTTTGCACTACAAGAGAACTGACCCTAAAGCAAAGCAAAGGAACTAGAAGCGTAATTTTTTTCTAAAAGCTGCACACTTAGATACTGTGTCAGTGGGAAATGCAACTTCAACACATTTTAAAATATACATCCTCCAGTACAAACCACTGACAACCATGAAGGATAGCAGATACTGTCATTCTTTAGACAATCCTGTTATCATCTGAATCAGAGACTGTAGAACGCAACTAGGAAAAACAAGTCAACAGAAACTGACACTTACAGTGCATAAGCACACGTATTACCTTCCCACCCCTCCCTTGCTTACTTTCTTTGGTTATCTGTCAGTGTGATTCCCTGTGCAGACACCTTGAAATGGACAATGGTTGAGATGGGAGAAGGATCTTGCATCAGTGTCAGACTCAAGGCTTTCTGTACTGCCTGGTAGCCTGTGAGGGACTCCATTTCCACTGAATTCAGATACCAAACATTACACGCTGCAATGAAAGAGGGAGGTCATTATCCAACAACAAACCAACAGGAATATTCTGAACAAAACCAAACCAAACACACATCTTCCACTGTAATATAGTGAAAAAGGAAAACAACAAACCAGCAAATGTTGCATTTACCTCACCTTTTTCACACTAGTGCTTTGTAGTTTAAGATGGTAAGGAAGTGCATACGAAACAAAGGTGTGTCACTGAATTCCTCCACATGGAAAAATGGCACCCACTGACGTTCACTGATGCTTGCTGAATGTTTAGTGGAGACCAAACAGTGGATGTGAACACAGGGAGGCCGTGGGGGTGTGTTTCAGCAGCGGTGACAGCATCACCTCTGCTTGCGCAGAATTTTACAAGTGTGGCATGCAGTTCATCAGTAGTTAAAAAACACATAGCTACTGGCTGAAAAATAGTGTTTTGTAGCTCAGAATTTACTTTATCAGATAGTATTATGCTTTTTGTATCTGTCATAATTTCCATGAAAATACACAGGAAGTGTTACTTTCAGGGGAACCTGTGTACTTCTACAGCAATTTCCCTAATGGGAAAGAAAGGGGATATTTTGCATAAAAACTCAATTCAAAAAGCCAATGAGAAAATACTATTTTTTTTCAGTACAAATTGACACAATTGACACTTTGATGATTAAGCTACCCTCAAAAGAAACCATTTACTCGTTCTTTTCCTGCTACACATTTTCTCTCACCAAAAAACTGAGGACTGCTGCAGAATTCTTTTGTTATTAATTCTGTAGTGCTTTGTATGTTCTGCAATTTTAAGGCAAACAAAGCAACTTCCATAACCGTATGTGTTTTAGGTTTATAAATGCATACTGAGGTAAAGAAGCTTAGGAACCCTTATTTTCCACCTACAGACATTAGTACTCCTGATGGATCTCCGTAAAGATTTGCTCATTGGTTTCTAAAGCTACCAAACAGCTAATTATTTTTAGCTGGTCTCAAAACAAATCTGCAGTGATCATTTGGACAATGAGAATTAATATTAAGTAGCACTGTATGGTAGTACTATAGTACTGTATAGGACTAGGCAGTATTATATGGTATCAGCACCATATAGTATCATATGGTATTAATAATATTTTATAGTATTAGAAGAAGTATTCACTCAATTAAATACTTTCAAC
This sequence comes from Centrocercus urophasianus, assembly GCF_019232065.1. NCBI lineage: Eukaryota > Metazoa > Chordata > Aves > Galliformes > Phasianidae > Centrocercus > Centrocercus urophasianus. The sequence continues at coordinate 90,064,700 of NW_024884253.1, read as the reverse complement.
TTGTGTTATGAAGTCAAATTAACAAGCAGATTAATGTTTTTGATACTAAGAAGTCACCTTATTCTACAGCAGAAGAAAGCATACTTTAATACTGTTGACAAACACTGCTACTAACTGACTTTGCATTTTGGTGAAAACATTTGTCTAGGTATCCAGGAAAGGATTTCCAACTCTGGCAGCTGGACTATGCAAATTACCATGCTAATATTTGATTTGTTAGCAGTTTAGCCTGGTTTGCAAACCTTACCATGTAAACAAAGATCAAATGTAAAAGCTTATTTTTTTATATGGCTACTCTGTAATGGCAATCTATAATTTGACTAAAGCTTTTTCTTATTACTATCTATATAAAATACATAGCTAGATATCAGAATTTTAACAACAGCAATCATACTGTTACAAACTAAAGAAGCCTAAGTTTGATTCCAGCACGATTATCATCAGCCTAGTAAATTAAGGTTCTGGGTGCTGCCAGTGAAAGAAGGAATCCAGACATCTTACCTGCATGATTTCTAAGTCAAAGAATTCAGAAATGTGTTCTATGTGTTCTATGTTGGTGTACTATTTTCAATAAGCTTTATTTGGATCAATCACTATAGAATTCATAGCAAGATTTCGCAAATGAACTGTGAGGTTTCTCTCACTGTATTAACAGTCTATTTTGTCCATCCAAAATTGTGAATAAATTCCAAATCATAAAGTTTCTTATTCTCACATCGTTACTTTGTAGGTTTTGTACAGATCTAGAGCTCTTCATGAAAGAATGCTTAGATCTTGACTATATTAGTGGAAATAGATATGAAGAACTTGCATTTATTTGTGGCATAATATTTTGCTGCCAAACAGGAAAGTTAATAAAACAAGTTCTGTTTTAGGGAAAAGCCACTTACCTGCATAGTTTCTTGTTGTCACTTCCTAGGATATGTTAGTTTATCATCTAGTGACACTGCTTACAAATTACTGTACAATTAACTGTTCATAGAAACACCAAATCCTTAGAGTTGGAAGGGACCTCTGAAGGCCATCTAGTCCAACTCCAATGCAATGAACAGGGACACCACAGCTGGATCAGGCTGCCCAGGACCTTATCCAGACTCACCTTTAAAGACTCAGGGACAGAGCACCAACCACATCACTGTGCAACCTGTTCCAGTGCTTCATCACCCTCACTGTAAAAGATTTCTTCCTTACATCTAGCCTAAATCTACCCTCTTCAAGCTTGTTCTTCAATCCAGTCTCAGCATCAGTTTTTAACAGCCTGTCAGATATAAAATTTGGAAAGAATCAAATACAAGGAAAAAGTTTACCAACCTGCACCCTGTTTGAGAAGTTCTGTTGCTGAGTTCGCAGCGGTCTGTGGAGAAGTTTCTGCCATCTCTTCCAATGGATCTGCAAATAAATAACATTATCCATGTCTTGTTTGTACTTGAACAGATAAGTCAGTGCATACCATCAAGCATGAGTCTATCTTTTTGAGTTGATAAATCTTGGCAAGAAGCATTTAGCAATCTTGCATCTGCACCTATAATCAGTCATGCCACGTCTTCCTTGTGAGGCATCAATTTTTTTCTGATAGTGCTGAGGGAGGGATATTCAACATTTATTTCCTGATCATCATAGACATAATTATACAACATATACTGTAAAGACGGCAGTAGGATGCTGGTCTTCAAATCTTCTCCTAAAATTAGTGAAAAAATCATACATGAGTATATTATTTCAGTTATACAGAAGTGTGTAAAATCTCTGTGATGTATTTAGCATGGTGTAGACTGTGTTTGAATATTTCTTCTGTACTTTAAGAAGCATACCTCTGTTTGGGATGAGGAGCTTACAGGGCAATGCCAGTGGAGTAATGGAATGCTGGTACACCAGAGCAGTCAAACTCCCTGTGGTCAGAAGAGTAGCAAGACATACACAATTAATATGGTGGACAAAAGTAATGTTTAACAGTTATATTGGTTTCCAAGCATTTTACAGACCAAGCTCCAATACATCTCACACACATTTATACACACATACCCTTGAATAATATTTTCGTGGCACCTAAACCAAGACCTTTTCCACTCAGCTTAAGTGGATTCACAATCCCCAGCATTATTTTAGGTGGACATACTTGAATTATAGCCATTGATCACAATTATACGGTCCCTTGCTTGCTGAAATACACTGCTTAAATCTTACTCTAAAGGCCTTTGCTTCCAATTTAAAAAGTGCAAAGATGAAACAAACAATAACATATGGAGTTCCTTTCAGTACTCTTAAGAAAGCAAGAGCACAAGGAGTCGATGCTATGCTACGAAGCGGTGAAAGAAAAAGGAGTTCCACTTCTTAGCCACCTAGTTTTTCTGCCTGGTGCTTTGTCTACATGTATCTCAGGCTTTGGTGAGGCTGCATCTTGAGTATTGTGTTCAGTTTTGGGCCCCTCACTACAAGAAAGATGCTAAGGCCCCAGAGCGTGTTCAGAGAAGGGCAGCAAAGCTGGTGAGGGGTCTGGAGCACAGGCTTTATGAGGAACAGCTGAGGGAGCTGGGATTGTTCAGTCTGGAGAAGAGATGCTCAGGGATGAGCTTATCGCTCTCAACAACTACCTGAAGGGAGGTTGTGGTGAGGTGGGAGTTGGCCTCTTCTCCCACGTAACTAGTGATAGAACTAGAGGGAATGAACTCAAGTTGTGCCAGGGGAGACTGAGTTGGACATTATGAAATACTTCTGTGAGAGGGTGGTCAGGCTCTGGAATGGGCTGCCCATGGAGGTGGTGGAGTCACCGACCCTGGAGGTGTTCAAGAAACATTTAGATGATGTACAGAGGGATATGGTCTAGTGGGAAATTTTGGTGATACAGAATCATAGAATCATAGAATCACAAGGTTGGAAACGACCTATAAGATCATCCAGTCCAACTGTCTCCTCATCACCATTGTCACCACTAGTACTAAACCACATCATGCAGCACGTCGTCCAGACACCCCTTGAACACTGTCAGGGACGGTGACTCCACCACCTCCCTGGGCAGCCATTCCAGTGCCTGACCACTCTCTGAAAGTTCTTCCTTATGTCCAACCTAAACCTCCTCTGATACAACTTGCGGCCAAGTGGTTGGACTGGATGATGTTAAAAATCTTCTCCAACCTTGGCAATTCTATCATTCTGTGATTCTCTATTGTATGCTCATGAAAGTATAAAAGACAGCCTAGGTAAAACTTCACTCCCTCAGTGCAACACTACTGTAAATAACATTCACCATTACATTATACTTCTCTTAATCACTGCCATAAACACTGATGTTGAGAGCCTCTTTTTACCATTTGTACTTGGCTTCAATTTAAGTAACTGAATGACAATCATCCTTGAGCATGTGAGACTATATATCATGACAAAATTTAATCCACCTTTACTTGAATTTGTCATTTTACACTTGCTCGTTTTATGGTAGAGGACCATGTCACAAGTATATTGGCTATACGTGGCAAGGTTTGGTAGCAAGCCCCTATGAGGTGAGCTGAAGCTGGTGATACCTCTGGTAAAATACATTTGAGAGCAGAAAAGCTGCACAGAGAAAAAGAATGAGCAAAAAGAGTGCCACATAGCAGGGAAAGGACCAAAGCCAGATAAAGAGAAGGTGCTCCATGTTTTTAATAACATACACCACACTGAAGCTCGTGAACGTCCCCACAGCAGAGCAGGTGAACATTTCCTGAAGTGGCTCAATTAGCTTTGCTATTTTTCTGCTCATCTCTGCTGTGTGTGCACCTTAGCCCTCTCACCTACAGCATTAGAGTAAGGACTTCAGTTTTCAGACACCCTCTCTCATGTATTTATTACTTTGAATTCCAATTGTATTATACTGTGTTATCTCACATTCTGCTATCATGGTTAGTAAATCAGTTTTCTCCCTTAGCACACTGCTGCTGTTTTCCTTATCTCGGCCCATCTCCCTACCTTTTCCCTTCTTCCTTTCCCCTTCTTCTGGGGTGTGGGTCCATGGGTCCCTTCGCCTAATTAGTCATGGAACCAGGCCAAACCATGACATTTTTTGGTGCTGAAGGGACTGTAGCCTGTGGAGAACCCATGATTCAGCACATGAGAAGTGGAAGAAGGAAGAAGTCACAGAGTAATTGTTAGGTACTGACCATATTGTCCTCAACCCCTCTTGTAACACCTTGTCTGGGGTGAGAACTGAGAGGTCTGGGATGAAAAAGTGAAGTTGGGCTTAGAAAGAGCAGGAGGAAAAAAAAGAGTTATTTTAATGGCTGTCCTCGTTTCTCACCTACCCAGATCTATTTTAATTGGCAGTAAATTAAATGAATTATTCCAAAGTAAATTTGATTTGCCTGCATTACTAACTAGTAAGCAATCGTCCTGCATTGATCTTGACACATGAGCTTTGTCATGCTATTTTCTCCTCCTACCCCACTGAAGACAGTGATTACGGGTGGTTATTTTGTTGTTGTTTACCACCATGCATAATTTCACTGCATAATATTATGTAGGCTGATGTGCCATAATGCATGTTTTTTTCTTAAGTGAGTGATACTCTGTTGTCATTTCAGCCATCTTCTACTTTTAATACTGATAGGAAAAAATAAGGCAAAAGTCTTAAGTATATAAGGCCTTCAACTTTCATCTAGCTAAGATGTCTATAGCAATGCTGTCAGTGGTTGAACATGGCAGCCTGAAGCTTGGTCATGTGCATATGTGCTAGAGAGCTCTGCACATACACCTTATGTGCACAAGGCTGCTAGGATGGGTTCCTACAGAAACTTAAGGACTTGAGCAGAGCGTTCTCTCAGCTCCACTCCACTCTGTCCAGGTCTATAAAACAGCTCTAGCAAAAGCAAATTATTTTCATTTTCTATGTCCCTGTGACACACAGTACTTACCAAAGCATGGTTCATTTGGACATCCTTTCAAGTGAACCCCCTTCTGAGAGCACTCAATCAGAAAATGCCTTACAAGTTCATTTGACAGATCTCCAACTGTGTTAGAAAAGAACAAACACATGAAGAGACGCAAGGAACAAGCAATACTCTCACACATTAGCAGGTTTTTATGAAGTTGTTTTCCACATCAACACCGTATGTTCTGTACACAACACACAAACACATTAGAGATGCTCTGCAACAATATTATAAGACATAATGAAAAGGCAATTCTGAAAAAAATAGCAACCCAACAACCAGGCAAATAGCTCACTTCAGATATACAGAGAATGAAGTCTTATAATCATAAGTTACTGGCATCCAAATATGCACTGTTGTCTAAGCATGGTTCTAAATACAGAAAGGAAAAGGTGCTTTGAAAATTAATGGCTAGAAATTCTGACATACCAGTGCCAATTAGAAGAAATTGTATCCAGTGTGACAAAGAACTAAAAGTATGATACCCAGAGTTCTTGGGACGGAATTGCTCACAGAATGTCTCCAGATCAAAACAATAGAAGATTTAGCTGCACAAACGTAAGGGGAATTCTTGTCTCAGAATTTTTAAATCTTCAAATGCTTTCAGTTTTACACTAACCTTTTACTCCTGAAGCAATTAAACAAATTGAAGGCAATTACATGAAACACTCAGGTTTCTGTAGCTCACTAAATTTTTAAATACAGTTTTTATCTCCCAGGGCTCCAAGACAAATTTAAAACTGTAAGTAGGATGTAATGAAGAGATTCAAAGAATAAAAATCCATTGAGATTGACCATCCTTTTAAATATATACATTTGTATGCACATATGTAATTAAGATAATTTCATTAATTTTTGAGCAACTGGTTCACAGTATTTCACGTATTTCACACCTGCCTACAAATTGGAGCTCTCTCCAAGCAATGAAAGGATTAGCTCATAACAATACAGAAAATCTGTTAAACCATTCAAACCTCAACAGAAGAGCCATGAGCACAAATGTTCCTTTTGATTCTCAATGAATCAGCCACAGTCCAGGGAATACACGACATCAAAGGCTGACTTTCAGGCTAAGATAGATGAATGCATTAATCTGGAGAGCAAAAGGTTCTATTCAAGCAAATACAGCAAAGGTCACCATTTCAGACAGCCTATTGCTTGTCATTATACTGACAGAATATGAAAAATAAATTAATACAGAGGCATGTAGGAAGGGGAAGTCTAGTACAAGAAACTTTGGAGGAGACTTAACAGATCTGTGCCTTGGATTAAATAGTGGAAGACAAAGCTAAATTTCACAGAGAGAAGTAGAAGGATGTGACAGTCTTGGCCATAACTTCTTTTGCTACCACTTGCCTGTGGTACAAGTAATATAAAACTGGCTCTTAAAGGTTAGTAGTGTTTGAACTTTCATGTCTTCCTGGATTTTATTAATGTGATGAGAAGAGATTAACCAGAACACCTATAACCACTCAATTTGCCTCACTGTTGCTGTCACCAGCACACCCCAATTGTCTACCTCAAGTTAGATATTGAAGAGGTTCTGCTGATACTTCCTGACAATACAGAGGATTACGTGACAAATTTTTAGAAGAAACTGCCTCAATGTATCAGATTAAGCATACAGAATTTAAAAGCATTATTGTATTACAGACAGATTACTTCTCTTGTCCCTAAGTAAGCATGAAACCTTAGTAAAAAATGGGAATAAAGTATTACTATAACCACAGCATTAAAATTCACTGCATTCTTGTGATCTTTGTTGCTCTTCTCACCAAGCATTAGCAATGAAAATCACCCCACATCCCATGCAATAGCACATTTGTCAAGAAACACTATAGATAATACCCCCAATATTCCCACAGATTGACTTATGCTTTCCATATGTTCTTTTCATTTTACATTTCACAACTATCAGGCAGAACTTACGTATAAAGGCAGTGGTGACAGGAGACTGCACTTATTTCACCGTACCTTTTAAACAATTATCATCTTTCCTCAGATTTACATTTAATGTATAACTGTCTCAAAACAAAATACTGGGGTCAAAACCATAAAATCTCCCAGCCAAGTGAATACTTCGCATGGTGGCAATATGGATCAAACACAGACTTCTAATTGCTAAGGAGGGCACATTACTGAGATGGCATTGTTTTGCTATCTGGTTGATAAAATAGGGACTACCACAACGTACAAACATTCACAAACCAGGTGAAACTGTTAAGTACAACGAATACCCAGTTCTGTTCAATTAAATACTGCTGCAAGGAACCAACAGGAGCCTCTAATTCCAACTTACTGGAAGTGGAAGATTCCTCCAGATAACACACAGTAGTACAGACTTTCTACCACGCATAGTTTGTTTAAAGGACAGAAAGAAGGCAACCAGTACCTTTCTTGTTCATCTGCAGCACAGAAGGAGGTGGTGAAGCAACTTTTATTGCTAGCCCATAGGCTCCCCGGAAAGAATGACTGTCTCGAACAACAAATGACCCAGGCTCCTTGTCCTTGAGAACAGCAATGGCTGTAAGGAATTTCAGAAATGAAAGAAAAAATCATTTCCAGAACAATACACACACAAAAAAATTACAGTTGTAAACCTATAATTAAGAAGAGTAAAGAAGATATTTTTATGTTCTTTAAAAGAAACTACAATCAAACACATTTGGAGGATCTGAAAGTATCTTGCCTGAATCTCATAGATACTTATTTCAAAAGAAATCTGAAGTACAGATCCCCAGTGACTTTTTTTAACTGCAAAGGGTGTGCAAATCCTACCAGGTCTTATGCAACCAGTATTTCCAGCAGAAAAAGCTGGTTAGCGGTAAACTGCTGATACATAGAGCAGGCAACAGATCTCTACTGCCCACTAGGCTGCAACTGATAATTTGTTATTTTCACACAATAGTGTAAATCTGGTCAAGTGCCTGCATGCAATTAGTTGGAAACACCTGCGTCTGTGAATGACAACTAGAGTAGCTGGAACCTCTGGACAAAGCCAGAGGTCGTCAAATGCTTTTTCATTTGTTGCATGCTTTTTCATTTATCATAGAATCACAGAATCTCCAAGGTTGGAAAAGACCCTCAAAATCACTCAGTCCAACCATCCACCCATCACCAATAGCTCTCACTAAACCATGTCCCTCAACACAACGTCCAAACGTTCCTTGAATACCTCCAGGGTCGGTGACTCCACAGCTCCCTGTGCAGCCCATTCCAGTGCCTGACCACCCTTTCAGACAAGTATTATTTCCTAACATCCAGCCTGAATCGACCCTGTCGTAGCTTGAAACCATTCCCCCTGGTCCTATCACTGATGACACGAGAGAAGAGGCCGACCCCCAGCTCACTACAACCTCCCTTCAGGAATTTATAGAGAGCAGTGAGGTCTCCCCTGAGCCTCGTTTTCTCCAGACTGAACATTCCCAGCTCCTTCAGCCTCTCCTCATAAGGCCTCTGCTCCAGACCCCTCACCAGCTTTGTTGCCCTTCTTTGAACCCGCTCCAGGGCCTTGATACTCTATCAAGAATACCGTGCAAAAAATAGGTAACTCTTGCTGCAGTCATGACCTAGGTTAGTATCTGATATTTGTGTCCATGGCTGACACTGACACAAACTTCCTGGCAACGCAGAGACAGCTTCAAGCTGACAGTGCTAATGTAAGCTTCAATCAAAGTTTAGGTTTAAGTTCATGAAAGACTATCCTCCCTTGAGAGAAGTAAACCCAAATCAAATAAAATTCAAACAAATAAAAAAGACTTCCAATACTTATAATTGGAACATGTGCCAAAAGGTGAAACTGGTAAAAACAGATAATACATGTGATCTTAGCCAAAAGGCAATGCTAATGTAGCTAATGGTAGTGACCACGATGAATAGTGTTTTGTAGCTAAGAATGTGCTCTATTATATAGAATTATAGTCCATTCTGGAACGGACTGCCCAGGGAGGTGGTGGAATCACCGACCCTGGGGGTGTTCAAGGAAAGACTGGATGCTGTGTTGAGGGACATGGTTTAGTAGGAGCTATTGGGAATAGGTGAACGGTTGGACTGGGTGATCTTTTAGGTCTTTTCCAACCTTGGTGATTCTATGATTCTATGATTATTGTGCTCCCTGTATCAGTTGTAGTTTCCATGGAAATCAATAGGAGGAATTAGTTTCAGTGTAACCTACATATATGCAGCCCATGACAATTGCTCTTCACTCACTGTGGCTCTGGCAAGAGAAAAGGTGTTCCTTCCTCAGTGAAAGTCTCTTAGAACACTTCTAAAAAGTTATTTTAATTGGTACGGTAGAGAGAAGCATACTAAAATGTTTGGAAAACTTTTTTTTTAATTTGATCAAACAGTAAGGTTTAAACTTTCTTTATGATCTCTTCTATTTGAATTCACATCCAATAAGGGAACATTTTCTACATGTTTTCTGGAGCAGAAGGGGAGTGAAGTGAAATAACATCATCCAGAAATTAATAAATAATCTATTTTCTATGATCTTTCTTCTCCCAGGTTCAAATTTACTCCCACAATATATGGGCCACTTGCACAGTTTGACAGACCATAAACTAGAAAGACACAGTAATTCATTTACCAGTACTGAAGGCTACCTGGTTTCACTTCAAGTTTTATGACGTGAACTTCCTTTCCCATGCAGACCTTATTTGTCATTTTCTTTTTCAACACATTTTAAGAATCCGAGCTGCCATGTGGTGCCAATGTTTAAAATGCTGCCAATGATGGCACTGCCATAACTCAATAAATACTGCAATATAGTTGAATGTTACAGTATAGACACAAAAACTGTCAGACCACCAGCATTTACAAAGTACCCGACATTCTTCATTTACATATATTTTGTCCCTGCAACAAAAAGTTTGCAGGTATACTGCCACATACAACAAAAGTTTTCTCCACCTCGCAATACATCTACATGTAGATGTATCTGTGTTGTACATCACAAAGATGTTATTTCACAGAAGCTACATCATGACTGTCTCAGCTACAGAACAACTGAGGATGCTTTTATGGTGAGCTCTAGATAATGTTACCTTCTGCTACTTAGCATCTCTCAACCTATCAACACTGGGAAACACACATGAAATTATGCCAGAGCAGCACATTTCTACTCAAATAATTTCTGCGAGCAGCAGTTGTTTGGTACTGGATCGTGCATATGTGCTATTCCAAAACTTGGAGGCCAAAATAGCTCTGTCAGACACATTGATGAAAACCCACCATAACACAAGACTGCATAAGAGAGCACATTCAGCTTTCATTTTCCTTCAGCATACCTTAAAATGACTTCCACTGTTGTGATGAGGCAACAGAAGCCGCATTCTAATGAAAGTACTTTTGCAGAGGCTACCAGAGAAAGTTCTGAGTTACTATGTGTTAAGCGAGGATAATAATTGGTATGATTAACTCAGCATTTTCTCAGATATGAATGCCCTTCGCTCTCAAATACAGCTTTCAGACAAAATAAATTGAGGTTGTTTTCTGTCCTTCTATATCCTGTAATTTTTCTTACAGTTACCCTATACATCTGGTAGTCAAATAAAAAGTTAATACGCACACACCAGCTAGCCTACTAGTAAACATATACCCCAGAATATACCTCAGCTGATATACCTTGTTCTCTTGAAATATCTGGTTTATACCAAAACTTGGATGTGTCCTGGACAAATTTTACAGTCACTTGTTTCTCTGTTGTGTGTTCTGTGAAATAAAGGCGAAAAAGAAGTCAACAAACTTTCTAAATATTGAAGTATTTTTGCTTTTCTTTCCAACTTCCAATCACATTAATTATTCTAAAATCTAATGAATACAGAAAAAAATCTGAATTGCCTTAGAACCAAAATGTATAATAACCTACATTAACATTCTGAAAGCTCTCATAAAGTTTAATTTTGCAAAACCTGTAAGATATGGAAAACTCTCATGTTTATAAAGTTATACCAAAGTTATATTCTCAGTAAGACCCAATGAATAGACATCATTATTTTTAACTATTCTTTGCACAGGTCTAGCAAAGATGCAGAAATAAACCATCATTGAGAGGTTGGACTGGATACTGCTTGTTTGTGATTTCACAACTCCAAAGGTGGGCTGACAGATAAGGATGGAAGTAACACTTCTGCACCGTAGTCTTCAGAACAGTACATGTAAAATAGTGAACTAGTGCCTCTTACTGTAAATCAAGTCCTCCATTTTCCTTCCACTGCTTTTTATCTCCTTTTCATTTTAAATCCCTCCTCATTGAGAGAAAAACCATACAGTTCTGCTATGTTATGCATTTCTCTGATGCAGAACCTACCTGGCACCAGGGAAGTGTTTAAAGTGTTCGAGAAATCTGGAAGAACACTTGGGAAGGGGATGCTGATTGTGCTTCCACTGTGGGGGCTTGAGAAGCCACTTGAAGAAGGTGAGATGGAGACGACGGAACGGTCCCCTTCAGAGGACCTCTTTTTCTCTGGAAGAGGTGGTTGAGAATGTAGGTTCCCTCCAAGGCACGGATGGACTGCACTGCTCTGACTAATATGTTCAGAGGTCATCGCAAGAAAGTTTTGAGCCAAAAAGCCATCGTCTTCTGCACTTTCTACAGATGAGCTCATGGTTTTTGGAGAGATGGTAGTGTTGGCTAAGAAAGCAGCTTGTTTCTCCTCTTTGGGGGAACTAATGCCCACGCTGGCCCCATTGTAGCTTCGGTAAGCCTGAGCACTGTTACCGACAGCAGGTTCTGGCTGTTGCTCTGTTGGTGATTTCTCCAGGTTGCTCAGGGTGACAACTTGTAGCCCTGGGGTTTGGAAATGAGACAAAAGAGAACCATCTTGCACAGGGTTTGAAAATTCAGAAGGCACATGATAACTTCCTGTTGGTCTGTTGCTTTCTATTGAAAGCTGGAACAATTTGGAAGATTTAGGGCTGTTTTCAGTCCAAGAATGTTCTGTAGCAAGAGAGCTGTCAAAAAGAAAAAAAAGGAAAAGAAAAAGAGACAAAAATTGAACACAAAAATAAAACAGGCAAATCATTTTCTAAAAATGTCATAACACAGTCTATTCTCTGGTCATTACTGAAAGCACTCACTCATTCAGGATAATAACTGATGTGTTTGATAACATGCAGGACCTGGTGATCAAGTTGGAACCAGGGACTCCAGCCCCATCCTGAATACTCACTTCTTCAGTGTAGTTCATTACTTTGTCTCATCCCAACCCTCAATCCAGCCATGGTGATGACAGAGTTTCTGAGTTTGCACTGTAAGTCAGGCCATCAAATTAATCATTGTTAAAAAAAACTCTTCTTTCCTCCTATTTGAGAGCATTACTTTTAATATGAATTAATTCTATTAGACTGCTCAAAACATTGCTTCACAGAGCTCCTGGAGATCTACAGTGATCCACAGTGCTGGCTGAAAAAAGAGCAGTAGGAGGCAAGAATTTCTTAAGCCAGACCTGTCATCAAAGACAGATTTGTGGAATAAGATTGACACTGCTACAACATTTCTTACATGCAGTGTCCCTTACATTAATTTAATAAAAGGGAGAAGGGAGCTGAGACGTGGAAAAAGGGGGGTAGGTAAGGCAGGTGGAGAAGGGAAGTGGAGAAAGGGCAGGGAACATCTGTACTTACCTGCAGTTTTAATGAAGAAAATGACAAGAAAGATGTTTAGAAAGAAGGGAACAAAACTTTGAGATAAAGCTTATGGCAGGAATGCAAGCTTGATAATGACCACATTGCCTTATAAGCTCTTAACTCATATCCACTTATAAGGAAATAAGTGATTTGATATTTGATTTTTGACATATTTGACAAATATTTGACATATTTGATTCAGTCTTAATTACAAAAAGAAATTTCTTTCTCAGTTCAAGAAAATGAAATCTATTAGATATGAAGACAGACAGAAATCAACACACTCTAAGCCTTTAATGAGAGTTTGACACTCCAACATTCCAAATGCTTACTGAGAAGAAGGAGCCAATTATTCTGAATATGAATAGTTAGCCACAAAGGAATGCTGTTGTAGAATGACAAAGAAGGAAACTATTACAGACAGACAAGTACTAATTTGTAAATTTGTGTTATTAAAACTCTGATTCAGAGCCCTATACAGTCCAACATAAAATAACAAAAATTCTCACTGTGATGGAGTCAGTTGTTCACCACCAAGTACAAATCCTGACATTTTACTGACTATAAACATGGGTACTGCAGTGAGCAGATTGCTGTCTCTCTCTCACATACAACTCATTCCAATGTAAAGGTTCACAAAATGCTTTTCAGTAAAGCGTTAGAGAAATTGGTTAAAAGCACAGCAAATAAGTGTGAGCTTCTGCTAGAACATAATAAAGTAATTGAGCTATAAAACACTATTTGTTTTTGCATTCCTAATTTATCCTTAAAACTCAGACACACAAGCAACACCTTTGAAAGTGTTAATTTCCAGATGTTGGGCAACAACATCATTCCAGGTTACATATCAAAGTTGGTGGCCAAATGGTCTGCAACGAAGATGTAAATGTAACACATTGGCTGGAAACTGCAGTAATGAGAACTAAACGTTCAGATCAGACAATCATTTCCTACCTCTCTCCCACTGGCACAGAACTGTTACTTGAGGCTGTACATGAGGACACTAAACAGCGCTGAAAGGAAGGATCCACCTGCGTGTTGGACCTCAGCAAAGCAGGGTTAGTGTCGATGGTTTTGTCAGACATTATTGTAGGATGGTTAAGGGCTTCTGTGTAGCTCTGAGATTCTGCAGCAAATGAAACAAAGTAAAAGATAAATTAAAAAAAACAATCCACATTTTTTATGGGCCTCATACTGGCTGAAAGAAGGGTTTATAGAACAATTTTTCTTTTAATAGGACCATTTTTCACTTGTTTAAGCAGTGACATTTTATTTCACAACAGTGCATTGATTGCTAAAAACATCCAGCAGGAAAACAAATAGCAGAGACAAGTTGTTCTGCATTCCACAGTCCACAGTGTTAAGACAGATATTTCTAGTCAACTTTCCTATGTAACTATACACACTGTCAATGTTCACTGACACACCAAAGTGATAGAAAGATGGAGTGTTAATTCAGCTCACTCATTCAGCCTGCTGCTGAACGGGGCAGGGCACCGGTCAAGAAGTATTGGTTAGATAAGTGAACAGTGAGGTGGATTGAAATGGACCCTCCTCTAAGCCTGTCAAGATCCTTCAGGATGGTACCCCTTCTCCCCAGCACGTTGAACACAAATCTCAGCTTGGTTTTGTCAGCACACTTGCTGAGGGTGCACCACATTCCCACTCCCTAAGTCACTGACAAAGATGTTACATAGTGCCTGTCCTAATACTGACCCCAGAGGAACACCATTCATCACTGTTTTCCACCTGGATATTGAGCCTGTGAACACAAATCTTTCAGTGAGACCATCCAGTCAGCTCCTTATCTACTGTGTGGTCCATCTACCAAATCCACGTCTCTCCATTTTAGACTCAAGGATGTTGCACAGGACAGTGTCAAATGTCTTGCACAAGTTCAGGTAGGTGATGTCAGCTGCACCTTCCTCATCCACCAATGCTGTAACACCATTCTAGAAGGTACCTCTCAAGCACAATTTGCCCCTGGTGAAGTCATGCTGACTGCCACCCATCACCTCTATTTTCTGCCTGCTTTAGCACAGTCACCAGGAGAATGTGCTCAGCGATCTCACTGGACATAGAAGTGAGACTAATTGGCCTACTGCTCCACTTTAACTTCTCAAAAATGGGGGCTATGTTTCCCCTTTTACCAGTCACTGGGAACTTCACCAGACTGCCACAACTTTCCAGATACAATGGATACTGGCTTAGGAACTTCATCTGCTCAGGACTATTTCCTCAGTTCCTTATTATTGAAGAACTTTATAAAAGAACAATTTCTTCTTTGCTTCACGGGTGCTTTGTTATTACTAGACACAATCTAATGAGTTTGATGTTATTCTGGTATGCTCTAAAGCGATTCAAAACCAGTTCACATATGCCCTGGTCCAGTGGCACTATTTTCTACCACACATCTGAATAATTACATCTATCTAAACAGCTCTAATCACCTTAAAACTTGCAAGGTTGGAGATGAGGAGATCATGATGAAATGAGGAGACCAGAGATGAAGTAGTCCCTAAGTACTATCTCTAGAATACTAGGAATACTAGGAACATTTTTAAAGACTGAGACAGGAAAAACAAGAGCAACAACAAAACAAAACAAAACAAAACACCAAGAAGAAAGATACAGAACAGCTCCACTCTTACTAAGTGTTAAGGTCATAAAGAAGTCTTACTAATAGTGCAAAAAGAAAAAAAAGTTTCTTCTCATTTCTGTGAACTTTGCTGAAATAAGTGTAAGGAAATCTTTTCAATACATTTCATGGCACAGTCTGGCTCTGTTCTTATTTGCATACATAGTATGCGAGGTACTTAAAAGAAATACCTGAGATAAGAAAACCTGCCAATCAGTCATCTGAATGAAAACAATTTGAATTCCTCACATAGCACACATACTGTACAGAGCAACCACTTAAATGGATGAGGAAAGCATTAAAAAACTACCAAAAGATCTTCTAACGATACCCATTATTTTAACTAGATCCACGCCAGCCGTTACAGTGAGCTTCAAAGGAAATCCATCGGAAATGGGCATGTCGGGGAAGAACTAAGAAAATCTGTATCTGTAACAGTTCAGATATATTGTATATACTGTCTATAAACATTGGATATACTGTGTATGTGCTGTATATTTCACACTGGTGGAAACACAGTCTTAGGTCACATTCCTACTGAAATCAGTGGCCCTTCCAAGTATCATATTGATGTTAAGCCATGAACAATTATTTCCATACAAGATAAAGTATTACTGCTTTATTATAACTACCATCTGAGGAAAAAAAAAAAAAAGTTTAGTTGAATGTGGGTTGGCCAAACTGATTTATATCTGATGACCACCTCAGCTTCTCTAGGAATACAACATTCTGTAGGGTAAATGTTGCTGGACAGAACTGCATCTGTAAGAAAAAACACATCTTAAGTGTAACAGACATCTCCTTTCTGCATATGAACCTCTAGACAGATGCCTCCCAATTATAATACAGGTTGAGATGACTCGGCTATAAAATAGGAGAGGCTAATGCTTCTCCTGCAGACTCGGGAACTACAGTCACAGGCTTAACTCCATTTGCTTACTTTTGTCCATGCCTCTGTTCCTATTGCTTGGTATCAGACTACGTTGGGGAGTGAGTGGAATTCAGTACCAAAAAAATCTAGAGGGAGGAAGGGGAGAGGAGCTTCTTATGAAATAATATTTGGATCTTTTCCCATTGTTATGCAATCTTAGGTATGTGAACAAGACCTAACTTAAAGCATTTATACATAGCAAAGCACTCCCACCACTAACAGCACTTGCTTGAAATAATTAACTAAGACTCATCCTTGTCTCAGGCCATGGATTGTTGCTATTATCTTTACAGCATGGAGGCTGCAAAATGGAAGGACTAACACTGACATTTTTTTTTCCGAAGCCAATTTTTTGTTTTTACACAAGCACAAGAGTGGAAAACCACAAGCAGCCTAGTATGTAATCTGCAAAACAAACAAAAACTCTGTACAACTATTTCCCAGCTAGAAATAAGGCTATCTGAAAGGCACTTCCCATGAAAGCAGCTTTGTTTATATTTCAATTAAAAACAAGCTTGTGAAAATTTCAGCTATGCCCTCTTTATTGTCTGATCGAGTCCACAGTCACCAGACAGCTGTTAACCCTTTACTATGCAATCTTACAGTTTCTTTCCTGTACATATGGTATGAACTCCTCCCACACGTTTGCTGCAAATTACTGGTGCTTCTTGCTGCAGATCTTCTTAGTTTACAGCAGACATGTACAACCTGCAGCTCAGCACAGCTCAAAATGAGGCCAGGCCGCCACCTCACCACCATCATGGGGACGGCCCAGCAGCCTGAACCGACCCCAGCACACAGCCCTTACTCTGCAATGGCAAAATAGCAGTGTGCTTTTAACTCCACCTAGACTGAAAACAAGGCACAGAACACAGTGCAGTACAAATAATTTTATGGATTTTGATACATTGGCAGCCTTACTTTCTGCTTTGATACAGGAATTTGAGAACAGGTTTCAAGATTGCAAAACAGTTTTCTACTTTCTCTGTATACCTGAGACTCCATTTTCAGTCAACATACTTACTTACAAATTTACAAATTGAATGCATTGAGTTGCAAGCAGATATTCAAGCTAAAAATCTGACCATGTCTCTCTACTGGACTTTAATAAGCCCTATGTAACAGAGAAATATCCTTCATTTCACAATCGCATCTTATTCATGTCATCATTTTTTGGCAGTACGTGCATTTGTGAACAACAGTTTTCAAGGATGATGCACAGGAGATGTAAAATTTCACTAAAAATCTCTGACAAACAACACAATTTCTCTTTACCATGTGGAGCACAGTTAAGCCAAAAAAACCTGAATACCCACAGTCCACGCCATTAGTTCTCTTAGCAGACCGATGACATAACAGTACAGCTCCCTGCCTGAAGAACGGACATAACAAAACCAAGCTCTTGTTCACATCTCTTCAAGCAGTTGGGTCAAACCTGACTTTATTAAATATACCTGCACTTCCTAAAGCTGAACATCGAAGTAATGAACCGGACCGTTTGCAATATATGTCAGTAAAAAGTGACACTCAGGAAGAACAGAACAGCATTGTGCCTGTGTGCATTTGAGAAGAAGATCCAGCTCACTATTCTATCACCTCACTTTGAAGAAAAGGAAAAAAAAGCTACTAAAAGCTGCAGAATTCTTCTAATTGTAAATAGAAGCTTTTGGAAGCACCTGGAAGACAGACATAAAATCAAGATGTTATAGATTAACTACTATTTGAATTCACTAGATGTCTCATCTGAAAGTTAAAAAAAAAACACAAGAAAATTTAGAGAAAATTAAAAAAAAATAATGAGAAACCAAAGAAAAGAGGAAAAGAAGAAAGAAGGGGAAAAGCAGGGATAAGGGGAAAAAAGAAAACTTACAGATGTTGAAAAATGAAAAACAAAACAAAACAGAGTGGCTTAACCCACAAAAACATTCCATATAGAAGATATGTAAAAGCATTCCATTCACTATTTCTTGTAAGCAGCTGAGCTGCACAACCACCCCAAGGCTTTTGAGACAGTGGTCCAACAGCAGCAGCAGCAAAGTAAAATGAGCTGTCATTCCCATACACTTTGCATTTTAGCAGGCTCTCATTTAATCCAAAATTTGCATTCCCTTTTGAGAGAAAGCCAACCTGTTTGCATGAGTTTGAAATTTTCGGTCAAAACCCTCAGCTACTTCTTTTGGGAAAAGGAAGTTCAAAGTTACCATTCTGCTATCTGAAGTCCGAAAGGGATGATCCTTCTGAACCTCCTCATACCCAGACAAATCATCAACTGATACTCTACATTGCAACACAGACTAAGTTGATGGCTTGAACTTCCAGAGTCAAGCCAGCAAAAAAAGAGAATCTTTCTATTGCAACACAATAATGCCAGGTTCCATACCAGTTTGAGGACCAAGGAGCACATTACTAATCTTGGCTGCACTGCTCTACCACACCCACCAAACAGTCCTGACTTGGTGCTTTTTGACTTCCATCTGTTTGGGATGATGGAAGTGATGTGGGCAACATTTTTCTAGCAACAACACTATCAAGGCAGCTATGAAACAGTGGGTCACTTCTGCTGGTATGGATTTTTACAAGTGCAGCACGCAGGCTCTTGTAAATCACTGGCTAAAGTGCATAGCTAATTATGCTATGTTGAAAAACAATGTTTTACAGCTGGGAATGTGCTATATGAAGTAGTATTACTGGGCTTCTTACATCAGTTGTAATTTCCATGGAAACAAATAGGATGCATTACTTTCAGAGTGACCTACACATTTCATATGTGACGAGACATCTTCCCTCAGTATGACCCAGGCAAGCTAAAAGGATTCCCTGACTAATTCATCTGCAAAGGCAGAATTGAATATAGTGGAAGAACTGGTGACTGATTTCTTCTCTACTCATTTCGTTTTTGAATGGTAGCACGCCATTAAGAGTTACAAGAACTGGCTTCCCAGGAGAGGTGCCCATGTTCCATAAACACTATTTACCATTTGCTCAGGATTCACCTTGGATTTGTCCTACCAAACACGCATTCTCAGGTCTGTCTTCCATCTGAAATGCTTCTGAAAAATGCACGCCACATCCACCAGCATTCACAAAACACTCTGTGTCCCTCTGAAACTTGGCTGTAACTACAATGTCACTACGTTGCTGAAATGTTCATTCATCCATCCCTCATCTAGTGAACTGCAAATTTCTATGACAAAAGTCTCTGCTGATCCAGTTTTGTTTTATTCAGGAGACTAAGGGTCAAAAGATCACCACTTTCCTCTTGCAATATTATTAATTTTTATTCCTCGTTACTAAAGTTATTCTGTCATTCACTTGATTTTTATTTTTTATTTTTTTAACAGAAGATTTAGACTGAAATTAGAGCAGAGGAGTTTAATCATACAAGGAAAGGTAGGGCAAGGATTCAAGAGAACTCTAGCCTGTGGTATTAAGCATTAAAACAACTTGTGCAGATACACAGTGGATGGTCCATGGTTTGAAGTACATTCCATCTTATCTATACACCGGATGAAGATCTGAAAACATTTTACCTGACGAAACCTCTCTCATACATTTACAGCATAAAAAGTGGAAAAAGCTTCATCAAGGAAAATAACGTTTAAAAAAGAATGAAATGAAAGAAAGTTCTTAAGTGTCAAAGAGAAGAAATCTGACTCTTCTCTTTGTTTCCTGCAGTTTCTCAATCTGCAGGAAGTTCTCTTAAAAATAAAAGGCAAGGACATAGAAGAGAAACAATGAGTGAATGAAAAATACACCAGTAAGCAAAGTACAGAGTTAATTAACCTCAGTAGATACTTTGCTTATTTTTTCAGCAAGAAAAATGCTAAGGAAAACATTACAAGCAAAATAAAAAAATCACAGTTCTACATGAAAAAAAAAGAAGAGTATGAAAGAAACTTTTAGCAGAACTAGATACTGATGTGCTAAATCCAGCGACAGCTAGCTGAACTGGATGAAGTGAAAAGGAGTACATAACTCTAATCATACAACGTGGGGTAGCAAAAGCCTGTGATACTGTGTAAAGATGGAAATCCTAGAAATAGTCATTATACGAAGAAAGCATTTAGCTTCCCACAACAACTAAGATACTTAGATTTTTCAAAGCTGTTCTACCTCTCACTCAGGGTTAAATTTCCATAAGCTGTTATTAGCAAATGTTACCATTATTTCTTAAATGTTTCAAACACTAAGAGCAAGTTTTGAACTACAGTGAAGTAAGTGGCCGGATACATGAGGGGAGAGTACTAGGTGCTGCCTTGGCCTTAATAAAAACTATTAACAGCACTTCCTTTGGCATTCTTGCTGAGGCATTCTTCCTTTGGCATTCAGAAGCTGAGGAAACAGCCTGAACAAAAGGGCTAACAATTGGCTGAGCTGTCAGGTCCATATATTTGTAACTAAAAGCTTTATGCCCAGTTCACGAACAGTATCAGCATCAATGACTTGGATTATGAGATGCAATGGCCTGTCAACAAATTTGTTGATGGCACTAAATTAGGAGAGTGTTTTGTCCAATTAATGGTTAAGAGGGCTCCTAATGAACTTGAGGACAATACCGACAGACATCTTACTTAAGTTAATGTGAAAAAAAAAATAAAAAAAAAATAATAGAATCCGTAGGTGAGGCAGAACAAGCCCTTGCAATAATACAGGCTTGGACCTAACTAGAAGTTAGCAGACCTGCTGAAAAGTTGTAGTGTCTATCAGACTGAAAGCGAATCTTCAGTTTGCTCTCATCACAGGCCAAGAATACTGAGCTATATTAGGAAAAACATGGCCACCAGACCAGAGAGTTATTACACCTCTGCATTTGGTACTGGTAAAGCTACTTACTGGCATATTAAACCTAGGCTTCTAGTTCAAAAACATCAGAAACTGGGAGAGATCAAGTGGTCTTGAGAACACATGTGGAGAGGAGGATGGAGATGATGTTGTTTAACCTGTAGCAGAAAAGCACTGAGGTGTGGAATGTAAAAGCAGTTTTCAACTAGAAGACATGTTCATTAGCAGCCAATAGAGCCAAATTCTTCTCAGTAGTAGGAGATTATATAGAAAACAGATAAGAGACAAAAATAGAAAATTCGTATAGGAAATTTCCACATTAGGAAATTCTCAACAGAAATTATTAAAAAGCTTTTTCACTAAGGGTAGCAAAACACTGGAAGAGGGCATGTAGCAACAAGATAAGGGGAAACGGCTTTAAAATGGAAGAGGGTAGACTTAGACCAGATATTAGTACAAAATTCTTTTCTGTGAGGGTAGTGAGGCACTAGAACAGGTTGCCCAGTGAGGTTATGGATGCCTCTTCCCTGGAAGCATTCAAGGCCAGGCTAGATGGGACTGAGCAACCTGGCATAATGGCAGACGTCCCTCCCTGTAGCAGGGGGCCAGATCCTAAGGGTCTGTTCCAACCCAAACCATTCTATGATTCTACACATACACTGCTGAAGTTTTCATACCTCTTCCTATCCCCCAATAATTGTGTTGCCATATCCCTTGGAGTGAATACACCTGTAGGGGAACTGCTATGTCATGGCTTGAACTGGTGATTGAGCACCTGGTGAATGGGTGTCTGGTCCAGGGATCACAGGCAAACTGTCTGCACCTGTACATCCCAGGTGACCAGAAGGGATGAACCTAAGGTGGAGCCTGGGCCAGGCTCCTCATGTAAGGGCCAGCCACTGAAAAGAATTCTCTGTACTGTGCTATTTCCTGAGAAGGTGTTCTGTATAGCTACAGATCTCCTTCAACAGCTGAGTGAGTTCAGCTTTTTTCCTGTATGTGACTATCATCCTACCTGAGAATACTTTACCTGCTGTTCCTAAGAGCCTGTCAGAAGCAGCTTCGCTGCTTCATGATCAGAACAGTACCAAACTTAAGAGAACGGTGTTCTAACACATGGTCAGAACCTGACCACCTGGGAAATAATGCAACAAATCTGGTGAGATAATAAATGATTTCAGTGGTGTTTAACAGTTAAAACCCACATTGCTAGTAACTAAGCTATGCTGCTGTACTGAAAGCTGCTAACTTTATGCTATTATTTATGATGTGCACTTAAAAACTGTTAATTATGTTATGGGGAACTTCCAGATGTATTATAAGACAAAAAAAAATCAATTCTTGCCTTATGTATGAAGAAATCTTGCATCATCCATGTTGTCCTTGAGGAAACATCCTTGACATAGTAGCTCTCATCAAGTACTGAGCGAGTAAGGTTGTCTGTATACCACTTCCATGCATTCCGGCCTGATAGCAAGATGCATGACAGAAGTGTGTACACAGTAGGATATGCCCATGTTCAATATGACATGTTCAAGAGCCCCAGGGGCTCCTGCAAGTGACAAACCAATACCACTTCTGGAGCTATGCCAGTCATCAACACCTCTCCAGGCAACTCCAGGATCAGAGAATGAATTGCTGTTATCCTCTACGCTTGTATTCACAGAGATAACTATTATCAAAATGATGCTCTACCAGATCCCTGTTTCACAGTCCCTGCCCTGAAAATCTTGCTCTCTTGCATTTCTGAGAAAATAACTGTTCCCGGACAGATATTTACACTGTTCATAAACACTTTATATCACTGACTCAATCAGAAATAACAAAATAAAACCAAGCTGTATTTGTCAAAGAGTTTGCAATGCATCTTTAAAGCAGTGAGATGTGCACCATGGGTTCCTGAAGGAGTTTTTAGATTAATTTCACTCTTATTTCCCCAAATAGTGCTGAGGAAGAAAAAAAAAAAAAAAAAAAAAAAAAAAGCCTTCTCTTGGGACTGAAGCACATGACTTCTCATGTATTTTGAAAGATCTTGCAGATGGTCTGTTATTGACTTTAGGCATAACTTTGCTGTCTTGGGAATGCAGATCAGCTGCTGAGGTATCTCTTCAAGTCATCTGGCTCACATGCAGGCATAAAATGTGACAGTTACAATAACACTCTTTAGGAGAGAGCTACTAATGTAGTTGTCATTTCATATGTGTAAGGAGGAGTACGACTACTCTGCCTTGAAGTTCAGCATATTATTCTGTGATGAACAAAACCAAACAATTAGGAAATAATCATTAATGTGACTATTACTCTTTACAGCAAAATAATTATCTGTCATCAAAGATAGCCAGTTCCATTTTTAGTAGCTTATCTCATCATGGAATTTCAGGTATTCCCATTGCTGAACATGACAGTTTGTCTCAAACCACTGCAGTTTTAGAAGGAAAACATAATCCCTAGGAGTAAGTACACTAACTGGTACCTTGAAAAACAGTCCTCCTCATTTTTAAGCAGAATGTCCTAGAAGTCTAAGCATCCTTCGAGAAAACAGAGATGAAAAATGCTTGCTCTGTGCTCTGAAGTTAACTGGTTATTAAAGATGCTTGTGATGTGGGAAATGCAGGCTTGAGTTGCCTTACTTGAACTGAAAAATGTAACTTGCACCTACTGACAGCTCTGATGAAAAAGACAGTTTGGAGGAGGAAGCAGAGTAAATATTAACTAAACAAAATAAGGACTCAGTTTCAGGTTCTAAAAGCAAGCACCAACATCAATCAGTGAAATTTTAAACTTCGTGGTATGATTCTATTTACTCTTTCTAGGTGGAAAACAGGTTTAGAGAAATTCTGAATTATTGTTTCAACCTAGTCAACAGTCACCAGATGTCCAAGTATGCTGCTTGTGTTGTCTGAGAAATACTTACCTAACAATAGGAATAGAAGTAACAAAGCTGATGTTCAGACCCTATACTGAATGTCTCACTTCGGCCTTGCTCTCCAAAAATTCTGCCAAAATGTGAATATCTTCAGTTTGTTCACCTTTCTGGAGTCACTTCCTAATTGGCTAAACAGAGCCATCTCCAGCCTCAACATGAAAAATAAGGGACTGCTTTTTAACTTAAAAGTAGGATACCTAAATCTTTTTTTTTGTCTTAGAACAACAACAAGCTTGATTTTTTATTTTTTTTCTTCAAAGGATTCTTCTAATAGTTCGCAATTAAAACTGATCAGAACAAATTCTGTTCAGTTAGTCTTCAGTGTTGCTCCTTACTGTGTAACAAGATTGAGAAGTAGAGCTATTATGTGTTTTCTTGTTCTGTCTGTTAAGTGCTCGGTAATTTTTTTTATATAAGCATCAGCTAACGGCTGAATGGAAAACCTTTTCATCAAGGCTGTTAGAATCAGGCCTTTAAAGTACCTAGCACCCTGGATGTTATGACATGTTTATCATATGGAAAATGAAGGAGGAAGAGCATGTGAAATTCCTCATTCAGGAAAGGCTTGTGCTTATGAAGTCTCTTCATTTTTACTTCTTTTGGAAGGAAATTTTAATTCACCATAGCCTTACTAGGAACTTCTCAGCGGACCAAAAGGAATCAGTCTAGATAAAGTTTTTATATGTAGTCAGCAATTACATAGTTCCCAGGCAAACACCTTCTCTTCTACTTCAGAAAGGAAAGATATTAAGCTCTTTTCTAACAGAAAACCAGCTTCACGAGGGTTGCGAGTCCTGCTTTATGCCGGGTCATTCCATTAACAGTCACAGAAAAAAAAGCTCATAATGGCAAAACTCTGTTTCCGTAATGCTTTGCGATTTTGTGAGCTACAAACGCTACTTAATACACAAAGCCTATTTTTTTTCCCTTTCTCTTCACTATTTGTTACCAGTATAAAACATGGAAGTCCCTCCTTGTCCTGCAATTACACAAGTGAGCTCAGGAAGCTCACGGAGCATACTGCACTGCAGACAGACCTCTCCGACTGAACCGCCAAAGGGGTTTGTCTTTTTTAACCCCTGCCTTCCCCCCACTTCACATACACAGAACAGGCTGTGTTTCACTCTGTACTGCGCAGTGACGAGACCTCGGCCAGGAAAATACAGAAGCCCCGGAAAGTGAGTTTTCTTATTGAGGAAAGCAAACAAGAAAGGAAGAGAGCAGGAAACCGAGAACATACCTATGGAGGCCATCATGATAGAAATTCTCTCGTGAAGCACGGCTGTGCAAAAACTTTATTCAGAACAGAAAAAAAAAGAGCTTCCTCTTGTTGAGCTGATTGCACTGCATTCTTTCAGCAGCTTAGAAGAGCACAGCAGCCGGGCGAGCTACTCCACCACAGGGAGGCTTCTGAAAAGCCATTCTTCACATTAAAATACCAATCGCTCTACCCAATGTGCTAAAACTTCATGACAAAGAGGATTCCAGTGTCTGCACTGAAAGAAAGCCAGACTCTCTCTGAACGAAGTCAGTCATTTGAAGACAGACAGAGTTCGCTCCATCCAGACAGAAAATAACATACGGACAGTTTGGGCTAGGCTGCTGCTCAGTGTTCCAGCCAGACTGCCCATTCAGTCTATTTGTGTTCTGGTAACTCCACCTCATTTGAATTAGACTTTTTTTAAACCTCTTTCCCCTCCCCCAGACTGCTCACAGTTTTCTTTAGCATACAGCACTGTTCCTGCAACACTTCCCAATTCATTTTTATCAGCACACAATGCTCACTGCTCTTTTCTTCAGTGACTCTCTGCACACAAAGCTTGTGGGCTTTGTTTGTTTGTTCTTTTGTTATTAAGCAGAAACCCAATTCTCTGTACCACTTAATTTGACCTCTCAGATTTGTTTCTTTCAGAGAGATACACAACGTGAAGCTGTGAATCTAAACGATTTTTAATGTGGATTATATTTCAGTTGCTGTATAACGCCAAATTAGCTCAACGCTGATGAATTTAGTATCCAAGCTCTGAATAAAGTCTGACTCACTTCCCAATCCTTCTTTGACAAAATACCACGTGTAACCCTACAGTACTGCATTGAACGTCACCCCCAACAGTGTTCAGAGCAGGTTTTATTTGCAGGTCAGGAAAATGAGTGGAAACACTGCAGTGCTATGATGGGCAGCACACTTCCTGTTCAGATTGTCTCAGGGCACCAGATTTTCTGAAAGGATGAGTACGGGAAATGACTTGATATGGACAAAAACAAACAGGACAATTTAAAGCTTTCCTGTAACTAATTACTCAATTACTTTCAAATTTTGAAAAGCAAAGTACTTGCAACACGCACGCTGCACCATTTTGATAACTTTGAAATATACATATTGGTTTGATTACAGGGATGAATACTAGCAAATTAAATATAACTTTGCTTTCTGTCACAGACCAAAAGGTACACTTAAACTATTTGTTCTAAGAATATTCACTCCTACCAGCTATTTCTATTAAACAATTTCATAATGGTAACACGTAGGACACACAAATAAGGAGGAAGATTGTGACAGACACCAGACTAATAGTGGGAAAAAATGAGGGACAATCTGTCACACAGGCAGAAAGGAGTACTAATGTAGCAATCCACAAGTGCCAATAATTACTTTGAGTAATTTATTACACAATTACACTTTGTTTTTCATGGCTCCTGGAAGAGACAAATGCAGATGAACGCACTCTTCAAACTCCTATAAACAATGCCTATTAGCAAAAATTGCTTTCAATAGAAAGCATTCTCAGTGATGCATAAAGAGTACTATATTCACAAGCAACATTTGAATGTCCAATTTCCTTTCTGATTTGCAAGTCTTAGAAGCTTTTTATTGTTTGGCTATTTAGCATTTGCTGAAATGGAACAGAACATTGACAGTAACATAAGAATTGTTAGAGACAACATGTGAAGGCTCAGTTAGTGAAAAAACATTCATTTCCAAAGCTGTGTACCATTGTAATATATGCAAAAAAATAGACTTGCAATATATATACAAATGTATATGTATATTTGCAATATAGATGCAATACATATGCATATATATGTAATATATGCAAAAAATATAATTGTGAATACATTTGAGGCAGTAAGGAATCAAAAAGGGCTGAGAGAAGAAAGAAGTAAAGTTTAAATAATACAAGTTATTTTTCTTCCGTAGTCAGATGAGATATTTCAGGAATAAATTCTTAAATGGCAGGAAAATATATTTCTCTTTTCTGAGAAGACCACAAATAAGTATCACCTTAACTCACAAGCATTTAATTACAGACTATAATAGAACAGTTCCCTTAAAAAGGATCAAGTCCAACTTCCTGACCACCACAGGGACAACCCAAAGTTAAAGCATACAATTAATCCATTGGACCAAATTAAACCAATTTGGACCAAAATCCAAATGCCTCTTCAACACTGACAGGGGCATCAACCACCTTGCCTCAAAGCCTGTTCCAGTATTTGACCACCCTCAAAATAAATAAGTGCTTCCTAATATCTAGTCTGAACCTCTACAGCTCTGTGCCATTCCACAGGTCCTTGGTTCCCTTGGTTTTCCTTCTCAGAGAGGACAGAGAGGCATCAAAGTCACCTCTTAGCCTCCTTTTCTCCAGACAACCCAAGTGTCCTCAGCCTCTTCTAACAGGACATGCCTTTCATCACTGTTACCAGCTTTACTGCCCTCTTCTGGATGCTTCAAAGGACTTACCCACTTTTTTGAATATTGTATACAGTATTCAAGGTGAGGAAGCACCAATGCTAGGAGAATCATATACTTTGACTGGCTGGCTATGCTGTGTTTAATGCACACCAAGATGAAGTTTATCCCTTGGCTTCCGGGGCACTCTGCTGGCTCATGTTGAGCCTGCTGTCATCAGCACCACGAGGTCCCTTTCTCTTGAGATGCTTTCCAACCACATTTCTGCATTTGACATTGCCTCATCCCAGGTAAAGAACTTGGCGTTTTAGTTTGTTGAACTTCATGCCACTGATGATTGCTCAATGATCTAATTTATCTAGATCTCCTTCTACAAGGCTTCTTGTCTCTCCAGTGAGTTAACAGTACCTCTCAGTTTAATGTCACCAGTAGGCTTGCTGATGCATTCCAGTCCTGCATCCAGATAATTGATAAAAATATTGAATGGGACTGAATCTAGAACTGAGCCCTGGGGAAGACCTCTAGTGACTGCCTGACAGCCAAATGTAGCCCCACTCATTAGAACTCCTTGAGCTTTACTGCTGAGCCAGGTGACCCAGAGTAGCATGAGCTTGTTTATCTCAGGGGTGGACAATTTCACAGAACAACTTAAACTAGATGTAAAAGACTTAAATCCTGTTGGGCTTAAAGGTCATCTAGTCCAATTCCCCTGCAGTGAACAGGGATTTACAGCTAGACCAGATTGCTCAGATCCTGGTGCAGCCTGAACTTGGGTATCGTAGAATCATAGGATCATCAAGATTGGAAAAAACCTACACGATCATCAAGTCCAACCATCCACCAGTCACCAATAGTTCTCACTAATTCATGTCCCTCAACACAACATTTAAACATTCCTTGAACACCTCCAGGGTTGTTGACTCCACCTCCCTGAGCAGCCCATTCCAGCATCTGACCACTCTTTCAGAAAAGTAGTATTTCCTAACATCCAAAGAGGAAAGAAAGTGGGAAGAAGCACAAGCATAAAAGTAGGAGGACAACATCTTAAAAACAAAGCAACATGGACTGTAAACATCTAAGCAAGACTGAATATGTATTTAAATCATTATACAACACTAGCAGCTCTGTAATTCTGAAATTGTAAAACACACTGGACTTGTAAATGCAGCAGGCCAGACCTTCACAGGTACCTAGACACTAGATCAGTTAAAGATTTCAATCATTCTGAAAAGGTGTGCTCACAGCTGTAGTACTTTAGTAGCTGCCGCTCAGACTACATGGATTACTCTAGCATACCACTGTCACTGAGTGACACAACATAGGAGGCCTCACCCTGGAAAATTCAAAAAAGCTTCATGCATTGCAAGGGAATTCATTTATGCAAAGCAAGGGAAGTAGTTGTTCCCAGGGATGTTTCTTAATTTAAGTATTTAAGTTTTCCAACTAAGAAGACAAGTACATCTCAAAAATTATGCTCCCATGTGTGCTGCTAACTATCAGAAACAGGTACATGTATGCAATAACAACCCACATCAGCTTGCTGCCTGCTCATCTTGTATTTCTGTTAAACGTATGATTACTTTCTGCCTATAGTTTACTTCATGCATCATCAGAACAAGCAAAGCCTATTTTTTTAAGGTTCTTCCTTTTTTTTCTCCCTTACATATGTGTAAGATATTATACAAATATACTTTCAAGAACACACACATACATAGTTACTGGTCATAGTTGTTGACTATATGTATGTGGAGCGTGATTTTTTTCCCACTGAAAGGGAAAAACATAAACTAAGCTCTCTAAACCTACGTGTTTCAAAAGCCTTTATTTTGTCCAGTAGTCAGTGAGTTAGTCGCTGGTTATTAGAGAACAAAGAACAAAGAACACACAAGAGCAACAACTACTACAACAGCAGCCACTGAACTCACTAGTGTAACAGGCCCTATTTCAAATTAAAGGCATGAGGTGTACCTGCTTTGAGACTGAGTAGGAATTGCAGTCTTGCAGAGGCTTACATAAATGCATTTTTTTCCTGTGCACTAATCTGATTACATGAACATTTCTTTGACATTTACAACTTCAGATTTACTGCCTTTCTTACCATCTGAAAGTTAGAAGTGATGAGCTCTTAAAGATACAAGTGAAGGCACAAAACAAACGCCTTTGTTCAGCACCTTTGGAAATGCTGTAACCTTTTCAGCTCACAGGTGAAGAACTCAAGAATGGACAGTTTTCCTGGACAGCAAATATAAAGAAATGCCAGATAATGCTAGTGCTTTATTAAAAACAAAAACAAAAATGCTTTTGGGTCAGGCCTACAAGAAGGATGAAAGCTGAACAGTGCATGGTTAAACTTCCAGGCATTTTGTTGTTGAATGAAATTGAAAGCCCCAAGGCACAAGCTGGGATTTACCACATAACAGATTCCTAACAATAGTTTTGGAAAAATCATGTTCATTTGGTCAGTGCTGAGCACACTGTGGATGGGAGCTTTTATGCAAGTGTAGAAAGTCAGCTGGCAATTCCAGACCAAAGGAATATTTCTGAAAAAAGCTCTGCGCTTACAGAGCTTTACACACTTTATTACTTAGTCCTCTATTAGATCTCTATTCCATTCATTCAGAAGATCTCTGAATCAGGCCACAAATTTGAATTCAATTTTTCTTCCTTTAAGAAGCCTGCTCTACTGTTCCTATAAATTGTTCTAAATAGCAAATTGTGAGAATTAAGCCAGAGAGAGAAATCTGGCTCAAAAGTGTCAGTTTTCAAACTTGAACAGGAAAGCTTGGTTCAAGACCTGCTTTATAATCATGCTGAAGAGGGAGACCTCTCTTGGACCCTTCACATGACACGAGTGCTCACACTGGCCATTTATTTGCATGGGAAAAGCTCCTGCTTTTCTAGATGTTACTTAGAAAAAGGCCAAGATTTAGATCCAGCAGGTGTAAAAATGCAGAATACAATCATATATGTAAATGCAGTGTTTTCAAGAGCATGACAGTGAAAAACCTCAGTGCCCACTGCAACAAAGCTATCACTGCATTCGAGTCACAGTATTTACTTTGCTGGTTGCCATTTTGTTGCCCACTGAATTTACAACCTTCAGCACTAGGCAGACTGGGCACTAAGGTGCCAGAACTGCGACGTTCACAGCACTAGGACACTGATACCTGCTATTCTTTTTGCCTATCCATGGAGACCTTCTCTGAACTGCTTTTTTTCTCAAATGTAGTTCAACCTGGAATTTCCAGAATACTCCAAGCTTGACCAAACAGTTCTCTGACACACAGGTATGTACAAGCCCTTGTGTGCCTACTTGGTAAGCTGCCTCTGGTGCTTAGCAATGATCCAAGAAACGCTGGTTATATGCTGTGCTCCTTGGAAGAGAACATTTTAGACTAGAATGAAATTTCTAAAACAAATATTGCACGTAAAGGACATATTTTGAAAATATTCAACATTTCCTGTTCTGTTTCATAACGTTTTCCTAAACTTTGCCTTCTTTTTCAAGCATTCCTCTAAGAAATTAACTGCCAAAATATTTGTGGCAATTGGACGCAGGCAGGGTATGTTAATCACTAGGCTGCACTTCATAGAAATAAATAGGAAGAAAAATAAATAAGTCTTAGTACAGCAGGAACTTTTCACTGAAGTTATATTTTGCAGTTCCATGGACGATTTTGAACTCCAACTTGTTATCAGTTCAAGGGAAGTGAGTGCAGGAGAAGGTCCCTCTTAGTTATGCAGATCTGAGGTTTCACCAAAAAGCACAGTTCATGCATGCCCTAATGGTAGGTGGTTTTATTAACTCTGTGAGCGAATCATCTCCCATTTGGTGGTATAGTCAGTTTACAGAAACGTTTAACTAGCGGGCACCCTTCAAAAACATAGAATGAAAGGTATTAATTGTACACTCTTATGAGAAGATATGAAAAAGAAGCAAAATAACAACACTGGGAAAAAAAAAAGCCACAACTAATGTATAATCTCAAACTATCTTTAAAGCATCCCCAGCATTTTGCAGAATTCAAAATATTTTTGTCACTTTTGGATAATCTTTTGATGTAACTAAGTATAGAATAAATCCATCACCTCAGGCATCCCATCTTAGGAAACCAGAGCTACAACTATTCACTGCACTCTGCACAGACAGTTCCTGGAACAACTTCTTATTGCCATCATTTATTCAGCTTTATTTGTGCCACATTCAGAGTTTCTGCTTTTCTTGAGGGAGAGAAAAAGTTTACTCGGCTTATTGAAATTGCTTTTTTTAACATACCTTCACCACATTCCTCAGCACCAGCTACCCGACTTTACTCCTTCTTACCTTCCAGCAAGCTATTTCTCCTCCAACACACATATGTAACTTGTACATATTATCTGTATGCACTACCAAAAAGCAATGATGTGCATAAGGCATAACTGTGAAGTCACGCATATTTTTTTCTAGTAGGATAGGTGAAAGTCTAGTAAAGAGATGTGATGAATTTTTTCTTTGCATTGAATACCAAATTGCAACTCAATACACTCCATTTCAAAATTTACAGGTAACTTAATTATGTCAATTAGAAGCAGAATTGCAAATAAACCAAAAAATGATGCCGTTTTTGGCAATCGCCAACCTAATCCTCAAATTCCTGAAACAAAACGGAAAGCAGAGCTGAATATTTTTCACTGTCAAGGACTGTGTTTAGGTAATGTATTAATGTGCATAAAATATTTGCCATAACTAGGGATTACCATAATTTAAGTTGCATTTTGAATTCTGTAGTTGTTTGAAACATGGCACAGATAAGTTGATAAGATAAGTTGATAAGATGCAAGTTTAAATGTCTTAAATGAACATTCAAATTCACCAAAAATGCTAAAGCCGTGAGCCATTTTTCATCTCCAAGTTCTGTCCAAGTTTCCTTTTGATTCCATAAGGGGACTTGATTTTATTTCGCAAATCCTAAAATCATCTTTGCATTTTACACCGACTTAGCCACCTTACTAAAGAGAAGTAAATGATGTCCCCAAAATTGACACCCTTACTTCTGAGGAACTCCTGGAACTGGCAAGGATTCAGTACCTCGGGCCATATGGAATCCACAGCTTTGTGATGATATGCACGACACCATCCATTTTTAAAGCACATTCATTTTCATGGTGTATGATGCAGTGATATTATATCAAACATAAGTTGATCATTTTCTATAAATGTCTGAGCACCTCTTTTTTTACCAGCCCTCACCAGGGCACCATCAGTAGCTGTGCAGGTATGCTGACAAAGAGAACTGCTTTCTTGTAATTTCTGCTGCTTTGTGCAAACCAAGGGATTTAGTTGTGCCTTTTAATGGCACCAAAGAAATTATTTCTTCAGTGATGTTACATTTATTATCAGTACCTCTAATAGAAATAGCAAGTTAGAATCCCAAGGTTGGAAAGGACTTACAAGATCATCTAGTCCAACTGTCCTATCACCATCACTACCCCCTAAGCTACTAAACCATATCTTGTAGCTCCTCA
Source organism: Centrocercus urophasianus (assembly GCF_019232065.1). Taxonomy (NCBI): domain Eukaryota; kingdom Metazoa; phylum Chordata; class Aves; order Galliformes; family Phasianidae; genus Centrocercus; species Centrocercus urophasianus. The sequence goes on along the minus strand of NW_024884253.1, from coordinate 90,031,697 downwards.
TCCAGACACCTCTTGAACACCACTAGAGATGGTGACTCCACCACCTCCTTGGGCAGGCCATTACAGTGCCTGACTACTCTTTGAAAGAAAAATTTGGCAGTGCCTTTTGCATATAAAGTCTCTTCAGATTGTAACTGTTGAGAACTGATGTGATTTCCTTACAAATTAAGCACAGTGCCATATTATCTGTCTCAACAGAAAAGTACTCATCTGTCCATTTTTCACTGAACACTTTTCCTTTGCCCATGATTTTTTTGTTGCTTTTTGAGTCCTGTTTTCTTTTGAGACATTAGGTGGGTTAGAAAATCAGTAATCACTGAGTTTCACTCAACAAGTGGCAGAAGCACCTATAATGTAATACACGTGGGTTTCATTGGGACTGAGTGCGTGCAGCAGGTGCGAGAGGTGGAGTCAGAAGTGCACTGTGCCCTCCCCTTGCTCTGGTTTCATCTGAGACAGTGCCAATTGCACAATAATGGTTTGGTGCTGAGTGATGGGTATGTGCCTGCGGCCAGGCTAGGCTGCTTGGCAGAGAAGAGCTGCTGCCATGATGACACTGCAGCAGGGAGTGAGGCCACATGACGAGCAGTTCCAGACCACATGCTACCTGGACAGGCCCACATTATAGTATTCCTTGTGGTTTTTCTGAAAGATCTGATTTAATTCATGTCAGTAGCATCCAAACAGGATAATTGAGTCCTATCTTACTTGGACCTTTAAGCTAGTAAAGGACAAGTAAATGATTAGTAAATTGTTATGATTAGTAAATTAGTAAACGATAAGATTTTACAGTATCTAAGAAACACTACCATTTCATTATAAAAATATTGTGGAGATGAGATAAGCAGTGTAGTTAACCATGAGGTAAACATGTCAATGTCATTTGCAGGACAATGAAAAACACTGCAGACCTTGTCTCTGTGCCTTGCAGTATGCATCATTAGCTTCTTATCTGTACTTTTAATTTTTATTGTTTGTAAATAACATTAATATTAAAAATCCGGGAAAAAAATAAAGGAAAAGAAGGAAAACAAACAGAAGCAAAAACCAAAATTCTCCTCTGTGTGCAGGAGGACAGATGTTGCACCAAGGCATTCACTGAAGCAGATGCACTGATGTTCCAACCAAAGAAATACACGTATGAAAAAGTTCCATGCCTGTCTCAGTGTGGACTTCATTTTGTTTTGACTGTATACCTAATCTAAACAGTGGAACAGAAGAAAGGAAGATAGAATAAATAAATATTACTTCAAAACTTTTTTATATTGTGGAGAAAGTTTTTGCACATCACAACCTGTGACTTTTCCCTCTCACATATTAGTATCGTTCTTGTTCCTTCCTATGCCATTAGCCCTGGTAACACTCAGCAGAAGTTTTCAATTCAGAACTCTTAACTTTTCTGTCAAATAATTAAAGAGCATGTTTCATTTCCCTTGCAACTTACTGACAGGAAGAAATGATAATCATGGAATAACAGTATAAAATTACACTCAACCTAAGACTCCTACAGTAATAGGGATAGCTTAATTAGCTTGCTGTTTTACCTTCCAAAAGGTTCATGAGTAAACATCACACTGGGTGGTGTAACAGAATAAGCTTATGTTAGTCAGCAGGGCGGAATTTAGAGTATCAGTGTGTCCACTAGACAAAAATGTGACCTGTGTTAGGAAAACAGTGGATACACATCAGTGCCTGGTCTTGAAAAACTCTGTGACAGAATGAGGAGAAAATAAGACCATCTGACAACTTTTATCAAAGATGCAGTTCATGTGCGTAGTATCAGCTTCACGTATGGTATCTGAGCTAAGCTCCACAACAGGTATGAAAAGGCAGAGCCTTACACAAACTTGAAGGCTTTGAGATTCCTCATACAAGCAACAGTGCTGTCATTGCACCATATGTACTGCTTCAACAATACCAATATATTTAGGCTTTTCAGATAATATGGAAAAACATGATGTCATATCTGCTCTTTATGAGTATATGGGTAAAGAATTACAGATAATCTTCCTTTGTTCTACGGATTTATGAATTCTGCTGTAAGGTGGTGCCTCGTGTGAGTGCAAAAATTTCTGCAAAAGAATTTTCTGCAAAGCTCTGTTTAAGCTTCGGCCAAGACTAAGAAAGAGGCAGCCTCTCATATTCAGTCTGAGGGGTGGAAGGCAGAAAGACTCTGAAAATGGGAGAGATGGTTAGCCAGAGTTCAGTACTCTGTCAAGCAGCTTGCTATGGTTTTGTTTGTTGCTTCTATATACAAAGGAACTTCAATTAGCTGTATCCTGCCTGAGACAAGAGAGCCTTTATAAGCTTTAAAATGTGCTTTTGTTCCTTCACTGATGTGTAGGATTCTTCCATGAGATATACAAGGGCTGTTGTGTTACCCTAAGAGCTGTATCTGGGCATTATAAAGCAAGCCAATTTGTAGACTGTTCGAGTTTGTCTCAAGACAAAGTATCTTTCAGAAGATATCTCAGAATAAACACAAGTGCTGTATTACTTGCATGCTATGTAAAGAAAGGAAATACAAAATTGAACTACAGCAAGCAACCCACTGTAACAACAGCACTTATAAGAAATAACTGCATTCCTGAACACAGACTGAAAAAGACTAAACTCGCTGATTTCTGAAAGAGAACACAGCTCTGAAAAGGAATTCTGCTACCTCCAGCTGACACAGATGATGATGTCTTAAAGAAGACATGTTTGATATGCATAAGGACTGGATGTCATTTGAGTTCCTGAATATAGTATATAAACACATGTATTATTCTTTTCAATTGTATTGATACAGGTTGGTTTGCTTAGCAATAGGGATTAGTTCATTAGTTTAAGAACCAATATGTTAGTTCAGCAAGAGGAATCCATACATGATAGTTCTAAAAATTTCCATTTCAGCTTCAGTCAGTGAACAGTCTCGGTTTTCCTTAATAATTTTGCACTGGGGATATAACAGAATACTTTTATCTTCTGCCTCATTGATTTTGCCTCACAAGAAATACTTGAATCACAACAGAATACTTTTATCTTTTGTCTCAAAAGAGGATTTTTTCCTCGGGTTCCACATACATTGTTTTTAAAAAGTGGTTTACTGTAGCCTAATAAGCAATTGAAATCTTCCAAACTGGGAAAAGTGGATGGAAGTGGGTCAATGGCTTCAGTGATGAAGCTGATGGTGAAAAAAGGGGAAGAAGTAGGTGGGCACTCGACCACCCTAAATACCACTGAACATGAGTGCTGTTTCCTGTGAATTGCAGGAAAATGGTCCTGGTCTGTTTTGTTACAGTTAAATCAAAACTTGTCTGTAAAGGAGCGGGTTTGAGGGTTTATCCAGCCACATGTTTGACCATAAAATTTCTGCATTCAATTCTGATTTAAGAGCCTATCTTGGTTTTAGTTGGGATTGAATTGTTTTCTTCTGAGTGTCTACTATGATGCCATGTGTTGGTTCAAAGAGAAAATAAATGTTTTTAACACACCAATGTCTATAGCTGCCTGCTAAGCCAAGGCCATTCTCAGCAAAGAGCCCAAGGAGCTAGCAAGGAGCAAAATTAGGACAGCTGACTTAAAATGGCCAATATGATATTCCATTATCTGTGGCATGATGCAGAAGGAGTTTTGAAGGTGGCAAGAGTTCAAGAGTTCATTCCCCTCTGCTGTTGGGGGCCTATAGCAGTCATTTGACAAAAGTTGTTTACACAAGGACTATGAGTTTGTCTGTTAAGTGTAATTTTGCATTTTTTTTAAATTTTTTTATATTTTGTGATAGTAATATGAGGGCCAAAATTCTTAGTATTACTTTGCATTTCAGGAGTTGTGAAGTTAGAAAATAATTTGGTCTTAGAATTAATGCAAGGATTTGGGAAATTAAAAATCTCACTAGCATTTCTACTGACACCAAAGTCAAGTAATGATCCCATCCAATGAGGAATTTTAACTCCAAAAAGCTTCAGTGCATTAATACATCAGCACAGAGGCCGGACAAAATCCACCCTACACATCGTGGATTGGATGTTAAGAGATAAATGGATCATACAAGAAAGTCCCACGGTATTCTGAATGGAAAGAAAAACCTCAGGACTTGAATAATATCGATCCTTATTAAAAGGAAACTTAGATAAACAAAGTGACAGCAGCTGATAAGTGGAATTGTAAGATAAAATATAATTGTACCAGTTTAGGACAGGAATGGGTTAGAAATCTGACTGGTATATGGCAGGCAATGGCTGTGGGTTGCAGCTGTAGGAAGCTTGATTATATGGGAGGAAATCTTGGAGGGCAATCGAGTGTAAATCCTTCACTCTCCCGTTACCTGGATACATGGTATGTAAATTCACCAAACCACTGGAGCTTTAACTCTTTGCCCACTTTGGAAGAAAAGCCCACTGTCCATGACATTTTGGTGGAAAATAAAAGAAGATTCCAAAAAATGGCAAGGACTGTCCACTAAAGTAGGGTAGAATGAGGATTTCAAGCTTTCTTTGCACCAGGAATTCAGGCTTCTCAGAATAGAACACTAGTGTCCAATCTCACTTGGCAAACTGAAAGCCTTGCAAATGCCACTGAGCAAGGTCTTCTGACAATTAACAAACAGGTCCAGGATAACAGTGAAAGGCAAGCTAAATTAGCCTTGGATCTCTTGCTGCTTAAAGAAAAATGATTGTGTGTTATCTTAAATTAGATAAAGAACATTGTTGTGTGCATATTCCCAGTGTAACAGAGAAACTCAATGAACAAGTACTCTGGATCACTAAGACAGCAGGAGGAAAATGGTAATAGAGGGAAACTGCTGAGAACTCATGGATAAATAACATTTTACAAAACCTTGGGGGTTGGTCCCTGACAGGATGGCTTGCAAGCCTTGCCAAGTGACTGTTGTGACTGTTTTCCTGATGATGATAATAGTTGCAATTATGACTATCAGGTGTGTAAAAACTTCCCTAATGCAGACAATATACACCCAGGTTCATTCCAGTGAATCATGATTAATAAGAAATTATATTATAGCTACAGGTTTACAAGAACAATTAAATAACAAAAATGGAAAAAAGTGGGAATTCAAGGAAAAACAAGGAGAAGGTGTCCTTGCAAAATAAAATTCAGGAAGAACAAAGGATGGATAAGGACTCCCTGCAAAACAAGATAAAGGAGCTGCAGAGAAAATTTTCAGTCTCAAGGATCTGGTTAGATAATCTTATATTGAAGGTATATGGCAGGAGATGCTAGCTTAGCACCTGAATCTTGTTTTCTGGGCAGAACAAAGAGAGATAGACTTTACAGGATAAAAACACAGTTGTGCAAAACAACAAACTCTGAATCCAGATTACAATGTATGAACAGATGAAATGAAGAAGGGATGAGCTAATAGGTGAATCAAGAAGAATGTGAATTCTGAGTACCCCTGCAAATGTGGAATGGCAGAAGGGCTCATTAGCATTGGGGTACAGGAATAAAAGAGGGGCTGTGTCCCCCTGTACTTTGAGAGACCGCACAGGGGTATGCTCCAGTAGACTCTCCCTTTATTTGAATAATGAAAGCTGAAGACTTTCCTCTGTTTCTTTTTGGGAGAAAGATGATTGAACAAGCCTATTGGAGCAGAAATTTTCCTAACATAAAGGAATAATCAGTATCATGTTAGTTGCCTTCATACACAGTTCTGTTTAAAATTATTATGTAGTATGAGACCCTTACCAGGACTGGTTTTGTACAGCCCAGGGGGGCTGATGACCTTCTGGCTGGAGGAAATCTGCTGATGGTACAGTGGAGGTGTTCTCACTAAGACAGAAGGAAAAACATAATTTCTTTTCAGTAATAGGTAAAATGTTAATTGTATTATTAAAATAAAGAAAGAAATAGAAGAAAGCACTTCCTTACCATATGGTGTCTCTGGTGGCAGTGGAAAAGCTGGTGTGGATGGGGCATCTTCATTTCCATTTCTGGCTAGGGAGAGGATTCCTCCATATACTTCATCTTGATAACATGCCACAGACATCTATAAAGGGCAGAAAAAAATGCAAAAAAAAAACAGTGTTAAAATTTTAGCTTAGTCCTATAACATAATGGGACATTTTTCATCAGACTACAGAAGGTTTCATATAATCTCATCTATTGCTCCAGCAAAGAACTCTTGAAATGTTCAAACCATGCAAACAAATAACAGAAGACAAGAGATGGTCAACTTAAACACTGAACTGCATTTCATGATAACTCTTCTTACTGCCACAGTGCAACTGGCAAATTGCTTCACAGTGATTTTAGACACCAAACATGAACAGAGGACTCCCTGCTGGCCATTCATTTCAATGAACATTTCTTGCAGAATTCGACATTGTTTACCTCTTTGGTCTCCCCCACGGGGATCAGTGATCCTGGATTTACAGCCTGGTCAGGAACAGGAGACTTCATCCATCCACCCCCGCTATAAAGTGACTGCCCAGGGAAATCATTGTCATACTGTCCAACACTTAACTTTCTGTTTCTTCCCACCACTGCTTCATTATCTTTTGATCCTGTTGTTGAAAAACAAATACGTAAACCAATTAATAATGTGTTTTTTCAGTTGTAATTGTTAACATAAATGCCTCTCATTATGCCTTCAGCAATTCTGTTCCAAACACTCATGAAATAACTGGTTGCATAGCTGCTTTAGAAAGCCACGTAGGTGTGAAAAACAAAAACAAAACAAAAAGCCATTGACATTTAGCTTTGCTCTCAGAAGTCGGAATGTATCTGCAGTACACTTAGTTCCAGTGGAGTGGAGCTGCATGCTTTGCTGATGCTCATTTTTGAAAGTTATTCCTAATGACAATGGCAGAGCCTGTAAGTGGAGGTTGCCCTGGGCAGTCAAACAGAAAACCTTTATTTCCAACCTCTAACACACAATAGGTTTCAGCACTGAAAACAATCCATGTTTTCCTGGATTGCATTTTCCCAGAATGACCAGCTTTTTAGCTAACACAGACCCTGGCCCTTACAAGCCCAGCTCACTATACACTTTTTATGACATAGAAAACAACCACGATTAAGGAAATTACATATTAGGTTTTATAATTTCATGTAATTACACACATAAGCTGCAGCCTTTTGGAGTCTGAAGAATGGAGTACAAAAGAGAGTGAGCTGAGCCAGCAAAACAATCCAAGTTATTCAGGGGGCATAAAGCAGTATTCATGTTGAAAGTCAATTCAGAATTAAGAAATGTCACCAGCTACAGCGTTATCATTAGCAACATTTTTTACTTAGTCATCCATACCTACAAACAGACGCTTTGAGAAAATTTCTGCAGAAATGTCACACTTCTTTTTTTCTGAAGAAAAAGTCAACAGTAACTGTTCCCCTTCATTTCTAGTCCCTAACAAGCTGCAGCAAGATGAATTCTATCTGTTTAAGTTACACTAGGCTGAGAATTGTATGTTTAAAAAAAATCTACCTGAAAATCCCACAAAAATATAGTTTTTAGACATTCTGCTCCATACTGTAATTCAATCATAACATGTCTCTGTACAAAATTCATTCACTTGGTTATCAAATAACATTTTGCTGTGGCTACATGCATTAGCACAGTATACACAAAGTAGTCAAAGATTTGAGCTGTAAAATCAAAACATTTGCATATGTTATATGCATAATTTGCACACGCTGGTCAAAAAACATTAGCTGTAGTTACATACCTTGAATGACCTCACATTTTAGAACTGCTAGCACAGGTTTAAAAGAGTTCCATATTCTATATTGCTTAAGAATGACTAAACATAACCTCGTACAGTCAGGTAAACTGTAAGGCCTCCAGAGTGTACCAAACTACCTTAACTGATCTTACTGCACAAATAGAAGAAATTCTTGCCTATAACGAACAAAAGGATCCAGAACTTATCTAGCAGTCAAGATTACTGTATGGATACAACATATACTCCATATTTCAAAAGTCCCACTGGCTATGACTATCTAAATTCTTATTCACTGAATAGTCTACCACTCAAATCTGTATCTCTCCAATTTGGAGATGACATCAGTTGTTCTTCCTTGGTTCATCAATGCCATCACTCCATCATAGAAGGCCATCAGTGATGAGGCATGATCTGCCATGTTGGCTATCTCAGATCACCTCCTCATCTTGCATGAGCCTAAGCATCTCTTCCAGAGGATTTGTTCCATGATCTTTCCAGGCACAGAGGTGAGGCTCACCAGTCTGTAGTTTCCCATGTCTTCTTTTCTCTCTTTCTCAAAAATGGGACTGATGTTTTCCTTCCTCCAGCTGCTGGGGACTTCACCTGACAGCTGCAACTTTTCAAAAACAATGGAGAGCAGCTTGGCAAGCACATCAGCCAACTCCTTCGGAAACCTGAGATGCACACAGTCCTGCCCAATAGCCTTGCACACATTCAGCCTTGTGAAATGATCTCGGATTCACTCTGCTCTTACACTGGACCTCAACCTCCACGTGGAAGTTTATGGACACAAGACACTTGGGAAGACTGACAGGCAGGGAAGACTGAGGCAAAGAATGCATTAAGTAGCTCAGCATTTTCCACATCTGAGGAGGCCAGTTTACCCTTATCATTTATCAGATGGAGAACACTCTTCTTAGCTGGTCTCTTGTGACCAATGTACCTAAAGAAACTTTTTTACATCCTTTGTCAAGCTTAATTCCATTCAGGCCTTGGCTTTCTTGATTCCATCTCTGCCTATTCTGTATTCCTCCCAGGCCACCCATCCCCGCTTCCACTGCTTACACTTTTCCTTTTTTTTCTTCAGCTTTAACTAGCAGGTCCTTGCTCACCCATGCTGGTTTCTTGCCTCCTCTGCCCAGTTTCTTATTCTGGGGGACGAAAAGCGCTTGTGCTCTCAGAAACACTTTCTTAAAGTGCTACCATCTCTGTTCTGATCTTTTGTCCCTAAAGACAGTTTCCCAGGAGAACTCTTCCAACAATTCCTTAAAGTCTGAAGCAGCCTGAAGTTCACTCTCCCAAAGTTCAGCGACTCCACTCTTCGCCAGGCTCACATTCCTTGAGATCATGAACTCAACCAGGACATGGTTGCTGCAGCCCAGGCTGCCCCAAACTTAACCTCTTTAACCATCTCCTCCACAGTGGTGAGCACAAGGTCCAGAAATACTTCACTTCTTGTCGGTATGTCCAATACCTGAACCATAAGGTTACCACCAATAGACTCCAGAGTCTCCTGGATTGCTTGTAGCTCACCATATCTTTTTCCCTGAAGATACTAATACATACATCTTGCCTTGTAATAACCCACTGCTAGAAAAAGCTAGATATTTTTATCTTATCCATGATTCTCTGAGACACACCACTTTTTTTACATAGTACTGGGATGGAGGAGTTCTATGAAACAATACAGGCTTGTAAATGTGCAGAAAGCAACTATGCAGGAAAGAGCCTAGGCACTGCCACAGTTGCGATTGTGGCAAAAGGCCACAGTTGAATACTAAATACTGCATGTTGAAATGTAGTGGAGTCCTGGTTTCAGCTGTGACAGAGTTGATTTTCATCACTTAGTGTGTTTAGGCTTGAGAAGAAAAACAGTGTATATAACACAGCAATTTTTAGTTGCTGCTGAGCAGTGCTCCACAGAGGCAACGATGTCTCAGCTTCTTGTACCATCCTGTCAGCAAGGCGACTAGAGGTGCACAAGAAGCTGGGAGGGGACAGAACCAGGACAAATGACCTAAGGTGGCCAAAGGGATATTCCGTACCATATGACATCACATAAAAACATAAAACTGGGGGAGAGTTGGCTGGAGGGGCTTCTGCTTCTCAGGGACTAGCTGGGTGTAAAATATGTATGTATATATTCACTGCCATCACTTCTTCATTTTCTGTGTGAGTAAATACTTTCTATCTCAACCTACAAGTTCTACTTTCCTTACCTCCCCCCCACTTCTCTCCTCCCTCCCACTGAAAAGAAAGAAATGAATGAATAGCTGTGTGGCTCTTGGCTACCTTCCAGGTTAAGTACAAGTACCAAGACATAGTTATGAGGTCAAAAGAAGTGATTACATCCCTCAGTACTTGGGAAGACGCATCTGGAGCACTGCATCTTGTTTGGGGCAACAACGTACATGTAAAGATACTGCAAAATTGGAGTTAACCTGTCACTGATGGACAGCACGAAATGGCTAGAGGCTGGAGTACAGAATATGAGAAGAGAGACCCAGATCGCTCAGTCTAAGTAACGGAAGGTAAAACGCACGTCACTGCCATCTTCACCTGCCCACAAGGAGGGATTGTAGAGTCAGACTCTTCTCAGAGATGTACAGCAATAGGACAAGAGGAATCAATATACATTCTAACCAGATAATAGTATAAAAAGCAACATGGGGAGACAGATCATCTCCTGGAATAGGTATCTGGAAGCACTGTGAATCTGCAGTATTGGAGGATTTAAAAACCTGCCTGGACACAACCCTGGGCAACTTTATTTAATTGAATCTCTTTTTAGAAGGAGGTTGGATCCAATGACCTCCCAAGGTCCTTTTCAATCTGAATCACACTCTGATTCCGTAACACAGACCACATTATGAAGCAGTTATATCTGATGATACTGCCTCCAATCAGCTGGAGAGCAGATCAGACAATGCCAGATGACATCAAATCAGCAAGAATGTACTTCAGACTGGAACCATCGCTGTAAGACTTTCACATTCAAGAGTAAGACCAAACATGCTTTTGTTTAGACTATCTTTTGGAAATCAGCAGAGATCTTCAGTAGATATTGAAAATCTGTCAAGATTCTTACAACAACGTTAAGGAAAATTTAAATGTGATCTGCACTTCATGCCAAAATACTCCTGTATTAGCTATTCATTAGCTGATACTGCTTTATTAACAATCATTTTTTTTTTTTAATTTATAATTTTGTAACTAAAAATCAGAAACAGAAGCAAAAGCAGAGCTTACTAGGAGATTTACTCCATAAATCAATCACCTGATGTGACTTATCAGATTTAAAAAATGATACCCACAACAAATAACATTCTGCTGATAAATGACTTGAAAATCATTCCTCTATGCAATCATGTCTCACAAAGAGCACTGAAAAGACAAAGCAAATACATTTCAAGTGAGCTTCTCATTATAACTTCAATGTATGTGAGAGGTTAGCACAATATAAAGAAGGTGCTATCAGTTCAACTCAGATCAATAAAACTATGCCTTTTTCTCTAGAAAGGTGCTGTGAAAACTCCCACTAAGTTTTTTTTCAGTGCCCCTTTCACAGACCTTAGCATAGACATAAAAGTCATGACTTTGAGGAAAACTATGTCAAACTGCACAAATTCTAGATGCTGCTGCCTTTAAGGATATTTAGGAAGATTTGCATAACTGTGTCCCATTACTAGGAAATGTGGTGATTCAATAAAAAAGGAGGATTAACAATTCAACAGGAAAAAAAATGAAGTCCTTAAGTTAAATTTTAATAGGGCAGAGTTTAAAGATTACTCCATGTATGAAAAAGATGTTATCAGAACACTACCCAAATCAATATTACTTTCCTTCTTGGGTACCATTTATCTTCTATGAAGTGTAAGATAGAAGGTACTTACTGATCTAGTTTTCAAGACAGCTCTAGGCTTAAACCATTAAAACAAATCCATTTTAATAATTTAGAATCAGCTTTACAATCACTATTAAAAATTTAAAAATAACTACTTCAAAGGCAGTAAGACAAAACTTGAAGAAAATATTGTGAAGAAAGGGTAACCAAATTCATATTCGCCTGAAACAAAATGATTTATTTTTGATACAAGTTTTTGATTAATCAGCAATAGGGTTGGATGGGACCTTGAAGATTATCTAGTTCCAACTCTCATGCCTTGGGCAGGGCTGCCAGCCCCTCTCAAGGATATTTGAAAAGTTGTGGCAGTCAGGTGAACTCTCTGGTGACTGGAAAAAAGGCAACATCACATTATTTTTAAGAAGAGCAGAAAGGACAGCTCAGGGAACTGTCAACTTGTCAACCTCATTTCTGTGTTGGGGAAGATCATGGAACATGTCCCCTGGCAGCTATGCTAAAGCACATGGAAGAGAGGGAGGGGATACGAGACAACCAGCATGGCTTCACCAAGGAAAGTCTTGCCTGACCATCCTAGTGTCCTTCTATGATGGTCTAACTGCACCAATGAACAAGGGAAGAGACACTAATGTCATTTATCCAGACTTTACTATGGCCTTTGACACGGTCTCCCTTAATATCCTTCTCCCCAAATTGGAAAGGTATGGATTTGAAGGGTGGACACTTCAGTGGATGAAGGACTGGTTAAGAAATCATACTCAGAGAATGATGGTCAATGGCTGAATGTCCTCATAGAGATCAGTGATGAGTGTCCCTCAGGAGTCAGGACTGGGAAAATGCTCTTTAATATCTTCATCACCGACATTGACAGTGGGATGGAGTGCACCCTTAGCAAGTCTTTGGATGACACCAAGCAGTGCTGTGTGATCAACATGCCTGAGGGATGGGATGTCATTCAGAGAGACCTAGATAGGCTTAAGCAGTGGGTCTGGAAGAACCTCATGAGGTTCAACAAAGCCAAGCACAAGGTTTTGCATGTGGATCATGGCAGCCTCCACTAACAGTACAAGCCAAACAGGACTTAAGAGTATTGGTGGATGACAAGCTGGAGCCAGCAACGTGCCCTTGCAGCCCAGAAAGCTAACTGTATCCTAGGCTGCATTAAAAGAAATGTGTCCAGAAGATCAAGGGAGGTGACTCTGCTCCTCTTCTCTGCACTGTTAAGACCTCAAGTGGAGTAATGCATCCAAATGTGGAGTCCTCAGTAATGGAGAGGCACAAACTTGTTGGAGCACATCCAGAGGAGGATTACAAAAATTATCCAAGGGATAGAATGCCTCCTCTATGAGGGCAGGCAGTGAGAGCTGGGGCTGTTCAGTCTGAAGAAGAAAGGGCTCTGGGGAGACCTGAACGTGGCCTTTCAGTATATAAAGGGAGGCTACAGGAAAGGGGCCACATTTTAGCAGAGTCTATTGTGACAGGACAAGAGAGAATGGTTTCAAACTAAAAAAAGGGAGATTCAGATTGGATGTAAGAAAAATTTCTTTTACAACAAGGGTTGTAAAGCACTGGAACAGTTTGCCCAGAGAGGTTATGGATGAACCATCCCTGGAGACATTCAAGGTCAGGCTGAAGCAGATTCTAAGAAATCTGGTCTAGCTGCAGATGAACATGTTGTTCATTGCAGTGGAGTTGAAATAGATGACCTTTAAAGGTCCCTTCTAACTCAAACAATTCTATGACTGTATGAAAGCAGGCACTACGTCAGGTTGCCAAGGGCCCCATCAAACCTGGCCTCGAGCACCTCCAGGGTTGAGGCAACCGCGACTTTTCTAGGCAAGCTGTTCCAGCACCTCACCACACTCTGAGTGAAAAATTTTCCTCTCTTTTAGTTTAAAACTATTCCCTTTTGTCCTACCACTATTTGCCAGACAGTGCTAACAAAGTACTTTATTGCATGAAATAGTCAATATTAGGTCCCTTCAGCTGACGGCTGAACATGAAAACAGTCCCCTTTATATTTCATCAAGTTTATTAGCATATAAGGGATAAACTTCTCACCCCTACTTGTTATTTTGCCAGATCCCTACTTTGATTCCTTTCAGAGCTCTACAACCAGGAATTTGTCCTTTTTGGATCCACAAGATCCATGCTGCTAGTCTCCTGATTCCAAGCAAAAAAGGTGCTGGTGACTTCCTTTGCATCTCCTTCTACAAGTGCTCCCGTTGCAAACTGATTCCTGCACTCCATTTATTCTAGCAAACAAACTGCTTGTTCATAAATACAAATAGAATCTATTTCAAAATGTTTAAGCTAAGCTGCACCTCCTCCTCTATACAGGGAGTTGCAGCAATCCGCCATTTATCAGAGAGCTGTTTTACATCTGAAAACAAACCTACATGACTTACAAGATTAAGACAAACAACCATTCCAACTCTTATATATTAAAATACTGATTATGTTCCAATTTTCAGATTCCTAGGTCAATAGGAACGCTGCTTCAAAGACCTGAAGTAGGAAAAAGAACCTGGCTGAGTTTCGTCTGCAGTATCTTTAAATTCTCAATCTTTCTTAAATGTATTTGGAAGAAAGTACCTCAGCAAGAAAAATATCTTTGATTTTGAAAAAAAATACCTAATGTTTGACAATGATGTACAAGCAAAGTATTATTTTTGCCTTACTCAGAATGGGTAGCAGCTGGTTAATTAATTATCTTGACATAATCCTTAGGTCAACCACTGAGTCACACGGAATAGAGCTCATTCCCTACTACATGACAGTATAAGACTGATTACTACTATCTGGTGAAAAACTGCTGTTCTGCTTATCCTTCATCCTCATGGCAGCCAGCATTTATTTGTACTAATAACTGTACCTCCTCTTCCTGCACTAGTGTGAACAGATAATTAACTGCTTTAGTGGCTCTCTTGCCTTACCTTAGTTCTCTGTTAGCCTACTCCAAAGTAAGGTAAATCACATCCATTAACCCTGGGCTATTTTACCACAAACTGGTAGCAAACAACAAGGTATTATTATTTTACAGGATTATTTGGCTTAAACTACACGATTCTTTTCTTTAAGTATAGCATAATTATAGTCTTTCATAGGAAGCATGCTGAGTACTTCAGCTTTTCTTCATACATGTTTAGGCACAGGGGATAAAAATTGGCTAAACCTATATTCCAGCTTTCCACCGTGGAGGGAAAGCAGTTAACATTTCTGGAGAGGAAGTATCCATGACACTGTCAATTAGCTTGCTCTCATGTGACAGAGATTGGTTTGCTTAGTAATAGGGATTAGTTCATTAGTTTAAGAACCAATATATTAGTTTAGCAAAACTAATATCACCCGTAAGTGATAGTTCTAAAACTTTCCATTTCAGTTTTAGTGGGTAATAGTCTTATTTTCCTAACATAATAGAATACTTTTATCTTTTGCCTCAAAAGGTGCAAGGACACTTACTCCTTGTACAGGGTAACAGGATTGGGGCTGTATTCTGTCTGTAATGCTCCATCTCTAGCTACAAGGAAAGGTGCCCTCCTAAACCTACTGCTTGTGAACAGAGGTCTTGTGGGCAAAGTAGCACTCAGTGGCCAGCTTGGCCATAGTGACCATGAAGTAGCTGAATTTAAAACCAAAACCTCAACCGTGGATATGGAGAGAAAAGATTACAGACTGCTCAGGGAACTAGTTAGTAAGGTCCATTGGTAAATTGATTTTGAATGCATTGGGGTCCATCACTGCCAGTCACTTTTTAAGTACCACCTCCTGAGAGCACAGGAACAGGCAATTCCAAAATGTCGGAAGTCAAGCAGGTGGGGCAGAAGGCCAGTGTGGCTGAACAGGGATATTCCAGGCCTCTGGAAGCACAATCAGGCAACATGGGAAGACTGCAGGGATGCTGTTTGCCTTTCTTGGGAGAAAACTTGTGTGGCTGGAGCTCAGTTTGTGAATTTTTGGGTGCCACAATACAAAAAGGACATAAGACTATTAGGGAGTGTCCAAAAGAGGGTTACAAAGATGGTGAAGGGTCTACAGGAGGAGACTTCTTGAGGAGTAGCTTGGTTTGTTCAGCCTAGGGAAGGGGATACTGAGGGGAGACCTCATTACAGCCTACAGCTTCCTCACAAGGAGGAGTAGAGAGGCAGGTGCTGATCTTCCTCTAGCATTCAAGTGATGGAACCTGAGGGAATGGCATGAAGCTGTGACAGAAGAGGTTCAGGTTGGATATCAGGAAAAGGTTCTTCACTGAGAGGCTTTCTGGGCACTGGAACAGCTTCCCCAGGTCACAGCACCAAGCTGACAGATTTTAAAAAGTATCTGGACAATGCTGTTAGACATATGGCCTGATTTTTGGGTAGCTCTGTGTGGAGCCAGGGGTTGAACATTATCATTATGGGTCCCTTCAAATTAAGGATATTCAATGATTCTATCACTCTCAAAAGCAGAAGCAGCTTGTGTTGTTAACACAGCATTAATGAAAGGTTTCAGGTGACTTTAACAGAAATAGCAGATAACAAGCAAACACTGTGACTTCCAATTTCTAGAAATAACCTCAGAAAAATATGTGCTTTAAGGTATCTCACTGGCAAATGTTACTGTATTTATGAATATATTGCACAGAAGTTTAGAAGAAAAATATTATACAATATTTAAGAGAAAATAAACTCAGATCTTATTATCGTACTTCCTGTGGAAATAATAATTATCACAAATGATAAAACATTTCACTACAGGTGTCTTCTAAAAATGTCTCAATAGTAATGTAGGACTTATAGGAATATACGTAGGAATTCCCCCCTTCATGTAAACTTAGAGCAGCAGAAAATCACTACAGATGATCTGTAACAGGTTAGAATTTGTTGAACAGTTATTTTAAAAAATAAGTATTCAAAGGAAAAGTAATGTGCAATTAGCATGATTCCATAATTTATGAGACTGCTAAAAAAAAAAGGAGGATATCCGAAATAATCCTTTGACAATCACCCCAAAAGTTTAATTCTTAATCTGAGGTCCTGCTGCACCATGTCAAGAGCACAGAAGTGCTGGGAAAACCACTTTAGAAAGTATTCAAGCAGTACTACAACAGCTTACCATTTTGGAAGGCATTCCTTTTTGTGACCTCTAATTTCTCATGGGTGCCAGGGCTCATGACAAGCTCTTCCACATCTGTGTTATGGCCAGTGAAGCCATTTGCTTGATTTGTGTCCCTGGTGACAGTGTTAATGCGTGTTGGGATAGGTTCAAATGTAGGGTCTAATTCCAAGATCAGTCTGTTCAGTTGTTCAATGGACTGATCAATATCCAAAGTTGGAGAAGCTGGCAAGTCCCCTGCGTTTGGTCCAAGATCCTGGCTATTTGTGTCCCTCTGAGACACTAGCTCTGTCTTAAAACTCTCACCGTCTGCAGGTTCTGCACCTTCAGCAATGCCTGGTATGCTTCTTAGTCCTCTCTGAACAGCATCTTTACTGCTGGAGCCATGTGTCAGCATGTCTGGGAGCTGGGATTGACTCTGGACGATGCCTAAATTCTCCACAGTCTTATGAATGCCAACCTTCATTTCATTCTGTGACACAAAACCATATTGGTGAGCAGTGACCATCTGCTGCTGGCAAACCCAGGTGTGAGTAGAGTAGTTACCTGGGTCATAGGCTTGAGGCTGGGGTGAGACACAAGGATTCCTTTGCAATTGCTGAGATGACTTCGGCTCAGTGTTACCAAATGATCTTTCATAGAGGGGATCCACACCAATTCCCAGGTCTGGGGCAATGGCATTGTGATGGTCTTCCCCTGTGTTACTTCCAAAGCCATCTGAGAGAAGCGAGTTCTGACTGCTCTTGGGGCAACTCAAGTTACCTAGATGGGTGGAGTGCTGCCCTTCTGAAGAAGATAAAGTCCCAATGCTGTCTACACTGTGAAGATCATGGTTAGGCATTTCATCATCCAGAATATCAGTTTCCCTGTCCTTCAGTTTGGTGTCCCCATTCACATGAACCTGAGCCGGTACTATGTGGTGAGTCCCGCTGTACTTGCTTCCAGCATCAGTCACACTTCTGGTAGTGATGATAGAGTCCTCCAAACCAAAGCCACTAAGTAGTTTGTCCAGTTCTGCCTTCTCCTGTGGGCTCAGAACCCGTTTGACTCCTGTCATAGGTCGCTCTTCAGTTTTGTCTGTCCTGATGGAAGCTGTTGAATGCCCCGAATCACTGCTGACAGACAGGGTATGATCTCTGTGATCAGGACTGCTGGTCACAGGAATACCTTGAGCAACACCAGGGATACTGCCGTCTGAAGAGCTCTTCTTTCTTACTTTTGCATATAGACTGCCATCAATAGGACCTTGGGTATGCAGCACTGTGGAGAGATAAAGGAAGGAAAGAGAAGGAAAGGGACAAGGCATTACGTAAAAGCTTGGAAGGTATGATATTACATCATACCACACTGCAGTACTGCTAATATTTATGGCATTGTTTATGCAGAACTAAATTCTCTGCAAATTCAACATAATAGAATCAAAGAATATCCTGAGTTGGAAGGGACCCACAAGGACTATCGAGTTCAACTGCTAGCTCCCCAGAGAACCACCCAAATTCAAACCCCACATCTAAGAGCTTCTTGAACTCTGTCATCTCCTTAAACTCCTTGATGCTGTGACCTGGAGAGGTTTGTTCCAGGGTCTGACCAAGCTCTGATGAAGAACCTTTTCCTAACACCAACTTGATCCTCGCCTGGTGGAGTTCCATGCCATTCCCTCGAGTTGCTGTCATCAGAGAGCGGAGATCAGTGCCTGTACTTCTGCTCCCCTCATGAGAAAGCTGTAGGCCTCCCCTCAGTCTCCTCTTCCCTAGCTACCCTAGATTTGCACAGCCATCAGTCAGACTATGTTCAGGCGAACCTTCACAGACACTTAGGTCAAATTCAGCTCTTCTGTGGAGTTAGACTTTATTGGTAAGTGAAATACCAACAAAACACATTTTGTTAACTGCTGGTATCTGAAGGATACTTCTCTTCATAATTCCTTCTGAAGCATATATTATGCAGTGGAAAACGAGCAACTGCCTTCAGAAGACAGAAGGCTTTGTTTTTGCACAGCATGTGAATTTCAAGTGAAAATTGAACGTTTCAAGTGAAGTTGACAGCAGAACTGCGAACTTCTGTGACCAGTTTTTACAAATCTCCCACCAATACACAGCCTTACTATCATCCTGGCTACGTTTCAAGTTTTGCTACGGTACTAACAAGGCAAGGCTTATTGATTAAAATCAAGTAGGGACAGAAGGCCACAACGGTTCAGAGAAACAAAATCATGTTTCTCTGAAATTAGTTTCTAATTTCCATAACAATTTTTTTTTTTAACTGAAGTTTCACTTGCCATGTCTCCTTCCTGTTAACATTTTGTACTTAGAAAATCTCCAGGGAATCAGGCAGAGTTTTCTGAATAGCTGGGTATCAGCTATCACAGTTCATCTCCTCACTTGGCTATAAGTTCATGAGGAAATCAGGCACAGAAGGATCTGGTTTCAATGGAGGTCCCATGACACGAGCCGCAGTCTGTATTTTAGTAGTTGGTAAAACCAATAGCACAGTCTTCTTTCATATTTCTATTTACATCACAATTTACAACAAAGTTCTTGATGATTACATAACATGCCACTCACACATCAAGAAGAAATAAAGTTCCCTCTTTTGCTGTTTTCATTAAATGTTTATGTTTTCACAAATTTTTGCACTAATTTGGAGAACTGTTAGGACATTCAGAGTAATCTACCATGCACTCCATTCAGAGCAAGAATGGTAGGAACCTACCAGCCATGCTAGCTCTGAAGGTATATCAGGTAATTACTAGCTCATTCATTTCTACTTGATAGTCTAAATGCACAATAAAGAATCATTTACTTCTCCTGTTGGTGGTACAAGGAAACACTAGGCTTTCAATCAGGAAGGCTTCACTGAAGTGATTGTGGTTTTTTTTTGATCCCAGAAGTAACATCCTTCCATACTCCTCCTCACTGCCCACTATCTAGAACCACCTATCATGTATTCTTGGATCTTTCACACTGCAGCCACCATTCCTCATTACAGTGAAATACATCTTAAATTAATTATTCTCAATAAACAAAAAAAATTGAACACAAAATACACAGCAGACAGTCAGAGCATCACAAATTACAAGCCAAACATTCTGCCACAGGATTGTCTCCTTTGCTCAAACAGTTTGGATTGTCTGCATGCTTTATCACACATGTAATATTTTAAATATACTTCAATACTAAAAGGAATAACAAACATACACTCAACAACAATATATATGAAACATTCAAAATGAAGAATTAAAATTTGTTTCCCAGAAAAAACACATGCTTCATCAATGTTTACATTTAATTAACATACAAAAAAGCATTCTGAAGACATTTTCAATTTGAAAGCACTACCACGAAAACAACTGCAGACCTGTAATCCTCTCCTCTGTGTCAGAGAAGGTCACGGAACAGATCATCTTGGAAGCTATGCTAAGGTACATGAAAGACAGGGAGGCCCTTCTACCTCCAGCTACAGGAGGCATTGTGATCACAAGTGCTCATCCTGCTGGAGGACTTGAACCATCCATACATCTGCTGGAAAAGAGGCATGGCAAGCTGTAGGCAATCCAGGAGGCTCCTGGCATGCATTGAGGATAACTTCCTGAGTCAAGTAATAGATGGCCCCATCAGGGGGAATGTAATACTGGACCTGTTGCTCAGTGCAAATGAACTGATTGGTGACATCAGGATTGGAGGCTGCCTGGGCTATAAGTGACTATTCTATAGTTAAGCTCATGCTCCTGAGGGATATGATGTAGGCAAAGAGTAAAATTAGGACACTAAATTTTAGGAATGCTAACTTCCAGCTCTTCAAGCTGTTAGTCAACAAAATATTTTTGGAAACTGTCCTCATGGGCAAGGGTGCAGAGTAGAACTAGTAGATCTTAAGGAAGCTTTTCCTCAGGGTGCAAAAGCACTCCATCTCCAGGTGTAGCAAATCAGGAATACAAAGCAAGAGGCAAGCATTGCTGAAACAGATCTGCTAAAGAGCAAGAAGAAAATGCACAGGGAGTGAAAACAGGGACAGGTACTGTGGGAAGAGCATAAGGAATCTGCTAGGCTGTAAGACTGGGGTCAGGAATGCCAAGGCCTGGCTTGAGCTACACTCGGCAAGGGATGCCAAGAAGAACAAGAAAGGCTTCTTACAGGCATCTCTGCCAGAAAAGGACAGTCCAGGAGGGCATACCACCTCTCCTCCATCTCCCCCTCCGCCACTGAGTGACACAGGCAAGCCAGTAACAACAGAGAAGGAGAATGCTGACGTACTTAATAACTCTTCTTTTTTGCCTTGGTCTTCTGCGATAACTGCTTGTCACACAGCCCTCAGACGTGTGGCTTGGTAGGAGGGAACTGGGGTGGCAACGTCCCTCCTGCTGTAAGCAAAAACCGCTTTTGTGACCACCTGAGGAGCCTGAAGACCCACAAGTCCATGGGTCCCTATGAGATGCGTCCCAGAGTCCTAAGGGAATTCGCTGATGTAGTCACCAAGCCACTCTCAATGATACTTGAAAAGTCATGGCAATCAGGTGAAGTCCCTGGTGACTGGAAGAAAGGCAACATCACACCATTTCTAAGAAGGGCAGAAAAGATGACCCTGGGAACTACCGACCTCTCAGTCTCACTTCTGTACCAGGAAAGATCATGGAACTTCCTGCAAGCTATGTTAAGCACGTGGAAGACTGGGAAGAGATATGGGAGAATGAGCATGGCTTTACCAAGGGCAAATCCTGCTTGACCAACCTGGTGGCCTTCTCTGATGGCATACCTGCATCAGTGAATGAGGAAAGAGCCACTGATGTCACCTGTCCGGTGAGGTAGTAAGGCCTATTAGTAAGGTCTATGCCCCAGTTCCTCACAATATCCTTCTCTCCAAACTGGAGCGATACAACCTGATGGGCAGGCTGCTCAGTGAATGAGGAACTGGATGCAGGGTTGAGCCCAGAGAGTGGCGGTCAATGGCCCAATGTCTGGGTAGAGATTAGTGATGAGTGGTGTCCCCAGGAAGCAGTGCTGAGACATACACTCATTAATATCATTAATATCTTCATCAGAGACGCTGACAGCAGGGTTGAGTGCACCCTCAGCAAGTTTGTGGATGATACCAAGTTGTGGGGTGCAGTCAACACACCAGAGGGACAGGATGCCATCCAGAGAGACCTAGATAGGCTTGAGCAGTGGGCCCAGGAGAGCCTCATCAGGCTCAACAAATTCAAATGCAAGGTCTTGCACCTGGGTCAAAATAACATCCACTACCAATATGAAGTGGAGTATGGCCAGCAGATTG
This sequence comes from Centrocercus urophasianus, assembly GCF_019232065.1. Taxonomy (NCBI): domain Eukaryota; kingdom Metazoa; phylum Chordata; class Aves; order Galliformes; family Phasianidae; genus Centrocercus; species Centrocercus urophasianus. Next base: position 90,009,806 of record NW_024884253.1, on the reverse strand, counting down.
AGGGAGGTGATCCTGACCCTCTACTATGTGGTGATCAGGCCTCACCTGGTGTGCTGCATCCATATGTGCAGATGTACTGCATCCAGATGTGGAATCCTCCTGTACCGAGGATGTTTGTGGATGTGGTCCATGGGATGGAACACCTCTCCTGTGCAGGTTCAAAGAAGGGCAACAAAGCTGGTGAGAGGTCTGGAGCACAGGCCTTATGAGGAGAGGCTGAAGGAACTGGGAATGTTCAGTCTGGAGAAGAGGAGGCTCATTGCTCTCTATAACTACCTGAAGGAAGGTTGTAGTAGAGCTGGGGGTCGGCCTCTTCACTCGTGTAACTGGTGATAGGACTGGAGGGAATGGCTTCAAGCTGCGCCAGGGGAGATTCAGGCTGGACATTAGGAAATACTACTTCTCTGAAAGAGTGGTCAGGCACTGGAATGGGCTGCCCAGGGTGGCCTTTCAATATCTGAAGGAGAACTACAAGAAAGAAGGGGACAGACAAGAGTCTCTAGCAAGAAGAAATGGGTTAGTTTAATAAGTTTAAAGAGGGTAAATTTAGCTTAAACATAATGAAAAAGACTTTTACAGTGAGAGTGGTGAGGCACTGGAACAGGTTGCCCAGTGATGTGATGGATGTCCAATCCTTGGAAACGTTCAAGGCAAGGCTGGATAAGGAACTGGGCAAACTGATCTATCTGCGTACGTCTCTGTTCATTGCAGCAGAGTTGGATCAGACGGCCTTCAGAGGTGCCTTCCAGCTCTGAGGATTCTATGATTCTATACCAGACAACTAGCATGGATTCATCAAGACAAGTCCTGAAATGGAGGGTAGAAAAATTGAAGTAATCTATGTGTTTTCAGTAAGGCCTTTGACATGGTCCTCCATGACCTAAGAGGTGGGATGCCATCCAAAGAGAACTAGACAGGCTCAAACAGTGGGTCCAGAAGAACCTCATGAAGTTCAACATATCCATGTTCAAGGTCTTGCACCTGGGCCATGGCAGCCCCGCAATCAGTACAAGCTGGGGGATGAAAAGATCAAGCACAGGCCTGCAAAAAGAAACTGGGGGTACTGCTGGATGGTAAGCTGGACATGAGTCAGAAAGCCAAATGTATCCTTCAAAGCAAGCATGGTCAGCAGGATGAGGGAGGTGATTCTGCTCCTATTCTCCGTGCTGTTGAGACCTCAAGTGGCATAATGCATCCAAATGTGCACTCCTCAGTAGAGGAGAGGCACAAACTTGTTAAAGCAAATCCAGAGGATTACAGAAATGATCAAGGGATGGAACACCTGCCCCATGAGCACAGGCTGTGAGAGCTGGGGCTGCTCAGCCTGTAAAAGGGAAGGCTCTCATGGAAAAAAGGGAGACTGAGTGTGGCTTTTCAATATATACAGAGGGACCACAGAAAAGAAGGAAGCAGATTCCTTAGAAGGTGTGCTATGATAGGACAAGGGAGAATGTTTCAAACTAAAAGAAGGGAGCTTTACATTGGATATAAGAAATATGTTTTTTATGATAAGGGTTGTGAAGATCTGGAACAGTTTGCCCAGACAAGTGGTGGATGCCCTGCTCCTGGAGACATTCAGTGTCAGGCTGGGCCAGGCTCTGAGCAACCTATCCAGAGTAGGTGTCCCTGTTCACTACAAGGGGGCTAGACTAGATGATCTTTAAAGGTCCCTTCCAACTCAAATGATTCTATGATTTTATGATGGAAATTAATATAATTCTGTTTCTTACAAAAATATTTAAGGTTAAATATTTCTACTATGCCCCAAGCACAGTACAGTAAGAATAAAATGAGTGGTTCTACTTATAAAGGATTTTTAATGCTTATTTATAAGAACACATATTTTGCAGAAATCTATTAAGAACTTACCTACCCATTAATTGTTTGATAAAAAGAAAAACAGACCATTACAATTTAAGAACAGACATGATTTTGTCAAATGTAACCAAGAGCTTCATCTACATCTGTGGCAACCCCGGAATCAGAAAATCCACAGAGAACCTAACACATTTCAACAACAATACACTTGAAATGACACTAAAGTCAAAAAGCACATTTTATCTAAAAGTGAGAGCAAGGAAGACTTTTCTGTAGGCACTGACATTTTAAAAAAAGCACTATTTAGAAATTATACCCACAGTGGTAATTAACTGATCGGTTTGTAACAAGAAAAGTGGACCAGTTGGAAAAGCCTTTGGCACATGACACACTTCCAAGTTTCCATCTCTGAAAATACCTATACACTAGAAGTTAAGTGGTAAGTTTAATACATTTTTGTTAATAGTTAAAGAAAAATTTTTTTTATTTTTAATGATTAGATAGTATGACTTGTCTTTTGTTGATATTGAAATCAGTACATGCAAAGGACCAAAAATACTCCTTTAATCAACAAATTATCAGGATAAGAAAAATAAAACAAGCAATTCCCCATGCAATAGGATTTCTCTACAGATGAATGAAGATGTTTGCTGAAGTTTATGATGTATAATGTGTAAATTCCAACTGCTGCACATGAGGTCAAACACCTGTGTACAGAAATTTTGAAAGAATATTTATGAAAAAAATGCCATACCTAAGGAAAAGACAGTCGATTGAGAGTTTCTCAACCCCTTTCATGCTTGATTTTTCATAAGCTCTCACTGCTGTTAGGAAAATGAAGCACACTTGGAGTTTCAATGTGAAAGGACAGAAAAACTTTCATATGGAATTATAAACAAGCACACAAGCCAACATATAAAATTAACTACTAGGTAACATTTTCTTCTCTGTTATTCTTGAATTTAAAATCCAGAAAAGAAAACAATATGTGACACTGCTTTCATTTGAGTAGATGGGTATCCTAACACAAAACAGAGTTTTGAGGTTAGCGGATCTGCACTGGACCATGGTAACGTAAAAGCAACACCAGTACTTTCAAGAAATCTTCCTGTCTGACTTTTCAGTTGACCAAAGCTAAGCACAGTGCTGTAAATCCTTCAGACATGCTAGTCAGCCATGTTTCCTCACATTAGATGAAAAACTCTACCATGTGAATTTAGTTCCCTATACTGAAATGCTATATAGAAAATCTTTCACCTTCTCAAGGACAATCAGACAACAAAGAGAAGCAATGAAAAACTCTTCTGTATTTGCCTTCATTAGCCCTCCTGCTATCATTACACAGTGCCATCCAAGCAGGATCATCCACAGGAATAAGAGTACAGACAAGACGAGAGCCAGACTGCCAGCAGACTATTTATTTGCTTAAGTGTTACATACATTTATGCTTTGTAAGGTTGAGAGATAATCCTGACCAGTACTTCCTCCGCTGATACAAAATTCTCAAATTTAGCCTGCATGTTAGCCAGAATGTCGAACAACCACAAACTATTTAGACTGTAGTGGAAATGCAAGTCATGGCCTAAAACTGTGATTGAGCACCTGGTGAGAAAGCGGGGCCAACCCAGGAAAGCTTAGATGCTTGCAATGCACCTGAGTAACTGGAAGGGGTAGAGCCAGGATCCACCCCCTCCCATATCTTATTTAAGGGTTGGCAATAGAAGCAGTGATATTTTGCTGGAGATTCCTGCCTGCTTGAGACCTTCTGAAGGTAAGCAGCTTTTTTTCCCTTTGTTTCTGTATCTACAGCAGCTGCACTTGGTTTTATCCTCACTTGCTGCAGTCTGAGACTCTGTAACCCCACTTACTGCTGTGTTTTCCATCACATTATAGCGTTACACTGATTATGTACCATTTTGATTCCATTCTGAAGAAGAATGGGTGAAGAAAGACAGCTGAAATTCAACTTTCCAGTAGCTGAATCATGCCATTTCAGTTAGAGAAGGAAACATCAACAATAGAAACCCTGGTTTTGCTGTGGTATGGCTCCTGCTGAAAAGCTCATTATAACCTGAAACTTCTCTGAGGGAAAGAGCCGCTTTGTACAAGCAGTCCATGACTGCAAGCTGTTTGGTCTTCTCTACACAGGAGCCAATTACTATGTGTGCTTACTACATGTGCCCAGGCCCAGTAGTACTAAATGCCATGACAGAAAAATACTATCTGAAACTGGCATCTTTAACATATTTCATGACCTGAAAACTGGCAGCTAGGTTTTGTGGTATTTAGTGTTTCACTGTTACCCTAAAACTGCCAGCAGGTTAAAAAACCTGAACAACAGTACCTTATTTGACATCAGCCTAACTACACTAATAAGCAACACAATAAACCTAGTAGATATTAAGAATTTATGAAAGAAGCAAACAGTTTGAAATATTCTACACACCCTGTATTTTTTTTATACATTTAGATTATCTAAATTGGAAGAGCAAGTGTCTATATGTGAGAGGAGAACAAAGAATTCAACTTGAATAACAAGCGAACTTTAGCAGCATTTGGACTCTATGTTAACCATTTAAGTGAGCAGTGAGCTATATAAAATAGGCATCTAAAGTGCACAAAGAAAATGCAATCAGATCTAGAAAATGCATGATCTAGAAGTCCTACCTTTCATGGACAGTAAAGTAGTTTAGAATTTGACTCCTATACTATAGTATAGTAGAGGCTGAACCTTCCTGCAAATATTCTATCACATTTTGTTGCTGTGTGACTAAGGACAGCAGAGAGCAGTCTGACAAAATGTTGCCTGATATGGAAGCACATACAAAGCAGAAGTATCTCACCAAATTCTTCCATGCAGAAAAAACTGCATTCACTGATATTTGCTAAATGTTTATGGAGACCAAACAGTGAGCACACTGAGGCAGTGGTGGCACCTGGTCACTTCTGCTGGTGCATATTTTTACAAGTATAGTATGCAGGCTCTGGTTCGTTGCTGGAGAAAGTGCATAGCTAATTGTGGTGGCTGTGTTGAAAAACAGCATTTTGTAGCTGAGAATATGCTCTATCAACGTTACTGTGCTCATTGTATCTGTTGTAGTTATGGAAATACATAGGAGGCATTACCTTCAGAGTGAATTACATATATGTGGCCCAAGACAACTTCTTGTCATTCAATGCAGCCCAGCCAAGCCAGAAGGTTAGACACTCACTACTGGTTTACACCAATAGTTCCTTTAGAAGACTGACAAACTAGAAGTGCAACTCCCTGCCTAAAGAAGGGACATAACAAAACCAAGCTCTTGTTCACTTCTCACATGGTAAACATGAAGTTCTGTATCTTTCAACAGCATGCTGACTATATATTTTTCTGCTTTCAAGGTGAAATCTGTCTATCCAATGAATCTTAGCAGATAAATAGAACTGCAGAATATCCTGAGTTGGAAGAGACCTGCAAGTCTCATTGAATCCATTCCTGTCTCCTCACAGGACCACACAAAAATCAGACTATGTTTCTGAGAGCATTCTCCAAACACTCCTTGAACTCTGACACTTGGTGTCCTGACCACTGCCCTGGTAAGCTTGTTCCTGCGTCCAATCACTCCCTGGTGACGAACCATTTCTTAGCAACCAAACTGACCCTCCCTCTCCCCCTCCGTGCAGCTCCATGCCATTCCCTTAGGTTCTGTCGTTGTCAGCAGAGAGCAGAGATCACACTACTCTCTTCTCCCCTCGTGAGGAGCTGTAGGCCACCATAAGGTAAACCCTCAGTATCTTCTTCTCCAGGCTGAGCAAATCAAGGGACCTCTGTCCCACATTTAACATCAATGCTTTACTTGCTGAGGGCTATGTTTATACAAAGAAGGAGGGAAGAAAGGAAGTACACCGTACAGAAACATTCTGAGTAGAAAAAGACATACCTGCTTCAGTCAGTATTGTTTGTCTGATACTATGCCCTATGGGAAGACAATCTTATCCAACTACAAAAGCTCTGGTGACTCCCTGTGGTGTGCTCCACCTGCCTCACATAACAACTGTCCTCTTCTCACTCTTGATCTTCCCTAGTTTTTGCAGATTGGAATTACTCAGTGAAAAAAAAAAAAAAAAGTTAAGCTCATATTATGCTGCTTCCCACTAAAATCCTCACTGCTATAGTCATCAGATGAGCAAAGTCATATTTGGAAGATTATAAAAATCAACAAAAGCTGGGTCTACAACAGCTATTACATATTGGTTGACCACAGTCAGAGGGCTGTGGACAACAGCACTATGCTCAGATGGAGGCTGGTGACAAGTGGTGTTTGCCAGGGGTCCATCATGAGGCCAGTGCCCTCTAATACCCTTACCAATGACACAGACAGTGGGATTGAGTGCATCCTCAGCAAGTTTGATGATGATTTCAAACTGAGTGGTGCAGCTGACATGACAGTAGGAAGAAATGTCATCCAAAGTTATCAAGACAGGCTTGAGAAGTGGGCCCACGTGAGACTATGGAGGTTCAACAAGGCCAAGCAGAAGTAGTACACCTGGGTTGGGGCAATTCCAGATATATAATTCCAGGTATGTATACACACAGAGAAAAACTCAGTGAAAGCAGCCTTGCAGAGAAGGAGTTGGGGGTTTCTAGGGGATGAAAAGCTTGACAGGAACCAACAGCAGCTCAGAAAGCCAAACGTATCATGAGCATTGTCAAAATAGGCCAGAGAGAGAGGGATATGATTGACCCTCTCTACTGTGCCCTCATGAGATTCTACCTGGAGTACAGCACCCAGGCCTGGGACCTTCACCACAGGAAAAACACAGAGCTGTTGGAGGGCCACAAAGATTAACAGTGCTGGAATACCCCTTCTGTGAAGAAAGTCTGAGGGAGCTGAACTTGTTCAGCCTGGAGAAGACTCTGGGAAGACCTAATTGCACCTTTCCAGTGCCTACAGGGACCTCATAAACAGGAGGGAGACTGATTTTTTGCACAACCTGCTAGTGATAGGACAAGTGGAAATGGTTTTAAATTAAAATAGAGAAGATTTAGAATAAAATGCTAAGAAGAAATTCTTTACTCTGAGGGTTGTGAGGCACTGGAACTGGCTGCCCAAGGAAGCTATAGAGGCCTTATCCCTGCAGATGTTCAAGGCCAAGTTGGAAGAGGCCCTGAGCAGTCTGATGGAGTGGATGGCAACCCAGTCCACAGCAGTGGGGGTGGATCTAAATGATCTTTAAGGTCTCTTCCATCCCAAGCTGTTCTATGATTATGTATCTTAATTCCAGCTATCTTGTATTTCTGAACAGAAGAACTGTAAAAACAAGAATCCATTGGATCCATGCCATCCATTCAATACCTTCCCTCCCATTTCTACTTGCAACAACGTTGGAGTTGCACATACAGATCCAGGTGTGACACTGGGCCACACATAAGCCAGCACTGGGCTTATGTAGGAATGCTTTGGTAGAGGTGGAGTGGCATCACTGGGAAGTGTCCAGAAGCTGCCCCAAGTCAAATCAGAACCAGCTCCTAAAGGGTCCTGCTGCTGGCTAGAGCTGAGCTATGGCTCAGAGGCTGGTAGTGCCTCTGGGAAGGCAGATTTAAGAAAGGGAAATACAGCTGTGCAACATCAGTTTTTAAATTAGTCTTTAAACTAGGTAAGAAAGGGGTAGGGGACAAAATGAGGGCCACTGGGGTTGAGTGAGTACTTTGAGGCTCAAAACAGAGCTTGATGGGTGATGAGGGTGGAGTTCAAAGGGATGGAGAGTGGCAGGGGAGTGCTGCTTCCCTAAAGTGTCTGTACACTAATGCACACAGTATGGGAAATAAACAGGAAGAGCTGGAGATCTGCGTGCGGTCACAAGGCCACGATCTCACTGCGATATGGAGACGTGGTGGGACAGCTCGCATGGCTGGAATGGTGTCATGGAGGGCTGTGTGCTTTTTAGGAAAGATCAGCTGGTGAGGTGGGGTGGTGGAGTTGCTCTTTATGAGAGAGAGCAGCTAGAATTGAACTCCATTTGGGGGAGAGTGGTGTAGCAGTGGAGAGCTTGTGGGTAAGAATCAAGGGGCGGGCTGGTATGGCTGACACTGTTTTGGGTGTGTGCTACAGGCCCCCTGATCAGGAGGAGGAGGTTGATGAGGCCTTCCACAAGCAACTGGAAGTAGCGTCACGATCCCTGCTGGTGCTTAAGGGGGACTTCAATTATCCAGATATTTGCTGGATAAGCAACATGGCTAGGCACCTGCGGTCCAGACGGTTCCTGCAATGTGTTGAAGACAACTTTCTGATGCAGGTGGTGGAGGAACTAATGAGGGGAGGGGTATTGCTTGACCTTATTCTCACTAATAAGGGCGGGCTTGTCAAGGAAGTAAAGTTCGGGGGCAGCTTGGTTGTAGTGACCACAAGATGGTGGAGTTCAAGATCTTGAGTGGAAGAAGCAAAGCAAAAAGTAGGATTGCTATGCTGGACTTTAGGAGAGCCAACTTTGGTCTCTTCCGGGACCTACTTGGAGCTATGCCATGGGCTAGGGTGTAAGAAGCCTAGGGGGTCTGTGAGAGCTGGTCAGCATTTAAGCAGCTCTTCTTCCAAACTCAGGATTAGTGCGTCCCTGTGAGCAAGAAATCAGGTAGGGGTGGCAGGAGACCTGTGTGGATGAGCAAGGAGCTTGTGCACAAACTCAAAGGAAAGAAGAAGGGTCTGACCACTTGGGAAGAATATAGAAATGTTGTCAGGGCCTGCAAAGATGAGACAAGGAAGGCTAAAGCCTGCTTGGAATTGAATCTGGCAAAGGTTATAAAGGATAAAGGATAAAAAGGCTTTTTAAAGTATGTTAACAGTAAAAGGAAGACAAGGGAGAATGTGGCTCCCCTGCTAAGTGAGGGGGGTGCTCTGGTAACGGGGGATGCTGAGAAGGCAGAGATACTGAATGCCTTCTTTGCTTCTTATTCTTATTTGCTTCAGTGAAAAAGCTCTCCCTTGGGAATCCCAGACCCTGGAGGATAGTGAGAGGGTCTAGGGAATGGCAGACTTCCCTTTAGTCAGGGAAGAGGCGATGAGAGCGCCCAGGCAACACTGATTTTCGTAAATCCATGGGACCCGATGGGATGCATCCACGGGTGCTGAGGGAGCTGGCAGAGGTGATTGCTGAACTGCTCTCTGTCATCTTTGAGAGGTCTTGGAGGACGGGCGAGGTGCCTGAAGACTGGAGCCAATGTCACTCTGGTCTTCCAAAAGGGCAAGAAGGAAGATCCAGGAGATTACAGGCCAGTCAGCCTCACCTCTGTCCCTGAAAAGGTGATGGAACAGCTGGTGCTGGATGCCATCTCCAGACAGCTGGAAGAAAAGGAGGTGATCAGGAGTAGTCAGCATGGGTTCACCAGGGGGAGGTCATGCTTGACCAACCTGGTAGCCTTCTATGATGATGTCACTGGCTGGGTGGATGGGGGGAGAGCAGTGGATATGGTCTACCTTGATTTCAGCAAGGCATTTGATACTGTCTCCCATGACATCCTTATAACAAAGCTGAGGAAGTGTGGGATGGATGAGTGGACAGTGAGGTGGGTTGAGAACTGGCTGACAGGCAGAGCGCAGAGGGTCGTTGTTGGCAGTGCAGAGTCTAGTTGGAGACCTGTAACTGGTGGTGTTCCTCAGGGGTCTGGTCTTGTTCAGCATCTTCATCAGTGACCTTGATGAGGGGATGGTGGCCACCCTCAGCAAGTTTGCTGATGATACGAAGTTGGGAGGATTGGCTGACACGCCTGAAGGCTGTGCTGTCATTCAGCGAGACCTGGACAGGCTGGAGAGCTGGGCAGAAAAAAACTGGATGAGGTTTAACAAAAGCAAGTGTAGAGTCTTGCATCTGGGGAGGAATAATTGCATGCACCAGTACAGGTTGGGGGATGAGCTGCTGGAGAGGAGCTCAGCGGAGAGGGACCTGGATGTCTTGGTGGACGACAGGTCGGCCATGAGCCAGCAGTGTGCCCTTGTGGCCAAGAGGGCCAACGGCATCCTGGGGTGCATTAAAAAGAGCATGGCCAGCAGGTCGAGGGAGGTGATCCTCCCCCTCTGCTCTGCCCTGGTGAGGCCTCATCTGGAGCACTGCGTCCAGTTCTGGGCTCCCCAGTACAAAAAAGACAGGGACCTCTTGGAAAGAGTCCAGCGGAGGGGCACAAAGATGGTGAAGGGCCTGGAGCATCTCCCTATGGAGAAAGGCTGAGTGAACTGGGTCTGTTCAGCCTTGAGAAAAGAAGACTGAGAGGGGACCTGATCCAGGTCTATCAGTATCTAAGGTGTGGGGGCAGAGAGGCAAGGCCAGACTGTTTTCAGCAGTGTGTGGAGACAGGACAAGGGGAAACGGCCGGAAACTGCAGCATAGGAAGTTCTGCACAAATGTGCACAAGAACTTCTTTAGGTGAGGTGACGGAATGCTGGAACAGGCTGCCCAGGGAGGCTGCGGAGTCTCCTTCTCTGGAGATGTTCAAGACTCCCCTGGACACTGACTTGTGCGACCTGGTGTAGGGAACCTGCTTTGGCAGGGGGTTGGACTCGATGATCTCTAGAGGTCCCTTCCAGCCCCTACGATTCTGTGATCAGCTGGGAGACAGGAGTGAGAAAAAGTGGGAGAAATAGTCCTGCAGATACCGTCTCTTTCTGTAAGAGCCCCCAGAGGGTAATAGTGGCAGCTACCTCCTCACATGAGCACAGCACCATTAGGTTCAAACAAATTAGCTCACTTTCGTCCCCTTTAAACACTCTTGCACAGTTGCCAAAGGATTTTAGTTGCTGTCAAGACAAAATTACTCACCTTCCCCATCGGAGCTCATATTTTCGTAAGAGTCCCAGCGTATCAGCGGGTCTGAGGTATTGTGATCAACTACCACTCCATGATCATTCTGAAGAAGTTCACATCCTAAAAAATTAACATCTTTTTGAGACAATCTTTAAATTGAGACATCTTTAAATTATACATACAACACTGTTAAAACTTTGTTCCCACAATACCGTATACTTAAATCAGCAACAGGGGAAGAAAGATTATACAAACCAACTAAAAAGACCTTTATTTGCATTTATAGAAGAAGGAACAAGTGCAGAATTTTGTCTCAAACTTGTTTACAGTGGAACTCTGAGAACTCCTATCAGTTCCTGAACACAACGCAGATGGTCCACCCAGCTCTACACAGACAGACATGACTGAACAGTTTGTAGGAATGAATCATAGAATGTCTTGAGTTAGAAGGAACTTCAAGATTATTAAGTTCCAACTCTCTTACACAGGCAGGGTTGCCAACTACTAGATCAAGCACTCAAGTTGCTCATGGCCCCAACCAGCCTGTCCTTGAACTCCTCCAGGGACAGGACAGTCACAACCTCTCTGGGCAGTCTGTTCCAGCACCTCAACATGCTCTCAGTGAAAAACTTTTCCTTGACATCTAATCTAAGTCTTTCGTACTTCAGTTTAAAACCATCTCCACTTGTTCTATCACTATTTACCCATTTAAAAAGTTGACTTCCTTCCTGTTTATAATCTCCTTTTTAACACTGAATGAAATGAGGTCTTGCAGCCTTCTCTTCTCCAGATTGAGCAAGCCAAGCTCCCTCAGCCTGTCTTCATACATGAGGTGTTCCAGCCTTCTGATTACTTCTGAGGCCCTTCTCTGAGCCTGCACCAAAAGTTCCATATTTTTCCTGTGCTGGGGGCCCCAGATCTGGACACAGTACTCCATATGGAGCCTCACAAGGGCAGAGAAAGAGTAAAAATCACTTCCCTTGCTTTTCTGGCTATCTGACTCAAGTGCAACATCTTGCACTTGGCTTTGTTGAACCTCATCAGGTTTACATGGTCCCTTTCAAGTTTGTCCAGATCCCTTTGGCTGGCATTCCATCCTTCTGTTATATCAACTGCACCACACAGCTAGCTGTCATCTGCAAATTTGCTTAGGGTGCACTGAATCCCATCATCTGTGTCACTGATAAAGACATTGAAGAGTCTGAAGATAGAACCCTGAGGGACACCACTCATGACAGTCACTGACCACAGCCATCTGGCTGCAACCTTCCAACCACTTCCTTATCCACCAAATAGTCTACCCTTCAAACCCACACCTCTCTAACTCAGAGATAAGGATGTGGTGCAGGACAATGTCAAAAGCCTTGCAGAAGTCCAAGCTGATGACCTCAGTTACCCTCCCCTTGTCCACCGATGTCATCACTCATCACTCCATCACAGAAGGTCACCAGATTGCCCTAGGTGAAGACATGTTGGCATGGTCCAGGAATCACCTGCTTAACCGTCGTGTGCTTTAACATCTCTTCCAGGAGCATCTGCTCCATGATCTTCACAGGTACAGATGTCACTCACGTAAGGATAACAGGCCTGTAGTTCCCCAGGTCTTCCTTTCTCTCCTTATTAAAAATGAGAGTGATGTTTTCCTTTTTCCAGTTACCAGGGACTTCACCTGGTAGCCATGACTTTTCAAATATGATGGAGTGCAGCTTGGTAACCACATCATCCAGCTCCCTCAGGATCCTGGAAAGCATGCTGTCTGGCCTCAGAGACTTCCACACATTCAGTCTCATGAAGTAGTCTTAGACTTACTCTGCTCTTACAGTTTGCTCCCCCATTTCCCATCTGGAGGTTGAGGGATGTGAGGTTGAGGGATGTGAGAGATGCAACTCCTGGCTGCTACTGAAGACTGAGGCAAAGAACTCACGAGTACCTCAGCCCTCCCCATGTCTGTTGTAGGCAGTTCTTCTTACTCATTTATCAGGGGGGGTATGTCCTCTATGGCCCATCTCTTCTGACCAATGTACCTAAAGAATTCCTTCTTGTTTTTTGCATCCCTCACCAAGTGCAGTTCCATCTGCACACTGGCTTTCCTGATCCCATCTCTGCATGTCCAGACAGCATCCCAGGTTGAAACCACAATATCTATAAAGAAATGGCAATAGAGGAATGATAAACTTTTATTATAAACCATCATTCTGATACCAGAAAAGTGTAACATTAAAGATGCACAGAGAAAGTTCAATACTGCCAGCCTGCTTCTTTGCCAGTTCATCCAGGGTGTCTCTGTTGCCTCCTCCATTCTCCAGCAACCCTGCAGAGCCTGAGACTGCAAATTTATTCAGATGTCTAGCTTCATGTAAGCATGCTCTTCCAAACATACTTAGAATTTTCATCAGCAATCCTCATTTTTATTCCCTTAGACAAATATAACATTCACCTTTTAAATGTATGCCATACGGAATTAAGGTGTGGTCCAGGGATTCAAAAGCAAAGCATGAGCATCAAGACCTCAGTATTAGCTTTGACACTGATTGATACAGACAGAGATTAAACCAGCTTTCTGCCCTTGTTTCTCTATCTGGATTGGGGATAAAGGAATCCTTAGATACCAACTCTACAGCTGTGTCTTGAGAAATATGTCCTAAATTGTTCAAAATAAGCAGTAAGACTTTCAAAACAAGGATAGTTAAAATCATAAGGAAAAGAATATTATAGTCCTGAGCTTCTACGTGCAGGTAGAAGGAAAAAAAAAAAAAAAAGCCATGTTTGTCATACACAGATTTAGAATTACCTAGCAACTGCATCCTTTCTAAAAGCTGGTATCACTGATGGTTATTTTCTATTGGTTTGGAATTGGTATAACAAAAACATGAATAAAATATTGCGAGTTCAAGGGAGAGTTACCAAGGTAGTCAGGACTGCCTTGTGAGGAAAGGTAGAAGAACCAGGGCTTCTTCAGCCTGGAGATGAGGTGATTTTGAGATGACCTGACAACAGCCACTAAGGAAACAGAGCCAGGTGGATGCAAGGTGGGAGGATAAGAAGGAACAGACATAAATTGAATCCAGAGAAGTTTAGAGTTTCTTTATAATGAAAAAATGATTGCACTCTGAGGGCAGACAGACATTGGAACAGTCTGCACAGAGAGGCTGTGAACTTTCTATCCTTGGAGGCTTTCAAGACTTGGTCAGACAAATCCCGTGGCAATCTCTCCTGACTTCACAGATGACCATGGATTCAATAGAGATGGACCTGAGATATCTTGCATTTAGACTATAATATTTTCAAATGTGAAACAGTCATTTGCAGAAATTGTAAACAAATATTTAAAGGTGAACTCTTAATCCTAGACACTTAACCCCAGAGACAGCAGTTAAAAACAGATTTCCAATTATTTTACATCAACTTGGAGGCTGATCTCCAACACAACTATAACTACCTTTCCTTGTGCTAAACCAAGAGAGTCAAAACTTCACTACAACAAATATAATCAGTTATAACATCCAAAAAGGTTATGGGAAGGACCACTGCTGTCACTTACATTGGACTAACCTAAACATACCAGTCATAATTTACAGACATAAGAAATGTTTTTTACTGGTCATTAACAACACTTTTGGTATACTCTTAAAATAACCTATGTTGACTCCTATGCAGTGTCTCCACTCAATTATTCACATTTAAAACAATCAGTATATTATATATTTTAATATTAAAGTTGAATTTCAGACAAGACAAATAGAACAAGAGAGAAAAAAAGTTGTTTTTTGGGTTTTATAAATACACTTTTCAATGTGTTTTATTGCCAAGATTTTTTCCTCCTGTGAACTCACCTTGAATTTTCTCTGGAGTTCCTGAAAACACTAATTCCACTCTGCCATTATCAGGGAAACGGTCATCTGAAAATAAAGGTTAATACATCAACAAGCTATTCCAAATTTCCAGATCAGAATTCTCTGTAGCTATTAATACACGTACCCTTGTCACACTTTCCTTATCACTTGGATTCTAATGATTTGCTTGTAAAAAAGCCACACATTCTTTTCCCTACCTTCTCCAGGAAAGACTAAGCATCATCTGTAGCTTTGTTTACTTCTAAGAACAGTCACAAACAGAAAATATGAACTGTTCCCAAACTTCCCCCTAAAAACTGAACATTGAGTTTTAGGGGTTTTTTAGAAAACTGGAATAGTTCTGTATATTTACAAAATCACTACACTTGACCATAAAGCTTTCTTATAAGCACATGTGGCAGGAAAACATATTTGGTTTTAGTTTGTTAGAAACATAGGGTAGCAGAATTGCAATCCTTCCTATAAAAAGAAAACAAAACTGCAGTAATCCCTTGCGAAATACAAAGAGTAACTTGAAACATTTTCAAATATTTCAAAAAAATTTTGCCTCCATTTTTGGATACTCATTCAGAAGCATGAAATAAGAGCACCATATTCAAATACGCTAGGTCACAAAACCAGCATCAGAGCTTCTGACTGTTATCTTCACAAAAAACACAATTGCTTATTAATTCCTACAATGGTGTCTAATGGACTCACTGTTTTAAACATGTCTGTTGTTAGGAGAAAATTTTTCATTATGAAACTGGTGAGGCACCTTCACAGGCTACCCAGAGAAGCTGGGGGTGTCCCATCCCTGGAGGTGTTCCACACCAGGTTGGATGGGGCCTTGGGCAGCCTGGTGTGGTGGGTAGCAGCCCTGTCTACAGCAAGGGGGTTGGAACTAGGTGATCTTTACAGTCCTTTCCAACCCAAGAAATTCTATGATTCTATTAAAAACATGAGAAGGTCAGTTAAGGACAATGAAGTAATAATGAAATCATTTTGACAGCTTAACCCAAATGAAAAACTTCTGTTTTCATTGGGGTTCTGCCTGTGTTACAGTGCTACGAGTTAAACTAAAACAAAGTAATGTCCCTCCCCCTAAATAAAAGGATAGAAAAAAAGAATCCCAGAAATAGATCTTGAAGATTACCATCAAATGCACAGACACGCACATGCACTTCTTCCACATACTTATCCAAGCAATCACAGAAGGCAAGTACCTTTATTGGCACTGTCTAAGTCCTCTTTACCAAACACCAACCCATATCCTTGAATAGCTCCAGTATGAAACTGAAGGCGAAAAATCACATCACGAGTAGCTGATCGGTACTTTTTATGGTAACACTTCAGCTAGAAGGAGAAATAAACACGTTATTACAGAATTTTAAAGAAAAGATAGTTCTGGATGCGTCACAAAAAAATACTATCTTTATCAGTATCAATCACCAATCAGTAAACTATCATTCAGAATCACATTTGCCACTACTATGTGGGAATCCATACGTCTTCATGGCACCCACCAAATTAGCATAAACTACAGCACAACCATTTCAAAATAAGTAAAGAATGCACAGATTTTATAGAAGCCTTCTCAGAAGTCATACAAGCTGATTACATCTACACTAGGACATTTTTTTAAATCCACTCTAGTGATAATAGGATCTTTTTTAATGTTACTGTTGGCAGCTTATAGTAGTCTTGATACCCAGACTAGAAAAAGACAGAAAAATCCATCTAATAGGAATTAGAGTTGCTAAAAGTGAACAAAATAACACTATTCTTTAACACAACCCTCCTTTAGATCAGGCCTATCAATATTTTACTTACCACTTCCTAGTGAACTGCAATTCATGATCACTAAGCATTTTTAAAGGAATACAAGAGTCAACATTTTGTTTACATCAGTCACCAGACTGAAAGGGATTTCAAGGTTTTATAATTAAGGATGCTACTGAAAAGTACTGAAAACAAAAAATAATAAAGTAACACAAAAGTAATCTTTTTCTAATCCAGAATGAAAAAAAAAAGTGTATTCTGGAAAGAAGATAATGAATAACCACGGAACTAACAGTTATTCAAACTGAAGGGAACCGGAGTAATACAAGGAAGATGCAGGGGTTTGGGATGAAACACAGCTAATAAATTCTTCACACTACTGGATTTTAAATTCTAACGTAAGCTTTTGCTTTCTGCCTTCAATACACTAACTCTCTGATGCCTTAAATTCCAGCAGTTCATCAGAACTGACGTGGTGCATACAAAAACATGGTGCATTTTAAGACCATATACCAGGAGTATCTGTCAGCAAAGGCATGGAAAACAGCAGTCAAAATACATCTGTAAAAATCATACATGGGTTTGGCTATAAGCTGCATTGAGGGTACTACCAGCCCCCAACTGGTAAGTCTGAAGCAGCACACTTTTCAAGAGAAGGAAAATAAAGGCAAGTTTCTGTTAAAGATCTGTTTGACTCAACAGCACACTCTTTGAATATTATTCATGTTGAGATAGCTATTTGTCTCTTCAGCAGCAGCCCAAGGGATTATCCTGCAAAACAGCTTAAACTTTACTCCTTCCTCCACCTTGCAGTTAAGAAAGTCATTCACCTGAAAAATAACTTCTCCAAAAGTTCTCATTCTAACCAAACTTCCGAAAGAAACAGGAGGAGCAATGCATAAAGACCTGATAGGCAGAAACATTTTCAAGTGTGAACGTCATCTTAACAATTTAAGTCTGTTTCAAAACAGTTGGTCTATATAGAAATTCACTTCAGTCTACACAGAAACAGAAGTAAGCTGCCAGTGATTCTAATCTAATCAGGCATCGTTATGGTGATTATAAGAAACAATCAAGGTACAGCTTTCCGCTTTGAGAAAGCTTTCCAGTACAA
This sequence comes from Centrocercus urophasianus, assembly GCF_019232065.1. Lineage (NCBI taxonomy): Eukaryota > Metazoa > Chordata > Aves > Galliformes > Phasianidae > Centrocercus > Centrocercus urophasianus. The sequence goes on along the minus strand of NW_024884253.1, from coordinate 89,992,487 downwards.
CTGCTTTATTTCAAAAAGCATCTGAAGTTTGGTTAGACTGTTTTGTTTAGAAATTTAGGTTAAACTGGTGGCCATAAGGAAGACAGAACTGTTCTGCTGTTGCCTTCAGACAGCTAAGAGTTGAAGTCTTGCTTGGAATTTTGACTCCATTATCATCTGATGCCCTACTGAAAAATAATACAAGCTAGTGAAATATGCTGGGAAATAACTATATGCGTTATCAGATGTCAATGCAGCTTTTCAACAGATATGGCATTGCTGTATCATCACAGTGTTAATGAATCCTCTAAACCTAAAACAAGTCTTTCAAACCAATTATTTTTAAGCAATGCTGTTCGATTAGATAAATCTTTGGAATTGGAGGCAGGGCATCCTATTTTTATTTTTTTTTTTCCTGAAACCCTTAATGGTTTTGCTTAATCATTGCCAATAAACATGTGTAATTGAATGGAAGACTTTGTTTGGGAAATAATACCATGCTGAATAAGATGTTGGCTTGTTCAGAATTCAGAATTTCAGAAACATTCAGCATAGCTTAGGATTAATGAAGTTGATCTGTTTCAAAAAGCATAAGTGAACAAACTGCTTGCTCGTTTTTCCTTTTAAACACTTTATATATACTGTTTGTGTAGACTTCTCTGACAAGCACAACAAATCTTGAATTTGGAAATGTCCCAGACCTCCAGAATATAAATTTATAACAGGATATTTAAAACATTTGTTTTGCAAGAAATATAGAAAGATGTTCTAAATTGAATGGCAAAGAGAAAAACGTAAAGGAAAGAAGGAGGAAGAAAATCAAAACGATTATTCCAAAATTTAGGGGAAAAAAAAGGAAAAAGGGAATAGGAAAACAGGAAACATTCAAGTCTAACATTTCTCGGTTAAAAAAAAAATACACCATATAAAAAGTCGTTCTGGAACCTACTAGCAATATATATCAGGAATACTCATTCTTCACAATATAGTCTCACCCCATCCTTATTCATTCTACTTGATCCCCTGCCCTCTTAGTCTAATTGAAAGGCACAGCAACTGTATTTCTTTACTTACCTCATGTGTAACTGCAAATCACAAGCAAGAAAGAAAGCAAAGAGATACAAAATGACAGTGCTGAAGTTCAATATAGTTACGCTCTGCACACAGGAAACAGCATCTAGTTTTACGATTGCAGATCTTGCCTGCCAAGATGCAGGACAAGGATAATCTAACACTGAGTCACAAATATTCCCCAAGACAACTTTAATATAGATACTACAAACATTTCTGTATTTGATGCTATAAAATGGAAATGCTGAGAGAAATTCTTGTCGTTCCTTAAAACATACCAGCCTGAGCTTTACAGGAATTTTCAATCATGTAAAAATCAAGGGTGCTAACTAAATTCTCAACCTATTTTTTAGTACTTCACCTACTTTGTAGTGTATCAGTCATCGAGATCAGCTGCTTTGGATCCAGCTTGGCCAGTACCAGAGCAACCAATCTCAAGATACAAGGAAGTTTCAGGGATTTCCTTTGCCAGGGAAACACCAAGAAAGCAGAGCAACCCTATAGCTATGGGCAGTTCTCACAAACGAGGCTGACACACCATAGGCATTGCAAAGACTGCACCCACACCCCTAAAAGAAGCCTCAGAGAGGAGAGCACCATATCGCTGCCTACCAAGCACAGGGCAGGCAAACAATGTGGGTGTCACCCATAGCATGCTGCAGCAGCCGGGGTAGTAGATCATACATCAGGGAACTGAGGTTCAGCCAGCTGCAGAAGCAAGTAGCACTCATTCCAGCTCACCCTTGAGGCAGAATGGTGAGCACTCAATGCCAAGCTAAAAATGCAGCTCTAAAAGGGGCGTATGCATCACCTACCCTGGACATTACCAATGCCTCTGCCCAGACAGAGCAGTAAAGGAAGAAGTTGTGCAGGCCCTGGTCAGCCCTGGCGCCTGGACCTTGCTCCTGGAGTAGAGGTGAGTGGCAAACTCACCTAAGTTGTGCCACTGAGGTGAAGGACCTCCTGCGACAGTGACTGAGCTGCAGGAGACAGTCAAAAGGCTGTGTACTAGCAAGAAGGCAGAAACAGAGATAGACAGATGGACTCGTGCAACCTGCACTGAATCCACTATCTGGGACCAAACAGCCCCAAACTCCCCCACCATTATATAGATTGGTTTGTTTAGCAATAGGAATTTGTTCATTAGTTTAAGAACCAATATATTAATTTAGCAAAAGGAAACCATGAGTGATAGTTTTAAAACCTCCCATTTCAACTTCAGTGGATGAATAGTTTTGCTGGAGCACCTCCCCTGTAGGGACAGGATGAGAGAGTTGGGGCTCTTCAGCTTGGAGAAAAGATGGCTCTGGGGGGATCTTATAGTGGCCTCCAAGTATCTGAAGGAGGCCTACAGGAAAGCAGGAGAGGGACTTTTTACAAGGGCATGTAGAGATAGCATGAGGGAAATGGCTGCAAACTGGAAGAGAGTAGATTTAGACTACATATCAGGTAGAAATTCCTTACTGTGAGAGTGGTGAGATATTGGAACAGGTTGCCCAGAGAGGTTGTGGATTCCCCACTTTGGAGGCATTCCAGGCCACCCTGTATGGGGCTTAGAGCAGCCTGTTCTAATGGGAGGTATCGGGTATCCCTGTCTACAACAAGGGGGTTGAAACTAAGATGATTAAGGGTTTCTTCCAACCCAACCCATCCTATGATTCCATGACTCTGTTTTTGCAAGATCATTTTATGTATTTATTTATTACAAACTTCCAAAACAGAAAGGAGACAATAATCTCAATGACAAAATACTACACTTTCATTCAATACGATTAACTTACCATAACATCTCCTTTCAAAAGCTGGGCTGGCTCTATAGCAATGCAGATTCTGTTTTGATTTTCTGACTCTACACTACTTGAAGGAGATAAAAAAAAAAGGCACAGAAAAACACAGAATTATGGAATTCTGTAATCGTAAGAATTAAAACATATTTAAAAACAAAGGAAAATAACTGAGACTTACTATATTCCAGATGTATACACGGGTTGGGTAGCTTGGTATAACTTCAGAAAAGGCCGACACGCTGTGAAGAAGTAAACAAGGCAATTTTTGTAACTGTTTTTTTTTTGTCTGGATCTTAGACATTGGAAATTTCATGTATATCCAGACTGAGTAAAGTGGCATGCAAAGTGATAAAATGTAAACTGTGAATACATTCAAAGCATAACTGACTTTTTCTTTAAAAAGTGTAAGTTATAATTTAAGAAAAAGTTGCTTCTTCCAGGTCTTGAGACTAACTCCGAATTGGGAAGAAAGTTTTTTTTTAAGGGTTCTAGTGAGAAGAAAGAAAATTATAATTACATTTCTGTCCTAAAGAAGGAGACTTGACCATAAAACATAAAACAAGGTTCTCAGCTCTTCTACAGGAACTGGTAGCACAACTGTTCAGAAAACAGGCATCATTTCTTTATTTAATAGAGGACAAAAAATTATTTCCTTATACAGTATTTCTCTTCTGGTTCATTTAATGGGAATTATTAGACTGATATCAAGGAGTATCAACTCACCAACTTTTTACATGGCCTGATAGAGACAGGACAAGGGGGAATTTTTTTAAACAAAAAGAGACTTGGATTAGATATTAGGAGGAAACTTTTCTACTCAGAGGGTGGGGAGGCATTGGAACAGGGTGCCCAAAGATGTTGTGGATGCTCCCACCCTGGATGTGTTCACAGCCAGGTTGGATGGGGCCCTGGGCAGCCTGTCTAGCGGTAGGCAACCTGCCCAGTGCAGGGGGGTAGGAACTAGATGACCTTCAACATCCCTTCCAACCCAAGCCATTCTACGATTTCCTGTTACTCTGAGTTTCATGCATGATTTTTGAAAGTTTCAGAATGAATAGAAGGCTTTAAATCTACACAGGGATATGAAAATATACATAATTTACCTCCCCCAGCATCAAAGCTTGGGATGCCATGAAGGATAACATAGTGCAGGAAAAGTGAAGCTGTATTCATTTTCACAGATCCAGATAGAAGGCCACTTAGAAACTGCACATATCTAAAAATGCAAAGTTTATCTTCATTAGCTAGTAGCAGAAATACAACCGTATCATGGAAGTACATTCTTTACGCTAGTATTTCTAGTCCATGGGTACTGAAAGCACTGTGACATTACTTATGGCTCTAGAAGAGTGATCTTTGCAAAACAGCATGAAAATACATTTTAATTTACAAAATTACTGAATAATTGTTTAATTGTTTTACTGTGCTGTTTAACTGGTAATGCCGAAAGTCTTCATTTTAGTTATTTACATCACTACTTTAAACATGGAAGTAACTAGAGGCAATAGCGAAATCAATCATTTTGGTATGCATTTTTATTCACAACTAGAAGTCTGAATTGGCTCTTGCAACAGCATGAAACGGACCCCACTCCATTTACACTGAAGCACACTTCCTCATTAAAGCAGAAGTTTTAAGGTCCCCGTCAAAAATATTAACAGAAAGACTAATGTGGGCAAATAACACCTTTATTCTAGGAAGTCATCTCAGTCAGTACCAGGGGAAAATTATTATAGTAATGTGAAAATCATTGCATTGCTGCTATTTTCATTTGGAAACGTGCATAGTGCAGGACTGCTCATAAACTGCACAGCATTGCACACTGCAGCATAGCTATTATTTTTCAAGTGAAAAAGGACTCTTTAAATACCAAGTAAGTTTATGACGCAATGGAAAAGCTTTTCTTACTTAGAGATGCAGAAAATTGAGTGTCGTATGTTTGCTGTTGTTTTTTTCTAGTTTAATTACTAGCAAAGCCTTATCCTTTACATGACTTCTAAAAACTACTGTCTGCATGCTGACTAAAACCAAACCTAAGCAGTAATTATTCAATCAAATCCAGGGGAATTTTTACGTTTGTAGAAGAAGATCATGCCATATCAGAGTTACTTGTCTAATGGATATCAGTCTCTTTTGGTATGAAGCCTTGGTTACTGCATACAAAAGCAGGCACAGAGCCAACCTCAGAACTATTCACTTCCCAAACTGCTTCATTTGAATCCTAACACATTCTTATTTGTGCAGATGGACTGAACAGGTAAGACATCCAGATAGACAGAATATATAGTGAATGTTTTGACAAGAACTTAATAGCATGGACATGGAACAGTCGGACAATCTACAGATCCTACAAGCAAGTGGTAATAAAAAATCTTTATTGCACGTTAGTTAGCAAGTACTCCATAGGCATCATTAATACTACATAAAAAAGAGTTTTATCTTGCAGCAAATAAAAAACAAACAGTGGTACCCTCTTTTTGCTAACAAACAATACACTGAAAAACCATGCTGTGTGGTACAGAAGATCTAATCTACCTCAATCTATATGCTGGAATTGAGGGTACAATTTCATCAGTGAAGATCAGTACAAGAGTTCAGAAGTTGCTAGAGAATCTTTTGGAAATAGCCTTCATACAGCAAAGAAGGGATTAAAGTATGGGGGCAGAATATAACAATGACATTTCTTATTGCTATGAATTAAAAGTAAGCCAAATACCTTTTCTGGGATGGTTGCATTAAAGCTGAAACTTTGTCATCAAAGAATTTCTTCATAGCAAATCTGTCTAGAGCCTGATCAGCACTGTCAAAACAGAGGCACAGACACCATGTTATTCCATTTTGGTGTTATCTTGGAAATTCATCAGGTTACTGCTTGAAATATAGCAAAGGAGTTGGAAGGGAAAAAAGAAAATGAAGGAAGAAGAAAACAAAAAACTATCTAGCCAAAAACCTTAGCATTTACAGGTCACATATTTTTTGTTTCTTACTGACACCTTCATATTCCAACCTTTAAGGTAGGTTTCTCCTGGAGTCCAAGGATCTTCTCCCTTACTCAATTATTTGAACATTTCCATCATGAAACAATGCAATAAAATGTATCAAAAGTAAGGAAAAGGATACTTGCCATCACTTCTGCAATGTTCTGTAGGTGAGTTATGTGAGAAATAGACACTCCCTGTTTTTAAAAAGCAGCAGCAGCGCTATGGAGATGAAAAGCACTATCTAGCTCTTACTGCAATACAGCCCATCAGGTGCAAGATATGCCAGGCTGGAGGATCATTCAAGCAGTCAAACAATTTAATCCAACTTTTGTTTCTTCTGCCCTGAGCCAGCAAAGCCATGGATGTTTTAAATAAAAATACATATCTTTGAAGAATAAATGCTCTCCAACAGATAACTACAAATTCTTCAAATGTACACCTAAGAAACAAACATAGTCAGAAGAACACACACTTTCTTCCATTCTCTGCCCAGAACAGAAATGGCCCCAATGGGGGTCTTCAGGATCAATGCAGATGAATACAAGGGCTACAGAAAAAAAAATCAAAACACCACAAACAGAGGAGCCAAAAATCAGTAAGAATGCTGTTAATCACACCTCTCCTGTAACATGTTATGCTCATTCTGTTATACTGAAACCTTGTGCCTCATAACAGATATAGCTGACAGTGTTAATTAGCATCAGGATGTTTTTAAAAAAAATGCTTCAAAATGATTGGACTCTAGCATCTAAAATTTGAAATTCCATGTCTCATTCAAATGAAATGAGTTCCAAGGGAAAAAAAGAAAGCAGGTTCTTGTTTATTGCTTGTGAAAATGTGTAACCAATGGTGGCAGTTGTGCTAAAAATAGTGCTCTGCAGCTGAGAAAGTGCTCTATCAGACAGTGTCGTGTTCTCTGCATTTGTTGTAGTTCCCACGGAAATACATAGGAGGCATTAATTTCAGAGTAACTGGCATTCTTATTTCTTCAGTATATACTGGCAAATACATAATGCACTTCATTTCTTAACCTACTTTTACCTGTCAATCAGGTTTACTAAAATATACATCAATTATTTTGTGACATACTGCTCTGAAAGTTTTTACATACTGTGCTCATGGGCTTTTACCCATGCGAAATTTGCTATTAGCCTATAGTGATCCAGAACGTCATCCATTGCAGTGCTGAAATTCATTACTGACAGGTTGTTGTGAAGTCAGAATAAAGTCTGACTGAACCATGGCACTTAAGAGTGGAAATTTTATATGTTTGTGTTTCTGTGTAAGTGTATACATATGTATATAATCACATACATGCATGTGTTTGTTTAAGTATATAAACATACAACACTGACATATATATAAACCAAAAACAACATTAAGGAAAAACAATTTGATTAAAAAGCAAAAACAAAAAAACAAAATACTTCATCCAATTGACAGCATGTATAATCTTTATTGACATAAACTGCCATCTGTCAGTTCATAATTCAATCACTCTAAAGGAAAAAAAAAAGGAAACCAAGCAATCAAACACTTGTTAAAGCCAGCTGAAGACCTGGTCCTTCAAGATGTTTTAAGACACAACCCAAGATTGCTGAGAAGCCATGATAACAAACCTTGAGCAGGGAACTGCTACAACAACTCCACAACACCTTTTTCTTACGTTTTCCTTTTTGTTAAAAAAGCACAATATGTATTTTTTTCTTTCCATTATTCATAACTGACCTTGTAGAAACACTGGTGAAATGCATATACGATGAAATGACTACGCCAATCCTTCCTCTTCCTCCCTGCATCAGGAAAGATATTATTTATTTAATCTATACTGCAGATCATTATTTTACTAGACACATATTGAACAGAACTTTACAGCAGGAGATTCACAAACTCTCTTTGCTCATGCATTTCATGTCTTGTTTAAAGGTGTTAATGACGGACAGAAGAGCTTCCCTCTCTATTGCAAACTGGTTGACATTTACATGAAAAATGTTAAACAGGGTTTCTACAATGTGTGTCAAGTCCTACTGAATTAGCAGAAAGCTTGCACAAACGGATGACAAAACACGGAGTAAAGCCTAGCTCTCCAGCAGTAATGATTTTCTTCAATCACATTACCTAGGTCGGGAGATGGTGAGCAATGGCTTGTGCATCACTTGTTATATACATTTTTACATATGTATTTGTCATTTCTATATATAATCATTATCCTTTTCTTTGCCTTAGTAAGTAGTTTTATCTCAACCCAGGAGTTCTATTTTGCTTTTTCCAATTCTCACTGCCATCCTCCTGGGAAGGGGAAAGTGAGCAAACAACCTTGTGGTGCTCAGCTACCTGCTGGATTATACCACAACAGAAAAACATATGATTTCTGACAGGTTTTGTTGCTTTTACCTGCTTAACCAGAGCACCTATAGCAGACTACCAACTGTTGCTTATTTTTCTATGAGGAAAAAAAAAAACAGTTTCAAGATTTTATCGAATACTTTATATGATCAATGCAATTTACCAGGTGGTAGATCTTGCTAATTTCAAAAGATTTTCAGACTGTCAGCTGACACAGGATAGTTGCATCTATTTTTGTGTTCGAAAACTTTTAAGTCATCACCAAGAGGCATGAATCAACTATGCCAATTTGCAAATAAAATACCTAGTAATACCTTGCCCCTTTTCTTTTGTCCTGTATATGGGCCATCCTCCTGGCTGTGGTCCTTCAGCTAGTAAGAACTCTCTAATGCCTCGATTCTACCTGCAAGTGACACACGACTAGAGACTATACAACTCAATGTAAACTGCGAAGTTTCGGTCCCGTATCACCCTCATTTTGTTTAATGTCACATCTGCCAACAATACAGAGATTTACCTACGTCAGCAGCACAGTTGCTAACTCAGTTCTGAGCTTGTTGCTCAGAACTAATCTGTTTCTAATCAAGGCTTTTCTTTATTTTTCTTATGTGAGCAAGGAGAAGCAGCAGCACTGCACAACAGCAAGCTTCACTGTATGACAGTGCAATTACAGTTAGAACCTCTCAGTCCAGGAGGTACGAGGTACTCAATGCACTGATTTCCTCCAGACATACCAGACAGTGAAGTGATGATCTATGAGATACAGAGCTCTGCTATATATTCAACACTGTGAGCCACATTTACAGACAAAAAACGTAGCCCAGAAAAAGGTACCCTGAACACCCACTTTAGCATACTAAAAGCAGTTTGGATACTTAACCTCTGACGATCTGCAGTGTGGATGCAACTGACTGAAGTTAAGCCCATGATACATCACCTATGCTTGCCCAGCAACAAAATGTCAAAAATGTCATAGAATATAAAATGCTTCTGAAGAATTTTCCTCTGAGCTGGAAAAACTCAAGACTTACAGAAGAAGTGCTGTCCTTTGAAGAAGCAAACTAACATAATTGCATGCTATACTCTAGTAGAATAGAGGCAAGAACAGTATTAAAAAAAAAAGCAGAGATAAAAAGTATGCAAGTGCAGTGTATTTAAGCCTACTTAAATCAACTGAAGATATGGCGAACAGTTTCCAACACTAAAAACAGAGCAATCTTCATTTTTATTTTTCAATGAGTAAGGATAAAGGACAATCTTTTCAAAAATAAATTCAAACTGATAGTCAGCAAGGACACAAAACTCACTTACTTTGCAATGGATCACCACCACACGCTGAGGATCACTGTTCAGCCACGATTCCATAGCCTTGCAGATGGTGCACACCTTATCAAGAGGTGGTGCATGGAGATCAGGCCACCCCACATCCATAATCTGCAGAGAATTACTTCACATGTTACACTTGAATGATATGATATAAATAAGTATGTTAACAGTTCTTTTAAGGAGAAGAATGGGCTAGTGTTTTGTTGTTGCTGTTGTTTTTCACTTTGTTTAAAAAAATGGTACATTTGTAAAAAGAAACACTCTTCCCAAAGCCCATCTACCACTGATACATCAAAACATTTCTGAAGATCTTTATTTCTTAAAGAATTTTCGATTAGAAACCAAGCTAATTTTAAATAGCAAAATACTTGTAAGGTCAACATTACGACACAGAACGTTCACTGACCTGGTCAAATATTTTAAAATCATTTTTATTTTGTTTAAAATTTCTTTTCTTTATATGCAAAAGGTTCTTTTCATTTTTCCTATTCAAATTCAATCACCATATAATACTGCTTCTTCACCATATTATCACAGAATATTCTGAGGTGGAAGGGACTCACAAGGAGCATGGAGTCCAACTCCCGGCTCCACACAGGATCACGCAAAATTCAAACCACACTTCTGAGAGCATTATCCAAAGCTTCTTGAACTCTGTCAGGATTGGTGCCTTGACCTCTGCACTCGAGAGCCTGTTCCAGGCCTGGACACTGGATATTTTCCTAATATCTAACCTGGACTTAGACTGATGCAACTTTATGCCATTCCCTCAGGTCCTGTTACTGGTCATCAGAGAGAAGTGATCAGTGCCTGCTCCTCCATTCCCCTTGTGAGAAAGCTGTAGGCAGCCATGAGGTTACCACTCAGCCTACTCTTCCCTAAGCTGAAGAAACCATACGACTTCATCTGCTCCTCATATGCCTTGGCCTCTAGATACCTCACCATCTTCAAAGTCTCTCCTTCAGATGCTCTATGTATTTTCTTATGCTGTGCTCAAAACTGACACACCAGTCACAGGAGTCTTCCCACCAGGTTTCACTTATGACTGAGCCAAGACTTCTAGCTTCTCCTGCTTGCTCCTCATCTGCATGCACTGATGTAGAAACATTTCGGAAGTGTTCCAATGTACCTAACAACTCATGGAGCGGACTGAAGGATCTCACCCTCAAATTTTGGTGTGCCATACCATAGCTTATAACTGGTGAGTCTGGTTTTATCCCTCTCTCCCTTCAAATCTGTTTCAAAGCTCTATCAAAAAGCCCTGCTAACTCCCATACAGTCCTTGCTCTGAGAAAGTTGCATGCCATCAGGTGCTGGGAGAGCTGGTGCTGCACAGACTATTCCATGACTCAAAGACCTGAAGTTCTGCCAATGTCCAGTCCGGAAGCCATGAACTGATCAGAGATCTGCCTGTTCCTTTCATTACTATTTCCTTCTACTGAAAGGATAGAGGAAAGTAATTACGCTAAGGCTCTGAAGTCTCTTTGATAGCTCTAGAACTTTTTGCTATTTCATCATTGCCAACAATAAAAAACAATAATGGAAAATAATCTTAGGGCTACTGAGTTTTCTACTAATGTCTTTTATTCAGGCCCAAGCCCCAGTGAGGCAGTAGACTTCTCTATGGCATCGGTCCAGTTGGTGTATCAGGCTCCCTGCTCCCTTCAGAAGAGGGTCACCGAGGACAACCACCTTTCTTTTTCTTGAGATAAGTGGACATGATATAGGGCAAAGTTCTAGGTGACTTGTCCAATCTTGATGATCCTTCATTCACGTCACTGTTTGCCTCTCCACCAAATTTCACAGCCTCATACCTACTGCAAAGGGGCATCTCTGGATGAGGTGGATGAAATAGGCAGGGAGAGGATTCAGCTGGTGCTCAGCAGAAACCTGCTTCCATTCCCCTCTGTCTCTTCAGCCATTGCCAGATGGCAGGAGTGTATTGCATGCATATTTTTAAGTGACAATATTGGACACTAATAAAAACACTAACCATGAACAATTTAAATCCTTCATGATGAATTAAGTACTCAAAAGTTCAATAATAAGAGCCTTTTAAATAATTTTCTCCAAATTAAAACTATTGCAATGAGGATGCATCTGTCTGACTCATGCACTATAACAGCTGCAGAAGAGCAACCTGAATTGGTTTTTTACAACAAATACAAGGGCTGCTCCAAAAGTACTGCCTTCTGTTTTATTATGCTGGTCTAACACATCAGAGATGTGGTAGCAGAGATTGAACCTTCCCAACAATATTCCATTACAGTTTATTGTTGTAGCAGTGGGGTAGTTTGACAAACTAGTAAGCAATTGAATTCCTCAGTGCAGAAAAAATGGCACCTATTGACAGTCACTGATGCTTGCAGAACATTTGTGGAGACCAAACAGTGGATGTTAGCAGAGTGAGACAGTGGGTGATGTGCTTCAGCAGAGACATAAAAGACAAGCCACATTCCAAATGTATAAGACTTTCAAAGTCCAGCATGCAGGCTCTTGTCCACCACTGGTAAAAATACATACTTTATGGTGGTAGCTGTGTTGAAAAGTAGCGTTCTGTAACTGAGAATCTGCTCTGTCAAATAGTGTTATTGTGCTATTGTGCTACAAATAGGACACACCACCTTCAGAGTGACCTACACAGAACACTTAGAAGGAAAAAGCATGAGGAAAAACAGAAGACTGACATCAACAGGTCTTTCCCCTGTGTCTCTATTGTACAAAGAAGCAGCAATGAAAAGACAATATGAAAGTAAAGTTGCATTTGAATTGAGTTCACTAGCTTCAGCCATTAGACAGTATACTAGAGCACATTAGCTTCTGATATCCTGTGAGTACACAAGAAAAGCACAGTTGGAGTAAATTTTATTTCACTCAATAAATTTTTTCAGTAGCCACAACAGATTTCAGTGTGTGAAGTCTAAGAAAAAAAATATCTTTGAAAGGCACAGGCCAAAAAGGTATAACACTTGAAAGTTATCTTACTCTGCAGCAAGTCTTGAAAAGCTTTAAGACTTATTAGGCCATTTAAATTACATTTGACAATACAGAAAAAGAGGTGTGATATGGAAAAGAATCAGTACCTTTGGGTTAAGCTTGGTAAGGTCGTACCTCTTTTCAGAAAGGTTTAGTACCTGTTGACAAGGAAAAGAGAAAATACCAACAATTAACACTTCAGAATTTATGTAGTAAATCACTACTTGAAACAGATGATTACTATTGAAATGGCAGTTGTAGGACTTCAGGCTTGCTTACTATTTTACTGAACTAAATTAACATTTATACTCAGTTAACGTAAGTAAATGTATTTTAGGTACTGTCCATAATAAACTGAGTTTTGTCACGGTTTCATGGTTTCCTTTGGTATTCTACAGTATAACATCCCCAGGGATGGAAATACAGCCCAACCACTTGTCCAAACTGCGCTGGAACAGAGTGATGCTCCAAAGCAACTGCAGTACATTGATGGCTTTATCGTGTGGACAACACAGCAGAGGAAGTTTTCAAAAAAGGAGAGAGAATAAATCCTTCTATGAGCTGGTTCCAGTATTAAGCAAAACAAAGTGAAAGGACCCGCATAGGAAATTCACTTCCTAGGGATAAAGCGACAAGATGGACGTCGTCACATCCAAACGGATGTGATCAACAAAATCACTGCCGTGTCTCCGCTCACTAATAAAAAAGAGCCACGATCTTTTCTGGGTGTAGTGGGCTTTTGGAGAATGCATGTTCCAAACTATAGCCTTGCTGTAAGCCTCCTTTATCAGATGACATGGAAGAATAAATTTACTTGGGGCCCTGAACAGCCATAGGCTTTTGAGCAAATTAAGCAGGAGACAGCCTGTGCCTTGGACCTGGGGCCTGTATGGATGGAACATGATGCAAAGAACATCCTCTACGTGCTGCTGGAGAGAAAGGTCCCACTTGGGGACCATTTGGTAAAAAGCCTCAAGACAGACAAAGTCTGATCCCTTGGATTCTGGAGTCAAAAGTACAGGGGGTGTGAAGAGTGCTACACTCCAACTGAAAAGGACATCTTGGCCGTGTATGAGGGGCTTCAGGTTGCTTCCAAAGTACAGTACTGAAACACAGCTCGTTCTGGCACCTCGACTGCCAGTGCTGAACTGGATGTTTAAAGGAAAGGTTTCCCCCACCCATCTTGCTACTGATGCCACTTGGAGAAAGTGGGTTGCACTGATTACACAATGAGTGTGGATGGGGAACCTGAGTCATCCAGGGATCCTAGAGGTCATCATGGACTGGCCTGAAGGTAAAAAGTTTGGAATATCACCAGCAGAAGAGGTAACGTGTGCTAAAGAGGCCTCACCATACAGTGAACTACCAGAAAGTGAAAAGACATTTGCCCTGTTCACTGCTGGAGCATGTTGCATTGTGGAGAAACACTACAGATGGAAATCTGCTGTGTGGAGCCCTACACAACAAGTTGCAGAGGCCACTGCAGGGAAAGAAGCCAATTTGCAGAGGTAAAGGCTGTCCAGCTGGCCTTAGATGTTGCTGAGCAGGAGAGGTGGCCTTTATCTTTACACTGACTCATGGATGGTAGCAAATGCCTTATGGGGGTGGTTACAGCAGTGGGAACAAAACAACTGGCAACAAAGGGATAAACCTATTTGGGCTGCTGAACTGTGGAAAGACATTTTTGCCCAAATAAAGAATATTGTTGTAAAGGTGCAGATGCTCATGGGCCCAAGAGTCGGGCTACTGAAGAACAAAATAACCATCAGGTAGATCGAGCTGCCAAAATTGAGGTGGCTTAAATAGATTTGGTCTGGCAACACAAGAACAAATTATTTCTAGCTTAGTGGGTCCGTGAAACCTCAGGCTACTAAGGAAGAGATGCAACATATAAGTCAGCTAGAGACCATGGGATGCAATTAACTGTGAATGCCATTGCACAGGTTATCCATCACTGTGAAGCATGCTCCACAATTAAACAAGCCAAGAGGATGAAACTTCTCTGGGGGGAAGGGCAATGGAAAAGTACAAATATGGGGAGGCATGGCAGGTTGATTTGACTACGCCACAAACTCGTGATGGTAAGCGTTATGTGCTCACCATGGTGGAGGCAACCACTGGGTGGCTTGAAACATATGCAGTACCCCATGCCACCACCCAAAACACCGTATTAGGTCTTGAGAAACAAGTCCTGTGGCAACATGGCACTCCAGAAAGAATTGAGTAAGGTAATGGGATTCACTTTAAAAATCCTCTTGTATATACTTGGGTCAAAGATCATGCCATTGAGCAGACTTCTTATATTCCCTACCATGCACCAGCTTCTGCTAAACCTGAATGATACAACGGGTTGTTAAAAACTATGTTGAAAGCAATGGGTGGCGGAACATTTAAGCACTGGGAAAAGCATACGGCAGAAGCCACCTGGTTGGTCAACACCAGAGGATCCATCAATCCAGCTCCCTAAATACTGTAGAGGGAGATAAGGTCCCTGTAGTACATGTAAAAAGCATGCTGGGGAAAAAGCGGTTTGGGTCTTCCCAGCTTTAGGCAAGGGCAAACCTCTTCATGAACCTGACCTCACCTGGTGGGTAATGTAGAAAAATGAGGATGTTCAGTGTGTACCACAAGGGAATTTCATGCTAGGGGAATGTAGTCAGTAATTCCATGTGTGTGTTTAATGCATGTTATTATTGTTTGTATATGTTGAGCATGATGTAGTGACGTGGAATAAAGAGATCGAATGTCAAGGTTTCATGGCTATCATCGGTATTTTGCATAATATCATGCCATGTACTGGGAGTTAAAGAGTTAATGCTGCAGTTTCATGGATTGTCAGTATTTCCAATCTCTTGGTCTCAGAAGAGAAGAATGAACTGCAACTCCCAGAAGACTTCATTTTTTCCATTTCCGTTTTCCATCTGCAGGGAAAGATAAAGACTTCCCCCTTCTTTGCTCCCTATCTGCTTCACCTACAACATTAGAGATGTTGGTTTCAGAAACTCTCCCATTTTATTTATTAGCTTCACTTCCAATCATATTGTATTATATCGCATTCTCTCACATTCTGCTACTGTACTTAGAAAGTGTTTCCCCTTAGCTCGCTGCCATCACTTCCCTTCATCAAGGCCCATCTCCCTTCCTTTTCCTTCCCCACAACTTCCCAGGGCATGGATTCATGGGCCCCTCTGCCCCCTTGACACAGCCCATACATGAGATTATATGATGAAGCTAAATGTACACTTCAAAAAAGACAGTAAAGTTTTCTTCATTTTATTTATTTCACGTGGATTTATTTCAGTTAAGGGTATACTGAGAGAGACCTGGACACCAAGCAAAAAAAATGTGGTTATGTCTTATATATTTGAATCTGAGCGCATGGTTCACAAAATATTGGTCAATGAAAACTCCACCTAGTGCTTAACAAGATACAGCTAAGGATACAGACTGCTTATATAGATGCTAACAAGTAAATATGAGCAGCATACAGAAGTATGTCTGAATGTATCATCAGAAAATACCTTGAATCAGTACCAATCAAAAACAAATAACTAGAAATACTAGTACTGAATAAGCGAAACATTGCTAATGAGCAAGATTCTCTTTCAAAATGTGGCTAATTTACATCACAGAGATCTAAGTACAGATGATGACATTCATAAGCATTTAAGAAGTCTCATTATACTGCCAGAACGGGATAAAAAGACCATAAACATGAGTGAGAATAAAAATGAGACACAAGTCTACTATGAACTTAGCTACCACCACCAGACAACTTAAGAACCCTTTTCTAAAGTGTACTACCCCACCTGAATCAACCAGCACTCTCATCAGCAGTCTCAGCAAAGAAGCTAAGAACTGAAGAGGAAAAACTAAATCACTTTGCCTCTAGAAGCTGCTGCCTGATGCTTAAGGACACAGTGAAAAAGGGAAGATGTTACACCATCTTTAGGGAAAATTACAGTTTGTGAACATGAATTTCACTCAGAGAAAGAAAAGCACACACAAATTAACAAAAAAAAAAAAATAAAATTAACAGATATTCAAGAAAACAGCTTGCATTTTAAGCTGTATAATGTTACAGAATCATGCAGTGTTAATCATAAAAGATATACATCACTTTAACTGACCTCAAACCCTGAAAAAAAAGAAATCTTACAACATCCTTATTCAACAGGGAACAGAGTCTTTATTCCTGTACTCTGTCTGCATTTTAAACAGATTACTGCTGAAACAGGTAAAGAGTAAACCAAATTTGTGTATGCATGGCCATGCTATTTTGGTTCAGGAAGATGTATCAACATTTGAAATTAAGGCTGTAGTTATTCTTCCAGAAATACCCAGTGTAATTTAGCAGGAATTAAACCAAAAATGCTTTCCACACGATTGTATAAGAGAGTCTTATTTTTAAAATACAAGGACTCTAAAAATGTGCATTTAAATGGTGTAAGAAATCAATTACCTAAAATTTTCAGAAAAGAAAATGGTGTGATTCGGTGAGAACTCTTCTATATCCATGTATCTTGGTATGTTTAAGATCAGTTTACAAATCACTGTGCACTCAGAAGACCAACTGTATCCTGGGTTGCATCAAGAGAAGTGTGACCAGCAGGCTGAGGGAGATGATTTTGTGCCTCTCCTCTGCTCTTGTGAGACTCTACCTGGAGTACTGTGTCCAGTTCTGGGGCCCCCAACACAAGAAGGACATGGAGCTGTTGGAGCTGGTTCAGAGCAGAGCCGCAAAGATAACCAGAGGGCTGGAGCACTTTCTCTACAAGAACAGGCTGAGAAAGCTGGGGCTCTTCAGCCTTCAGAAGGGAAGGCTCTGGGTGGACCTCACAGCAGCCTTCCAGTACCTGAAGGGGGTAAAGGAATGCTATAGAGAGACTTTTTAGAAGGATGTGTAGCAAAAGGACAAGGGGAAATGGTTCTAAAATGGAAAAGGGTAGACTAGATAATAAGAAGAAATTTTTCACTGTGAGGGCGGTGAGACACTGGGACAGGTTGCCCTGAGAGGTTGTGGATGCCCCCTTTCTGGAATTATCAACGTCAGGCTGGATGGGGCTTTGAACAACCTGGTCTGGTGGGAGGTACGCCTACCTATAGCAGGGGGGTTGGAACAAGATGATCTTAAAGGTCCATTCCAACCCACACCTTTTGCAAAAGATGACAGAAGGACATATAACTGAAAACTATGGACTCTTTACAACACGATGGGCAAAAACTGTATCTGTGCTGCCATATGAAATAATATCAGTTTTGTGGCACGCTACATCTCCGCAGTGACTATGATCATTAATTAGATAGTAAGGATAGCTTGACTGGTTCATGTTACGAATGGGTGGAGTGTATGGAAACCATTAGGTCATGGCCTGAATCAGTGACTAAGCACCTGGGGGGGGATTGAAACCAGCCCTGGGAGCACAGGTGAAAGCAATTCACCTCTGGGACTGGAAGGGGTGGATGCAGAATCTGTTCTTCACTAATCCCATTTAAGGGCTGGCATCCACAAGGGAAGCATCCCCTCACTCAGAAATCATCTCCTTTGGAGTATTTGGCAAGCCTTGATCCTTGGAAAGGCATAAGTGATTCCCTCTTTATTACTAGACTGTGACATCTGCATTTATTGGGTGACACAAAAACGGTTTAAAGCAGCTTTATCTGCTACTGCCTATCTTTATACCATCCTACATCTCATCATGGGAAGGCTCACTACATCTCCCTGTCAAGGAGAAATCGTATTTAATCAACTTGGTAGCTTTCTGTGATGTCATCACCAGCTGGATAGATGAGAGGAGAGAGTGGATGTTGTATAACCTGACTTCAGCAACGCTTTTGACAACTGTTGTCTCCCACAACATCCTTGTAATGAAGTTTAGGAAGGGCTGACTGGTAGAGCTCAGCTGGTCATGATCAATGGAGCAGAGTCTAGCTGGACACCTGTAATTAGCAGTGCTCCTCGACGGTCAGTACTGGGACTGGTCTTGTTCAATATCTTCAATCAATGACCTGGATGAAGGGACAGAGTCCACCCTCAGCAAGTTTGCTGATTATACAAAGCTGGGAGAAGAGGCTGATACACCAGATGGCTGTACTGCCATTCAGCGAGACCTGGACAGGCTGAAGAGTTGGGTGGCGAGAAACCTTGTGATGTTCAACAAGGACAAATACAGGGTCCTACCATCTGGAGAGGAATAAGTGCATGCATCAGTATAGGTTAGGGGCCGACCTGTTGGAAAGGAGCTCTGCTCTTAGGAAAAAGACCTAAAAGTCCTAGTGGGTAACAGGTTGACCATGAGCCAGCAGGGTGCCCTAGTGGCCAAGAACTCCAACTGTATCCCAGGTGTATTAAAAAAAGAGTGTGGCCAGCAAATCAACAAAGGTGATCTACCCCCCTGCTCTGACCTGATGAGAACACAACTGGAACACTGTGTCCAGTTCTGGGCTACGTGCACTGAAACAAGAGAGGGATCTTCTAGAAAGAGTCCAACAGATGGCCGCAGAGATGATTAGGGGCCTCGAGCATCTCTCCTGGATGAAGAAAGGCTGAGAGATCTCATGCTCCTGAGTCTGAAGAAGGGTAAGAGAGTTTAGTTCATTAATGTTTACGGATATCTCAAGTGTGGAAGTCAAATTGATGGAGGCAGATCTTCTTTACGGCATGCAGCAATAGAACAAGAGGCAAGAGGCAGAAGCTGGAACACAGAAAGTTCCATGCAAACACGAGGAAGAACTTCTTTACTGCAAGAGTGACAGAACGCTGGACAGGTTGCCCATAGAGGTAGAAGTCTCATTTTTTGCAGATTTCAAGACCTGTCAGAACAACTTCCTGTGAAACCTACTGCAGGGAATCTATTTCAGCAGAGGGGCTGGACTTGATGCATCTCCAAAGGTCCCTTCCAACCCCTCCTATTCTGTGATTCTGTAAAAACTGCAGTGTAGCTAATGTATTTTTTCTTCTTACAAATAGTAGAAGTGGGTTTGGAGCTCATTTTCCTTTTACAGAAGAACTGATTATTAATTTAGTCTGCAGTATTTACCATCTGGTTCTTAATAACTTGGACATAAATAGGTCACTGCTCACAAACTTCTTAGTATGCTCCTACATACATATGACTAACTAGCTTCCTCTTCCTCTTTCCTCTTTCTGTCTGTGAGACACAGCAGCAACAATTAACAGATAAATAAATCTGGAGGAGTACAGCAAAACAAGAAATTACAAATACTGATATATGTTATATTTTCTGCTAGCTGAAGCCCTGATCAAGTGAAAGCTATTCTAATCGGCTTTAGTAGAACTTCTCAATTGCAGGGTTTCTGTTGTTTGTGGTTGTGTGGTTTTGGTTTGGGTTTTTTTTTCCCCTGCTACTACACACATGCCTCTCAAATAAACTGAAGGCATCTTTGAAACATGAGAAACAGATGCAGTATAAAAATTAGCTCTCCAGCTCTACAACTTGGCTATAATTTGCTTGGCTATTCTGAGAATTTGTAAAAACCTAGTTAACAATTAAACTTTCTTTCGACCAATCTAGCAGAATGCCAAAGTACTGCCTGTAATATACAAATATTTTTAATAAATTGTAATATAAATATAAAATATAAAAAAATAAGCAGATTGTAGTCCCACTGAGAGAAAGGGCATCTTCTCATCCTAAAAAAAGACTTACAATACAAACATCAAGATTTTATAATACTAACAGGTATAACTACTCCAGGTGTATCTTCAGGAAAATAGCTGGCTCACAATGCATCTGTCACCCAGTTTCTGAGTAAAAGACTGCATATCTAAATAAGTAGGTAGAATTACACTACAAACTTACTTTTACAATAAGTTTATGCTACTGAAGCTGTGAATTTGATTCTAGTAACTTACATGCCATGATTAAAATACAATTAATAGGAGAAGAAAAATGACTAAAATCCTGGCCTTGTTTAAAATACATGTTCTCAAAACAAGCAAGTATAATACACGTATTTAAGGTTATAGATGTATTAGGCAGAAAACAGTGTATGAAAGTAAGTTCAGATCATCATCCAAAATAATACTCTGCATGCAGAGCTCCTCTGAGATTTGCTTACAGCCTAATTTTGTACAGAAAAAGAAATAGCAGGAAGAAAATCAAGTTAATGAGAAAAAGCTAGACAGAACATTGTATACTGGACAAATACAGTAACCCTAATTTTCTTTGTTACAGTTTGACAACACACACAAGCAGAGACAGCCCAAGCACCATCACCAGAGACCATGAGATGCCTAAGCCAAGTACCCAGATTTAGCTGATTGCTTAAAAAAAAAAAAAAAAAGCATTCCACACACTGCAGCATCTGGATCTTTTAAAAGTATGCTTTGGACAAGTCAGTGCAATTGTTCTACAGCATTTGATTACCTACTATACAAACAGTGACTGCAAGGGATTGCAGTGACAGTGTTTTTAATATCTGTCTTACCTTAAAACATTACCAAAAATCCAGTTCTGGCTTACAAAACTCTAAAGGTTTCTATGATTCTATGACAGGTGGACCAACAACATTTTAGGTAAGTGATTTATAGTTTATAGCAGTACTTGAGACCCTACAAGTGGTCTTCCTGCAAGACAGAAGAAGATGCAGCACAAAAAACTGATACACATACCAGGTAATTATTCCCATGTTTGGATTTGAGCATTCGTGTTACATCTTGTAGGTTGTGCAGGTAAGTTTCCTCAGAACTGTCAGCAGGGAAGGATACAGCAATGATCCGTTCTGTGATGTAAGTGAGGTCAAGTTCATAGCCTTCCTCCATAATGTGATCAAAGTCTGCACTTTGGCACTTTCTGTGAAGAAATTAAATGAGGCAGTTCAGAACAAAGCAGCAGAGGACAGATAGTATATTAATGAGAAGAACTGCAACTTGGACTCATACCATCAGCATCTGCTGTTTTTCAGAATTTACACTGAAAATAAAAGATTACTGAATACTATAAAGCTCAAATTCTTCAGTATGTAAATGAAGTAGCCAAATATCAGAGTTCTTCACATTAAAAATATAATGGAAAAAAACCTCTGCAATCAATAATATAGAAAAGCAATACAGTTAATGCAAGCAATTTTTATAAACTCCAGCACAAAAAAAAGTAGGAGTTGAAAGACAAACAAAAACAAAAAGCCCACAGTATACAAACATGATTGCATATATCTCTCCTTCTATAGAATTCTACAAATGCTTTCTGAACTGGTAGATTTACTGGTTGTCTATAAAACACTGCAGACAGACTCCATCTGTCCTTGGTACTAGGGAAAGTTATGGAGCAAATCATCTTGGATGAGATTGCACAGCACGTGCGTGGTGTCCAGGGGATCAGGCCCAGCCAGCACAGGTTCGTGAAAGGCAGGTTGTGCTTGACCAACCTCATCTCCTTCTATGACTGGGTGACCAGTCTGGTAGATGAGGGAAGGGCTGTTGATGTAGTCTTCCTAGACTTCAGCACAGCCTTTGACACGGTCCCTCACAGTATTCTCCTGGGGAAACTGGCTGCCCGTAGCCTGAACAGGTACACTCTTGTTTGGGTAAGGAATGGCTGAGAGCCGTGCCCAGCGGGTCATGGTGAACAGAGTTAAGTCCAGCTGGCGACCTGTTTCAAGTGGTGTCCCCCAGGGCTCAGTGCTGGGGCCAACTTGTTTAATATCTTTACTGATGACCTAGATGAGGGCACTTAGTGCACGCTCAGTAAGTTTGCAGATGACACCAAGCTGGGAGGTGGTGTGGATCTGCCTGAGGGTAGGGTGGCCCTGCAGAGGGATTTAGATAAGCTGGATCGCTGGGCTGAGGTGAATGGGATGAGGTTCAACAAGGCCAAGTGCTGGGTCCTGCACTTTGGGCACAACAACCCCATGCCGCGTTATAGGCTTGGGGATGAGTGGCTGGATGAGTGTGAAGAAAGAAGGACCTGGGGGTGTTGGTTGATGCTCGGCTGAACATGAGCTGACAGTGTGCCCAGGTGGCCAAGAGGGCCAATGGCATCCTGGCCTGCATTAGAAATAGTGTGGCCAGCAGGAGCAGGGAGGTGAGCATCCCCTGTACTCAGCTCTGGTGAGGCCGAAAGATGTTGAGGTCCTGGAGTGTGTGCAGAGAAGGGCAACAAAACTGGTGAGGGGTCTGGAGCACAAGTCTTACGAGGAGCAGCTGAGGGAGCTGGGATTGTTCAGTCTGGAGAAGAGGAGGCTCAGGGGAGACCTCATTGCACTCTGCAACTTCCTGAAGGGAGGCTGTGGTGAAGAGGGATTTGGCCTCTTCTCCCAGGCAACGAGCAGGACATGGGGTAATGGCCCCAAGTTTTATCAGAGGAGGTTTAGATTAGACATAAGGAAGAACTTCTTCTCTCAGAGATTGGTCAGGCACTGGAATGGCTGCCCAGGGAGGTGGTGGAGTCGCCGTCCCCGGCAGTGTTCAAGAGGCGTCTGGATGACGTACTGTGTGATGTGGTTTAGTGCCTGTGGTGGCAATGGTGATGAGGAGACAGTTGGACTGGATGATCTTATAGGTCGTTTCCAACCTTGTGATCCTATGATTCTATGATCTTGAAATCTGCTCTGAGTAACACTTGGTGGTGGATCTAAAACTAGCCCCCAAACTGTAACACACTCTAATCTAATGCAATTAATCTCACAGCGTTAGTCAGTCTGCTACTTTTCCAGGTTGAGTGTGAAAACAGGCACCTTACCTGATCCTTCTTAATGGAATAATCAGAAAATGAGAGTCATAAATTAGGTTTGAATGGGGAAGGGAATAAAAATGGACCTGCTATGATGAGCTTAGGAGCAGCACTCCAGAGTCAGGGATGAGACCAATAGCCCAGATGAAATGCATCTACACTAACGCACACATGGGCAATGAAGAAGAGGAGTTCAAAGCCATGGTGCAACAGGAGAACTATGACTCAACTGCCATCACTGAAACATGGTGGAATCATTCTCAGGATTGGGGTGCTGCAATGGAGGGCTATAAGCTCTTTAGAAGAGATAGGCAAGGAAAGAGGGGCAGTGGTGCGGCTCTCCATGTCAGAGAGCGTGTCAACTGAATAGAGCTCAATACTGGAAACTATAACATAGAGTCATTATGGGTGAGGGTAAGGGAAAGGCCAACAAAGCTGAAACTCACAATGACTCGACTGACATCCTAGTAGGAGTTTGTTATAGACCACTCAACCAGGACAAAGAGACATGTTCTTTCTATAGGCAGCTTGCAGAAGTCACGTCAGTAGTGCTGGTTCTTGTGAGGGAGTTCAACTCACTCAGCATCTGCTGGAAATACAGCACAGAG
The DNA here is from genome assembly GCF_019232065.1 of Centrocercus urophasianus. Taxonomy (NCBI): domain Eukaryota; kingdom Metazoa; phylum Chordata; class Aves; order Galliformes; family Phasianidae; genus Centrocercus; species Centrocercus urophasianus. The sequence continues at coordinate 89,968,719 of NW_024884253.1, read as the reverse complement.
AAAGCAGTCTAGGAAGTTCTTGGAGTGCACAGAAGAGGACTTCCTGATACAGATGGTAAGAGAGCCTACTAGAGAAACACTCTGTTAGATCTGCTGTCTACAGAGAAGTAATGGTCGGAGATGCGGTGGCTGGAAGCTGTCTTGGGCATAGCGACCATAAAATTAGGGTCAGAAAAAATGGTACCCTGGAATTCTGGAGGCTACACTTCTGTTTAGAACAGATAAGAGAATCCCTTGGGAGTCAGTCCTGAAAGGCAAAGAGACAGAGGATGGCTGAACACTGTTCAAGAAGAAATCTTAAAGGCACGGGAACAGGCTATCCCCATGTGCCATAAGATGAGTGGTGGGGAAGACAACTGGCCTGGCAGAACAGGGAGCTTTTGCTGAGACTTAGGAAAAAAAAAAAAAAAAAAAAAGAGTATATGATTTTTGGAAGAAGAGTCAGGCAACCTGGGAAGAGTATAAGGATGCCATTAGGATATGCTGAGGGAGAATTATAAAGCAGAAGGCTAGCAAGAACTTCATCTGGCCACCACTGTTAAAGACAAGAAAAAAACGTTTTTACAAATATATTAACAGCAAGAGGGGAGCCAAGGAGAATCTCCTGTGTTTATTGGATGCAGCAAGGAAAACTGTCACTGGGGACAAAGAAAAGTCTGCGGTTCTCAATACCTCCTTTATTTCCATCTTTAACAGTTACACCACTTATTCCCAGGGTGCTCAGCCCCTTGAGCTGGAACACTAGGACAGGGAGCAGAATATCCACAACTTAGGAGGAATCAGCGAGCTGATACTCCAACTGGGCTGTCACATGTCCATGGGGATGGACAGAATCCACCCAAAGGTACTGAGGGAGCTGGCAGAGGTGACTGCTAAACCACTTTCCATCATTTATCAGCAATTTAAGTCAACTGGGGGCAAAAATGGACCTGGGGGTCCTAGCTGACAGCCAACTGAACATGAGCCTGCAACATGCCCAGGTGACCAAGAAGGTCAATGCTGTCCTGGCTTGTATCAGAAACAGTGTAGTCAGAAGGACTTGAAACTAGTGAGGCCACTCCGTAAGTATCGCGTTAAGTTTTGGGTCCCTGACTACAAGAAAGACACTGAGGCTCTAGAGCATGACCAGAGAAGGGCAACAAACCTGGTTAAGGGTCTGGAACACAAGTCTTATGAAGAGAGGCTGAGGGAACTGGGATTGTTTAGTCTGGAGAAGAGGAGGCTTAGAAGATCTTATCTCTCTCTATAAGTACCTGAAAAGATGCTGTAGCAAAGCGGGGATCAGCCTCTTTTTCCAAGTAACTAGAGATAGAACAAGAGGGAATGGCCTCACACTGCACCAGGGGTGTTTGGATATTAGGAGAAAAAATTCTCAGAAAGAGTGCTGAGATACTGGAAAGGGCTGCCCAAGGAGGTTGTGGGGTCACCATCTCTGGAGGTGTTCAAAAAGGACAGATGTCACACTGAGAGCCATGGTCTAGAGTAACTAAGGCATAGCTTGATGGTTGGTCGAAAATATCTTAATGTTTAATGTCTTTCCAATCTTAATGATCCTATGAAAAGGCAAAAGTAAGCTCTTCATGTATGCCCAGTTCTTTTCTCAGAGGACTGTAAAAATGTTCTTTGCACAGCAGAATATGTCTTGCAGAAGACTGTTCTTAAAAATCTACACCACAAATAACAAAAGCTAAAACATGACAGCAATATGTGACATTATCACATCAAATATTAAAGAAGTACCTACTGTGATCCTTTGTCACAACTGAAAGAGTTCTTCAAAACACTGCAGGAATTCTGGAACAAATAAAATAGATCAATACAGTCACTTTCTTGTTGTGTTTTTACGTCCATGTTAACCCAACTTTATTATGATCTTACTGTGGAAAATTATAACAATAATAGCAACATTTTCTTAAGTTTTAACCACAATTGTAAACAGTCTGAGCTTATGACCAGTTTATGTCCAGCTCTTCATGCAGAACATATCTGGAGTCACTACTGTCAGAACGTACTAGTTGTCTAACACAGTTAAAGTCTTGTGTGCTTTCCATGGTAACTCTGCACTACGATGAGAACAGACGTTCAGTGGATTTCTGAGAAACTGGAGCTTGTATTTCTGTGTAAACCCATTAAGCTGCTATTGTGAAAATACTAGAAAACATACTCAATTTATTCCACTATTGGTACTGCAAGTCTCAGCGGAAGAAACAGAATAAATGATTTTGCTTTGTGAGAATTTACTGTGCCATTTCTGTAATCTCTTTTCTTCAGTAACAGCAAACATGTATTAGAGTGCCATAATTTTCTCCCACATGAACCTTATTAATAGCATTTCTCTAATTAAATTTTGGCTGTCTCAGAATTAAGTATTAATGTGATAGTCACCTAAGCTCCCTTTGCACATGATGGAGAGAAATGAAGACACCCAGAGGGACAGGATTGCTTATATAGTATAATTTTTAGGGAAAAAAAAAAAGATAGCTGTTGCTGCACTAGCATTAAATAAAAGCAGAGAAGATATTTAACATGTAGACATCTTTTTATACAGAAAATCAGAAATTCATTTTAATATCAAACATCAGTAACTTCATTAGGAGAAAGACTTCATTATCTTCCTGCCCTGAATTTATATTTAGTACACAGAAGAATGCACAGACAAGATTACACACAGGAAGTGTAAAAGCTGGAACACTAATAAACTACCTATTTTGGCTACACGTACGATGTATTTCCAAACCAAGTGACTTCTGCCAGGCTTTAAAACTTTCTACTCAATGGTATAAAGCAAGGACACAGCCAAGCACATGACTAGCATGTCCCCTCCCAGAATTTCTGGGTGTCAACTGTTTCTTTCGGTTCTAAACAAGTGCATCTGATGGCATAAGGTTCACCTCACTGAAGTGCTTGGTTCCAGTTCCACAAGTTCCTCATAAGTAGAACTACAAAAAACAGGAAAATTTTGTGGTATTTTCAGCTGCTTTTTACTCAATCCTTTCTTAGGACCTTGAAGACTGCAGGTAATACTCCATGGGTGCTACAGTAAGTAAATAACTATAATAAGTTTTTACAGCATTCCTCACAAAAGGAAACTCTGTAATCTGTACAGAACAGAAAGGCACAGGGAAGACCATGCATAAAGGGAAAATCATCCCCATCCATGGGCAGCCATTTAAGACAGCAACTGCAGGCTGGTACTCCCCAGAAATGGATGATTTTGAAGAAAATCTTGTGAAACTAGACCTGATTTTCATTTAGCGCTGAGATATAACAGGGAACAAAAAATAATGGCTCAAAATGGGCTGTTTAATTACACTGTGATAACAAAATTGCAGTAGTAATTAGAACACATCCAGTGGAAACAGTACTTTGCTAGTTGCCAATAGGATAGAATACCCAGATACTGTTCTTCCTTTGAGTTTCTCACACAGCTCTTTTCTCCTGTTTCAAGGAAATTGCCTGGCAATGCAAACAGTATATCAGTCACCTGAGAGGCAGATTTCTGAATGCAGATAACTTTAATTTACCTACAAACTCACTGTTAAGGACTTTTAGGTATATAGACACCCAGATAAAATCCAATTATATAAAAAATATCCCTAAGTAACAAAAGAGAGTTATTTGGCCATATAAATTTAGCTACAGTCTTTCCACAAAAGCCAGGGGTGAAGCAATTGCTTTTCAAGTGACAACTGTCTTCTCTCTAGATACAGAATCATATCACTGAGCAACAGTTTCAGTGGGTCCTGTCTCATTGCCCTTTCCCTGTGAAAACTCAAGTCACGCAGTTCTTTCTTTTCACAGCCTTCTTACTGATCCTTTTATCCTTTTGGCTCCAATTCGTTGTTCTACCCACTTCGGAGTACTGCAGAAAAAACAGGACAATGAACTACACCAATCATTCAGGTGTTTCATGATGATGACTCCTACTGAAACAGCTAAAAAAAAAAAGCTGCAGTAAAACATAAGCTTCTATTTCTTGGATGAGAACCAAAATTTGCATAATCTTTTGGTGCCTGTTTTTAGATTGATTTCTAATGTGATAAGGAAAAAATGTGCACTGTGAATATAAATGTCTTTGTGTTACTGTATATCTACTTTTACAGAAAATATTAAAATACATAAATAAAACTGCTTTGGAGTTGACTCTCCAGAACTTTTATCAGCACTTCTACTACAAGTTGCTATTTGTTTAGTAGCACTCTCTGTTTTCGTTCTGTACACTGAACCTGTAAAAATAGCTATCTGCTCCCTGGTGTATAATAACAGTAAAAGCAAAGAAAGACGTGCCCCCTGCAAGGATGGAGAAAGGACAATCCAAGCAACTACTGACCCACCACCTTTCCTCACCTCTGTGCTAGGGAAGATCATGGATCATGTCCTCCTGGAAGCTATGCACATGAAAAATGGGAGGCAGACCAAGTTCTGCCTGACCAACACCAGCGGCCTACTATGATGGTGTAACTGTGTCACCGGACAAGGGAAGAGCCACTGCTATCACTTATCTGGACTTCAGTAAGGCCTCTGACACAGTCCCCCCACAATATCCTTCTCTCCAAATTGAAAAGACATTGATTCAACAGGATGAGGAACAGGCTGAGAGATTGTGCCCAAAGAATGGTGGGAAAAGGCTCTACGTTCAGACAGTTCAGTGGTGATGTCTCTCAGGGGTCAGCACTGGGATGCTCTTCAATATTTTCATCACTGACGTAACAGTGGAATTAAATACACCCTCACCTCTGGGATGCCACACAGAGAAATTTAGACAGGTTTGACCAAAGGGCCCAGAAGAACCTCACGAGGTTCAACAAATCCAAGAGCAAGGTCTTGTACTTCGGTTGCGGCAACCCCCATTATTAATACAAGCTGGGGATGAAAGGGTGGAGCACAGCTCTGCCAATTAGAAACTAGGGGTACTGGTGGATGGGAAGCTGAACATGAGCCAGCAATGTTTCCTTGCAGCCCAAAAATACAGCCACAACCTGCGCTGCCTCAACAGCAGCATGGCCAGCAGGTCAAGAGAGGCGATCCTGCTCCTCTACTCTAAACTAGTGAGACCCCACCTGGAGTACTGCATCCATGTGTTGAGTCCTCAGTAAAGGAGAGCAATGAACCTGCTGCAGCCTGTCCTGACAAGGGCTATAAAAATGATCGAAGGGATGGAACATCTCTCCTGCGAGGCTGTTCAGACTGGCGATAAGAAGGTTCCAGAGAGACCTGATAGCAGCCTGTCAAGATCTAAAGGGCAGCTGTAAGAAAGAAGGGACAGATTCTGATTCTTTGATACAGTTAAGGGGGAATAGTTTTAAACTGTAAGAGGGAAGATTCAAACTGGATATAAGAAAAACATTTTTTACAATAAAGTTAGTGAAGCACTGGAGCAGTTTGTCCAGAGGTGATGGATGCCCTGTCCTGGGAACATTCAAGTTCACACTGCACCAGGCTCTGAGCAACCTGATCTAGCTGTAGTTGTCCCAGTTCATTGCAAGAGAGTTGTACTAAAAGACTTGTAAAGCTCCTTTCCAACTCAATTCTATAATTTGATGAAGTAACAGTGACTACAGAATTTACAAATCCCAGCTTGATGTCATCCTGGTAAGACCAGCCTGACCTCTAGTTGCTAGCAAAGCTGCTTCCATGATTCTTCCCTAAGAAATATCACCAAGACAGGCCAGGCTGTCCTGTACAAGTGAACTGTAGGGCTCTGTCGTTTAGTTCTGGGGCACTTACATTAGGGGATTCATCTGCCAATCTGATTGGGACAGCAAAAAATCAAGCAAGGCAGAAAGATCATTTTCCAACTCACTTAGACTCAGAAGAGCACCTATGCCCAAACCTTAAAAGCTTCTTAGACATCTGGGTGTTCAACCCACTTCCTCTTTGCCTCTTTAAATAACTGAAGTTTGTAATTAAGAAAAGGCCCGTAACAGTTTTATTCTACTAAGGGTCCTTAAACAAGAATACTGAATGTGCTCAAAGTCCATACTTAAGAATGGAATATAGTTTATGCTTAGTTAAGCAAAGAAATTCACCAACACTTCAACACTGTCATTAAGGGAAGCAGATAAGCAGATCAGAAGAAAGCTAGCAATCACATGGTGTTTACTCCATCTCCGAGGCAGTGTGACACTGGAAGTACAGAAAATGCCATTCTTGTTCCACTGAAAATGCATTCAGGGATTATTATTTTTTTAAATAAAGACAGACCATGTTGCTATTTCAATCATCTCTCCTCAGATTAATATAAAGCTGCAGCAAAGATGACTTTTATACAATTTGTAAGAAAACTTTTCACTTGCATACAAATGGTGGAAGAGATAGCAGAAAGGACAATAAAGCTACTGTGAAAGCCTTATCCAGCTAGATTCTTTCTAAACAGAACAAAGTCCCCAGGAAAGTAAAAGCCCAAGTAGCATGATGAGCTTTGCATATTGCTACCATCCCTTTTCCGTATGTAAACTTCTACCTAAGGCACAGCTCTTACCTCACAGCTGCTTCACACAGCTCCCTACAAGAGCAGAGTTGCACTGGAAAACTTACTGTGTCTGTATTGAAGTGTTATCATATTAAGGATTATGTAAGGAATTTAAACAACATACATGCACTACCTGTGGTTGCAGTACAGTTTCATAACCACTTCAAAGATCTGAATGAGTTTTCTGATGAATACTACCCACAGGCAATTAAACTAAGCACAGAAGATGCAGTAGGACACAAAAATATCCACATTACTTCACACCAAATGCATTAAGGAAGAGCTCTGTACAAGTCCTGTACAGCACGACTTTGTAACACCTAACCCGAAATTCCGCTGTGTATAAACTTGATTTCCTCACTCTGTAAAAAAAACAGTGATGTCCACAGTGGAAAGAAAATAATGTGGTGGCAAAAAGGAAGACTTCAGAAGAAGATCCCTTGAGTTTCTGTCTGACTTAGTTGAAGATGCAAACTGAAACAAACTTTCATCCCAGATTTAGCCCCTTGCTAAGAGGTAACTACATGTACTGATGCACTTCATTCTTGGAAAGAAAGAAACAAAACCAAAACTTAAAATAAGAAGCCTCATTTATTTGGTTCTAATATGTTCACATTAAAATGCAATAAAATGTTGGTTCTGACACTGTATAGAACTCAAGCAAATTCTCTATGTGGATGATTGCACAGTTTTCATGCAAAGCAACAGCGGTTGATATGAGAAACACTCTTTTGTAGCCACATCGGTAGGTGAAAGTAATAGTTTTTCCTCTCCTGGACCAAACATAGAACAAGATGGAAAGGAGATGGAAGAAGAGAGAAGAAATCACAGAGCAAAAAATATATATATATTCAGCCACGTTAAATCAATCTCTTCCAATTTTGTTAAGAAAACAAAGGAGAACAAGAGTATATGATGGTTTCACACTAAGCTCCACCACACTTCTCTTTCGATCCCCCTCCTCAAAACATCACAAGGAGAACATATGATGAATAAAGGCTCAAAGGTTGAGGTAAGGACAGGGAGATCACTCACCAATTACCATCACAGACAAGAAAGACTTTGCATGGGGAGATTAATGCAATTTATTGCCAAATAATAACAGACTAGACTACAGACTGGAACAGTGAGGACTCAAAGCAATTTGAAACACCTTCCTTCATCACCCATCTATTCTACCTCCTTCAAGCGGTGCAAGGGAACAGAGAATGGAAACTGCTGTCAGTCCGTAACACTTCAGCTCTGCTATTCCTTCATCTTTACTCTCATCCCCTGCTCCATCGTGGGATCCATCCCACGGGATGCTGTCCCTCCCAAACAGATCCAATGGGGGCTTCCCACAGTTCTTCAAGAACTGCTGCAACGTGGGTTTGTATCACAGGCCCATCCTTCAGGAGCAGACTGACAGGTCTGAGACTTCCTGCTCCACCACATGCTCCTCTCTACTGGCTGCAGCTCTAGGGCCTGCTCCTGGCTCATCCAGGCAGTAGCTACATCTAGCCCTACTGTCTGTAGACACCACTTTCTTATGAATCCCACAGTCTTCCAGCTTTATACATCCCCTGTTTTCCCAAACAAGGATAGTCATTCCTAGTGCATTAGTTGGTAACTCTCTTCTCTTCTCCTACAACCTGCTCACATGCATCCACGTTCTGAGTACCAGTCTGTGGGAAGTAGCTAGTAAATATTTCAGGCACTGCATCAATAGAGCAATATTAACCAGTGCAAAATACACTAGATGAGAATGAGAATGCACAGCTGAAAAAAATGCCAACAGCCTACCAGTAAGACTGTCTTCTAAGTGGCTGGCTGTGCATGAGCTACAGAAAAAAGAAAAAAATCCCTGAGAGAAGATGCATCTCGGCTTGTCTAATAAGTTATCAGTATAAAGAGAAAAGCCTCCAGCTCTTTCAGATGTAACAGAAGAAAACTAAAAGTTCTCAATTAACAGAAAATTGTCTGTAATTATCTTCCTCGCAGTAAGTTCACTAGAAATCTGTGGGCACTATTATAGATGCAACTAAAGAGATGGCCTGAGTTGTAGAAAAAACATCATTGCTACCCAAGAAAACAAAACTGTACCCCTAATAAAGAAACCTCTGTGAAAGCCTCCTGCCTATATACATATGCAGCCAAGGATCAGAACTCTTAACATTCTGCATCTGACACCAGAAGCTGCAATGCTGAACTACAGACAACAATGGAAAACAAAAGCAACGTACACAAGACGACATCATGAAACAGATGTTCATTTACTGCAATAGAGCTGTTCTGAATGGAATAATGAATTGGTGAAGACCATGCTTTCAAGTCTTTCCTTCTGCTTCTTTTAAATGTCAATTTCATCTTTACAGAGGTGAATCAAATACCTGCACCACAGAGTTAACTTTACATATCTCCCACAACTTATTTCAGCATCAAAGAAACTTGACATCTCTAATGAAATGACAAAGGATCCCAAAAATTCTTTTGTTCTTTCCTTGCTTTACTTATTTCAGAGACTGTGATAAAAGTATATTTATAAGTGCTATCAGTATGGAAATATGCAATACTTCCCATTTGCAGAAATTTCTACATCACTTAGCAGATCAAAATCTACTGCACTAAATGCATTTACTACCACTTGTACCATTAACGCTACAGCAGCAATGATAACATTGCTGGGAAGGGATATTTCATTTGTTTTGTGAGTAACTCGGCACACTTGGACAAATTAAGGCAAAAGGATAGCATACGGACCACAACACAAAAACTTACACTTTTCTTGCTAAAAGTCTACAAAGATTTTAATATTTCTCTTTAATTCTCCACTACTTGACTTCAAAATAAGGAACAGAGTCCATTTCACTGTATCTGTACAAAAGGGAGGGGAATGGGAAGGAGGGCACAACACTACGCAGCTAGGAATCCTAATCAAATACAATTTCACACAGTGCAGAAACCAAAGTTTGAGCACTGAAAAAGGCTATCAAAGACTTTGTGAGGATGTAATAACAATGAACAACCACAGAAAAGACTATAAGTAAATAAATCAGGCCAAGTAAAGGAAAAATAAATAAATAAAATGCAATTACTTACGGTTCTGGTTACATGATTTTCAAAGGCTTCCAAGTTATTTGCCTGCAAATGAGAAAAACAAACTTCATTTTTCCAGCTAATGTAAACACGTGCTAAGAAAGTCCATCCAGTGTATTCAAACAACAAATGAAACGATGTGTTCAGAAGTACACGTGTTCTACAGTATTAATAATCCAACTAACTCTCAAACACATGCAGAACACAAATTGGTTTTACATTGTCACTCCCTGAATTCACAGCTTTTCAGCCAACATTCAGCACTGAGGGTACTTTACAAGTTACAACATACACAGAAAGCAAGGTATGAATTCGTGTATTCCCTTGTACTTCAGCCTTCCGCTCTTTGCCTTTCTGTGGAACAGAACACGTGTGGGTGTTGATAAAAGTGAACCACAGAGGCACATTCTAAGTACTCTGTAAAATCTATGTTCACAGATTTAAAACACATTAAGTTCTATCTGTTGGAGTTTAAAATAAACATTTCTTAAAATTCAGAATCTACTACTATGAAAATACGACAGGAAAAAAAATCACCAGAGGTAAAACCATCCATCAGTACATTATTTTAAATTACAACAATCCTTTTGCTAAAAGGAACTTATTTTCTCTCAAACACTGTTACAGTATTTAGTATTCAAACTTCTGTTGCCCTTCTTTATTCCCCTTGGTTTTTTCTTTATATCGTGATGTATTTTCACTAAAATTCACCTTCTGAAAAAATGTTTGCACATTTCCCTCATAAATGAAAGTATGAGAGTCTTTAAACAAGTAAAAATGAGATATGTAATTAGTCTGAAAGCATTTAGCTACTTTTTGACTCCACTACTCACTTCTTCAGCAATTTCTCATGGTATGGTCTCCTCCTCCAACAAAAGAAAACAAAGCACTTTTCTTGGACAATTACCTTTACTCCATTTCCCTCCTCTTTTGGGATAGGCCAGACAACAGCCCGACTCAATGTTCAAAAGCAGGCGTTGTGTTTCTTAGGAGGGACTTTAAGGTGAAAACCTTTGACTTTTCTTCACAAGCAGACAAGAGGTTTGCATACTTTAGGAAAATAGGGTTAAGCAAAACAAAACAAACAAACAAAACAAAACAAAAACAACAGAAATACACCTCCTAATTTCTCCCTCCACCCTCAATTTGTATCAAAATGACTTAAGTTGCCACTTCGGTAAGATAAGTGAACAAAGTTTACAAAACACAGACAGTTGGGCAAGTGTCCTCTCAGCCTTTCTGTATTACCACAGTTGGTTATAAAATGCGATGTTTAAATGGCTGTTTTACAGCTGTACAGATTTTTTTGCTAAAAGGTTGGGAGAAAAAAAAAAAAAAAAAAAAAAAAACAGAGGTTAGAAGAGCAATTTCTCTGGTAAAGATCTCAACTATGCCTTGAAATTGACAAGCCACGTAGCAGAAAGGACTATTCAATCAGTAGTCAATTCACGATAAGAAACCGTATAGGCTAAGAGGCTCAGGCTTCACATCACATTTCCTTAATGCAAGACGTACAACAGGGCACGTGATGGGTCCTGAGGAATTAAGATTTAATTTTCTTTATCCTTTTTTAAAGAACACTGCCATGATGGATGAAGAAAACATAAGTAGAAGAGACAAACCTACCACTTTCACAGTACATCTGAGATTATCATAGAAGAATTCCAGATTTTAAAAACTACCTCAAAATAACACCCTTTCTTTGGCTTTCCCCTTATTCTTACATTTTTTAAGTGTTGCATGAAATCAAAAGCATTTGGAGCTCTGAGTTAAGGATCTAAGCCTCCTCTCTTTTCTTGCTGTATTGCGTAAGACAATTTTTTAAAAGTGCATTTGTTACCAATTACTTAAAAACGTTGAATTTAGAAGATCAAAAACTTCTTACTCTTTCAAAACAAGTTTCAGAAAAGACTGTTAAACTTTGATATTTATAACATTTTAGGAGAACAGTTACACAGACTAATAAAGCTCTCACATACAAAGACAACGACCATGCATCATGGCATCTTTGCCAGTTTTTCTCTTTAAAATCCTTGGGTCATGCAGTACATATTTCCAATGAAAGACAATAGCCACAAACAAACCAATGCTTCTCCATGAAATAAAATGAAGTCCATCAGAAAAACACTTATTTTGCTAAACATCTGCCTTGAAATAGAAGAGTACAACTAAAATCATCCACCTTTCTCTAGTCAAATATGTGTGTGACAACTAAAGCAAGTAGTATTTGAACACTAAGCAGCCGCTTTATATTGGAGCAATTGCTGCACTGGGTTAATGTGTGACAGCTCTGATGTTTCTACAAAACTTCAAGAGAAACGGTAAGGAAGGGCCTCTTTGGAAACAGAAAACAAAGCTGAAAATCACAGAATAACAGAAATACAGAAAGGTTTGGGTTGGAAGGGACCTTTAAGACTGTCTATTTCTAGCCCCCCTGCTACAGGCAGGGACACCTCCCATTAGACCAGGCTGCTCAAAGCCCCATCCAGCCTGGCCTTGAATGCTTCCAGGGTGGGGGCATCCACATCATCTCTGGGCAGCCTGTTCCAGCCTCACCACCTCCACAGTGAAGAGTTTCTTCCTAATATCTAGTGTATATCTACCCTCTTCAGCCTAAAACCATTTCCCCTCTTCCAGTCACTACATGTCCTTCTAAAATGTCCCTCTCTAGCTTTCCTGCTGGGAGGAAACGAAGTACCCTTCAGGTACTGGAAGGCTGCTATGAGGTCCACCCAGAGCCTTCCCTTCTGAAGGCTGAAGAGCCCCAGCTTTCTCAGCCTGTTCTTGTAGAGAAGGTTCTCCAGCCGTCTGGTCATCTTTGTGGCTCTGCTCTGAACCAGCTCCAAGAGCTGTCAGACAGCTACAGTCCTTCTTGTGTTGGGGGTCCCAGAACTGGACACAGTTCTCCAGGTGGCGTCTCACAAGAGCAGAGCAGAGGGGCAAAATCACCTCCCTCAGCCTGCTGGTCACATTTCTCTTGATGCATCCCAGGGTACAGCTGGGTTGCAAGAACACATTGCCAGAGTCTTTCAACAACTGACACTCCCAAATTCAAATCTGACCTCAACCCATTCTCCACCCTATGTTTGCTGGATTGTCACAATCCAGATGCAGGACCTTACACTTCGCCTTGTTGAACTTCAGGAATTTGGCAGGGGCTCACCTCTCAAACCTGTCCAAGTCCCTCTGGTTGGCATCCTTTCCCTCTGTTGTGTCAACTGCAGCACTCAGCTTGCCGTCATCTGCAAACTTGTTAAGGATGCCCTTGATTCCACTGCCCCTGTTGCCTACAAAGATGTTAAATGGCACTGTGCTAGCACCAATCCCTGAGGAGCACCACTCATCACTGGCCTCCTCTTGGATCTCAAGCTGTTGACTGCAACTATCTCAGTCTGTGACCATCCAGCCAATTCCTTATCCAGTGAGTGATCCGTCCATCAAATCCATTTTTCTCCACATTGATGACTAGGATGCCTGACACTGTCTTGCACGATGCTTTGCACAAGTCCAGGGAAGTGATGTCAGTTGCTCCTGATATCCTGATTCAGCCTTCTCCAGGCTAATCAGTCCCAGTTCTCTCAGACCTTTTTCATAAGGGCCCCTAATAATCATTTTTTGGCCTTCCACTGGACTCACTCCAGCAGTTGCCTTTCTTTTTGACCAGAGGAGCAGTATTCCAGAGAGGGCCTCACCAAAGCAGAATAGAGGGGGAGGAGAACCTCTCTCAACCTGCTGGCCACACAGTTTTTTTAAACACACCCCAGGACACCATTGGATTTCTTGGCCACTAGAACACGCTCACGGTCAACCTGTTATTCACCAGACAGCTAGGTCCTTCTCTGCAGAGCTCCTTTCCAGAAGGTCAGCTTTACTGATGCACATCATTGTTCTTCCCTAGGAGTAGGACTCCATACTTCCCTTGTTGAACCTCATAAACCCAATTCTTTAGCCTGGAGAGTCACAGAAGATTGTACTTCAGAAACAGAATCCCTCACCAGATACATTTTATCTGTGTACAAGACAGGCTCCTAATTCAAAAATATTACTACATGGAAGAATATTAAACAGAATTCCAACCTTCTTCATGACTAGAAGTAGTAAATAATTCGTGGACCAAGTAAATCTCTGGTTTCATCTCTGCCAGTAAACTAAAATAGGTCTGGCCACTTTTACCATCCACACTGTTTTAATCTTCAGGTCACAAAGTAACCTGGGCCCAGGTTACCTAGGAACCACTGTTCACATAAACTGCAATTAGTAACAGTAATGAGTGGTATCGTATTCTACAAGTTGCTGTATGTTTAAAATTGTTGCTGAATCACAGGGACAATTTTTTCATGTTAGAATCAACATTCAGGCTCTATATACAACAAAAAAAGGAAAAAGCAACCACAGTTGTCAGTACACATCTGAAACTGTGAGCTGCAAACTTAAGAGCTGCTTATAATACTAGTAATAACGTCATACAGAATTCTCAGACTGTAACATGGATTAATTCATAGAAATACCGTGTCAAAATGAGGAAAGACCTTTCATACATTCATACTCACATTTCTCACATACTCACTCACAGACTCACATTTGGATTTTGTTTTCCAGCCTTTCTTTTAGTGAACAATAATTAAGAAAAGCATGGACCAGTGCTTTCATGGCACCTTTCTGCTTCCACAACTCATGGTAACACATCACTGCCTGCATTTTGCAAGCAGGGAAATCAAGACAAAAATGTGCAGTGAGTTGCCCAATTTATACAGCAAAGCAGAAATGAGATGTATGATTCATAGCCACCAGTGGCTGCATCACATACTTAAAAACACATAGTTCCAGTTGAAACTTAGGAATCAGCTGTTGAGTGCCTAGTCCTGGTAATGACGCTAGCAAGCAGCAGCACTAGTTCAACAAATAACAGTTACATGCCATCTTTGGGCAGTATTCATGTTATCAATACAGCTAAAATAACCAAATTCAGCCTGAAAAAGCTCACCTGCTTTTTTAAAAAGACAATGTAGGAAGACAACTACACGTGAACGCTGCTGCACCATGGACAAATCACCTTAGGAACAATCAACAGCAGAAAATACTTGATCCAGAAAATCCACAGCTTTGCAAAACGCTCAATGAAACAATAAGATTGCTGCATGGGATAGAGCACACTAATAAGCTTCAGGATTACGCCCTGTACTTACTGTGCCTTCACAGGAGAAAGTGGATTGCATAGTACTGAGGAGACCATAGGTGGTTATGGGAATAACCTGATCTATAACCTAATAAAACTTGATGGCTATCACAAGAGCTGACAATACTTACCAGTTTGTAGTTGCTCTGAAGAAGGCAAGGTGTCACCACCTACAAAAAATAATAATAATAATAATAATAATAAAATAAGGGGAAAAAAAATCTTCCTCTGCAATTGACTTAATTCTATAGACTGAGCTCCCTCAATACTGTCCAATCTAGTTATTGTCAACGGGACACTAAGAGGACCAGGTGCAGAACTGTAGTGTCCACAACTGAGCACAGATACATTACTTGCCCTCAGCTTCCTGAACAGTCAGAAAACACTGTGTGTGCCATGCTGACATTTCCATAAGCAGCAAAACAGGTTCAAGAGTAACCCATTCCTTCAGGTATACACGTAGGAAAGCATCAATAGCTTTCTCCATCACAACTATCCAGCTTTTTTAGCATTCTTCTATGATCACTCAGTTTTAAATTAATAAACAGCTCCTCCACTTTTTCAGGAGACCAGAACATCAGCAATTCACTTAACCTTATCTTTCTTCTCAATTTTGTTATGGCGTATGGGCTGAGCAGAGCAAGTAGCTTACTCTGTGGACCCACTTAATTTCACAGGCTTTACTCCAAAGATCCAGAGACACAAAACTGCAAGTAACCACATCTGTGAGGAGGCAAGTAAATATACATCACATTCTCTATCATTTGAAAACACCTTTACACAACATGTAGACTAATAAGTCACTTTCACCTGAATAAATATTTTAAGTTCACTAAAGTTAAAACACTTGCTAAGAACAGTTTGTTCTATGTACACGACAACAAGAATTTTGAACATTTATCAAGAAAGAAAGAAAGCCAGCTGAAGTATGACCAACTAGAATTACCTGATGACCTAGAGAAACGGATCATTAACTTATTTCTACAGACCCACACAGAAGGCTCCACCAGACCTCACACACGTATTCAAATGACTGTAGCTAATCAATTTACTCTTTTCAGCTGAGCCTCAGTAATAGTCATCAAGCGTACTAAATTATTTTGTGATTAATCCTCACAAATGCCATTTCAGTTAACACATCCAACTTCACAGCTGTGACTCTCCTGGACAGGCTCACCTCTCACCCCAGCAGAGGAGATCCTGAAACTCTATAACAACACTTGAAATAAAAACAGGCTCATTAAGGAATTGTTGGTGAGCTTTAAGTCATACCAAATGGAGTGGTTCACTAAACAGAAGGGCTCCAATGTGGAATTTATAACCCTTAGATTAATAAAATAGAAGATATAGTTTATAGAATACAGCAAGCTACAAGGATGAAAAGAAATATCCAGTCCTGGTATGCATAACAAACAAAAAGAAGCAGACCTGACTACATCATAACAATATGTTCAGGACCGGAACCATCTTTAAGCCACCAGTATAGAACGTATAACTTCCAAGCAAGGAACATTTTTGTCTCGTAAAGCGAGTCTTATTAAAGTTCAGTAAAGAAACATGATCAAATTCTTCTTCAAGTTCAGTATCTGACTGCAGCTCTAAGCATTCCACAAGAAAATGTACAAGTAAAGTATTAATATCAACTGAAACAGAGTCACAATTATACCAAAAAATCGATGACTTATTGTGGGGGAAACCTGAAATCTATTCGCAAATTTCTGAATCAGAATGAAAACCAACATTGCCTATTTTTTGCTCTGCAGACTGCTCTGTTTAGCCAGCATAGCAAAATGCAGAAAACAGTTTACCATAACGTGAGCTTGCGTTGACCTAAATTTCATTTTGAACATTGTTGTATTCTGAACTTATGTATAGCACTGATAAGTTGATTTTCACACTGCAGCACATGTTTAATTAATTGAAATGATAATCAAATCTACCAAAACTACTAAACCTGTGAGCCGTGTTCTGATCTGCACTGGGGAACAAAAAGTGTGGCCAGCAAATCGATGAAGGGGATCCTCTGCTCTGCCCTGGTGAGAACACATCTGGAACACTGTGTCCACTTCGGGGCTATGTGCACTGAAACAAGAGAGGGATCTTCTAGAAAGAGTCCAACAGATGGCCACAGAGATGATTAAGGGCCTTGAGCATCTCTCCTGTATGAAGAAAGGCTGAAAGATCTCATACTCCTGAGTCTGGAGAAGGATAGGAGAGGATGTCATTAATGTTTACGGATATCTCAAGTGTGGAAGTCAAATTGATGGAGGCAGATCTTCTTTATGGCATGCAGTAATAGAACAAGAGGCAAGAGGCAGAAGTTGGAACACAGAAAGTTCCATTCAAACACAAGAAGAACCTATTTACTGCGAAAGTGATGGAGCAGTGGACAGGTTGCTGAAGGAACACTCTTCCTTCATCCCCAATTCTTCAATTTTTGGTTTCTGTTTTCTTTTGAGTTGGCATTAGGTAGGTATATTAATATAACTACCTAACAATGTCATCATTGACAATACGTCTCTTACTAATCTACATGCAGGTTTCAATACAACTGAGTGTGTGCCAGGTGTGAGAGGTGGAGTAAGCACTGCACTGTGCCCTACCCACATCTTGGTGTCAGCTCAGACAGTGCCAATCACACACTGACGGTTTGGTTGTTGTTGAGTAAGGGCTGCATACCTGGGGCAAGGCCAGGTCACTTGGCAGGAAAGAGCTGCTGCCATGAAGGCATAACATCAGGGGGTGGCCCACATCACTACTAACTGTCCCGGCTGTATGTTGGCCAGAGGTTGGGCATGCCTGATTTAGAAGGAAGTATACATCTAGAAAGCAAAACTGCAGAACTTCACTTGAATATCAGAGCAAAGACAGAAAGGGGGAAAAAAAAGAAAAATGTAAATCCCTCATTCATTGGCTTTAAAGAATTACATATACTGCTAGTAACTACACAAAACAACAAACTTCAAATTTTCTGATCCTCACTGAAGCTGGAGCTAACCCAAAGAAAGATACAATCAAGAGGTTTGTCAGCTTTCAACATATAGGCTATGAATATATTCAGTAGAACAAAATACTTAGAGGCCCTGCACTTTCACATACTCACTCATAAAAGAAAAAATAGAACTAGGGAAATTCCCAAGTCTGGCTTTTAAAAACAGGTAGAAACTCAGTGCCACTCCATCTCCACGTGACATACAGACACGTAAGCCCGTCCATAAATAACAAGGTAAATAACTGAAGGTCAAATAACCTGTTCTTGCATATATAATTCAGCATATGCAGAAAACACATTCCTAGTTGATACCTCCAGAATCAAGTCTTACATTGAAGAAGTCCTATCTTGATGGAAAAACGATTTAAAACAATTTCCATAACAATTCTGATTCCAATGAATTGGCAAGTAATTTTCCTTCATACAACTGTAACACCAGTCACATGAGTTAATGAGTAACTAACCAATACAAGATAAATAGTAAGTCAAACAAGAAAAAATGTCAACAAATGGCATGATAAGTGGCACTAAGGAAATAAAACATATCCCCACTTGCTCTATCAGAACCACAATCAGTACTCCCTCACAGCTGCACAACAGGCCATTTGCTTGGATAACCTCTACTTACATTTCAGTATATTTTTCACTTCTCCGTGTGTCTTTCACATTGCACTTCTCCTTTTTTCTCTTCTTTTTATGAAAAGTAGTGGCCTTTCAGAGCAAGAACCATCTTCAAAGAATGAGCCAGCTATTATCAAGCCTGCATTTCAAAGTCCAAATCTCAAATACTATCATATCTCTACTTCAAAATTCATACAACTTAACCATTTAGCTATAATGACTCACATAGTCATTTCAGTATAGATTACCAGGCTGATCAAGCATGACTTCCTCTTGCTGAATCCTTGCTGGCTATTCCTGATTCTCTTGCCCTTCACGTGCCTGGAAATGGTTTATACGATTAGTTTCAGCAGCTCCCAGAAATCAGCAAGGCTGACCAATGCACTAGTGTGTCTTACTTCTTGCCCTTCTTGAAGGGCATTTACCCTCCTCCAGACCTCAAGCACTTGCAAGCACCATAATTGACCAAGCTTATCAAGAGTGGCCTCACAATGACATCAGCCAGCTAGATCGGTGATCATGGATGCACTCTATGTTTGCGTGCTCAGTTTGCTTGACTATTCCCTGATCTGATCCATTTCCAACAAGGATACATCTTCCAAGCTGCACCTCTTCTTCCTGGTCTCAGGGATTCCTGACGTTTGTCTTTCTAGTGAAGTCCAAGTCAAAGAAAGCATTAATTACCTAAGTCTTTTCTTTCTTTCATTCTTTCTAACTAGGGCTCACATTTCATTCAGCACTATTGCTGCGGTTTAACCTAGCAGGTAGCTCAGCACCACACAGTCACTCATTCGCTCCTCCCACTGGGCTGGGGGAGAGAATCATAAGGAAAAAACAAAGTAGAACTCATGGATTGAGATAAAACTGTGTACTGAGGCAGAAAAAAAGAAAATGATAATAGTTGTGACTGTATTATACAAGTATATATGAATGCATGTAACAAGTGATGCAAGAACAATTGCTCACTACCTGCCAACCAAAGCCCAGCTAGCCCAAAAACAGCAGAACAGGGAGAGATGAACTCCCACCCCTCTCAAAACTTTCCTCCCACATGATGGTATACGGTATGGAATATCCCTCTGGCCAGCTTAAGTCAGCTGTCCTGATTCTGTCTTCTCCCAGCATCTTGAGTGCTCTTTTTCTCCCAGACTCTTGTGCCTCCCCCCACTTCGTTGGTAGCACGGTAGGGGAAAGTAAGAAAACCGAAGTGTACAGCACTGCTCAGCAACAGCTGGAAACATCAGTGTGTTATTGTTTTTCTCCTAACAAACAAACAAACAAAATACGATGAATGAAATTCTGTTTCACCTGAAATTAAAACAACTACCTATACTTAATCTTCATCTGGTCACTTACATTTTCAGAAGCCCTTCTCGGTTCTAATGAAAAAAAAAAACAAAAAACAAAAAACATCGAGTGTAGTATTCAAAAAAAAAAATACTTTTTAAAAAGTAATTGTACTCTCGAACTTTGTAATATGCCTTAGGAGACAATTCTAAAGGGCAAAGGAACCCAGAATGCCCGGACATCACTCAAGAATGAATTCATGAAGGCATAAGAGATGACTATGCCCACATGCCAAATGACAAACTAGCAGGGAAGAACTTTCACATAACTCTAGTCATTTTAACAAATTTCTTTCCTTTCAAAAGGCACGGTAAGAGTATCTCACAAGTGCATTCTAAATGTATCTTCAGTTTTGTAGCTGTTCAAAAGAGACAACAAAATGGCACAGAATGTTCCCCTATAATTTTTTATCATCAAAACTTTTATTTTATTTTATTTTTTTTGGCACGCTACTTGGCTCCGGAAGCAGGAAAGTGCCGCAGCCGGTTGAGGGGCTGTCCGGGAGGAGCTGCCGGGTGCCACTGACCGCGTAGCAGGTCTGACGTCGCGCGGTCACAGCCAGGAGCAGCGGCAGGATCAGTCCCTGCATAGATAAAACCTTCCACTAGGGAGCGGAGCAACCCAGGAGCGGCGTGAACAGGATGGACAAGCCGGGCACAGCACGGCAGATCCCGCTAGCAGGGAGGGCGAGGACAGAATGTGCGTGCTCAGGAAACCGGCTCACCTAATGGCTGCCTCCCGCACAGCTAATCTAACCGTGGTCTCCACTAGGCAGAAAGCTCTGGCAATTCAGATGGATGCCCACCTAAAAATGAGGCAGTCCACGTCTGTGGCTGCAGCGAATGCCCGAGCCTGCCGCTGCCGGTGAAGGGCAGCAGGCATTCCACCCGCATGAGGTGTGCACAGATGGATGGTCTGCTCGGCACAGTGGCAAAGCTCAAGGAGGAGATGGAGAGATTAAGGAGTTAGAGTGAAAGCAGTAGATTGGTGGAGTAACTCCCTGCTGCATGCGTGAGAAAGACACCAGGGTGAATACCCCCAGAACAGTGGTAGGCCCCCACCCCAGCCACTGTTGAGCAGAGACAACAGAATAAAAGGAGAAGAAACAGGTCCCATCCCAACCCACCTCAGTTCCCAGGTGCCCCAACATAACGGGTTTGAGGCTCTAGAACTTGAGAGAGGAGTAAGTGAGGATGTGGTGGGAGGACCACATTCAAGGTTCTCTGGGGCAAGGTGGTCAACTGCACATCTCAGGACAGTCTCTGTCAGGAAAGACAGAAAGGTTACTTCACAGGTGTCTCCTTTCGGAGAGGAACAGAGGGCCTATATGTCAGCCCAGCCCAATTGCAGGGAAGCGTGCTGCCTCCCTGGGGCCCGGGCGAGGGAGATTTCTAGGAATCCTCCCGGTCTGATTATTATTATCCTGAATTGATAGCTCAGGCTGGCAGTGATGAAGTGACTGAGAAAAGCCTGAGGATTACCAAAAAAGACCTCAGGGGAATGGGCCGGTTAGTGGATAGCCTGGAAGTATAGGTCACATTTTCCTCTATCCCTTCAAGGGCAGGGAACGAGAGGAGCAGGAAAACCCATCTCATAAATATGTGGCTGACAGGCTGGTGCAAACGCAAGAACTTTGGTTTTTTTGACCATGTGGTGGTTTACTTGGCACTTGGCCCGGTGGCAGCTGATGGATGTCACTTGTCTCAAAGAGGGAAATGGATCCTAGCCGAGGAGCTGGCAAAGCTTGTGGAGAGGGCTTAAAGCTAGACATGGAAGGGGAAGGGATAAAACCAGGCCCAATAGAGCTGAGCCTAGGGGAACAAAGACTGGGTTGGTGCTGAGGTATGGGGCTCAGCTGAAGTGCATCTACACCAACGGGTGCATGGACAACAAGTGGGAGAAGCTGGATGCACAGTGCAGCAGGCCAACTATGACTTAGCTGCCCTTATGGAAATGTTGTGGGATTGCTTCCATGACTGGATGGCTATAAGCTCTTCAGAAGGGACAGGTAAGAAAGTAAGGATGGTGGCATAGCCCTCTAAGTTAGAGAGTGTTTTGATATTGAGCTAGGAGGTTGGGAATTGTAAGGTTGACTCTATGGGAAAGGATCAGAGGGACGGCCAACAAGGCAGGCATCATGATTGGGGTCTGTTACATATCACCTAACCAAGAGACAGATGATGTGTTCTATGAAAAGCTCACAAAAGGTTCATGACAGCCAGTCCTTGGTCTCATGGGGGACCTGAGCTTCCCTTACGTTTCCTGGAAAGACAAGACAGCACAGAAGAAGCAGTCCAGAAGGTTTCTAGAGTGTATGGAAGATAAGCTGACAAGAGAGCCTACCAGGGCAGGTGTCTTGCTAGACCTGCTGTTCACAGAGAAGAACTAGTGGAAGATGTAGAGGTTGGGGGCTATCTTGGACAGAGTGACCATGAAACGGTAGATTTCTTGCTGAAGTCAGGAGGGTGGGGGTGGCAGCAAAACTGCTACTTTAGGCTTCCAAAGGGCAGATTTTGAACTCTTCAGAACACTGGTAGAAAGTGTCCCTTGGGATTCAGTCCTGAAAGGTAAAGGGGTCCAGGAAGCCTGGTCACTCCTCAAGAAGGAAGTCTTAAAGGTACAGGAGCAGGCTGTCCCTGTCTGCCATAAGATGAGCCATCACAAAAGACAAGTGTGGATGAACAGGGAACTTTTCATGAAGCTCTGGGAGAAAAAGAAAATCTTTCTCCTGTAGAAGAAAGGACAGGAAACTCAGGAAGAATACGAAGTTGTTAGGATGCGCATTGAGAAAATTAGAGAGGCCGAAGTCCGACTTGAACTCAATTTGGCTGCTGGTATAAAAGAGAACAAAAGAATTCTTTACAAATACATTAACAGAAAGAGGAGGGCTAAGCAGAATCTCCTTCCTTTACTAGATGCGGCAGGGAACATGACCACCGAGTTTAAGGAAAAGGCTGAGGTTCTCAATGCATTCTTTAAAGCTGTCTTTGAAAGTCATACCCATTGTTGTTGGAGTACTCTACCCCCTGACCTGGACGTCTGGGATGGGGAGCAGAATAAACCCCCACAATTCTTGTGAAAACTGTCAGAAACTTACTACTCCACCTGGACTGCCACAAGTCCATGGGGCCAGGTGGGATCCACCTGAGGATGCTGAGGAAGCCAGCAGAGGTGATAACCAAGCTCCTTTCTATCATCTTTCAGCATTCCCGGTCACCTGGAGAGGTCCCAGAGGATTGTGGAGGCTTGCCAGTGTGACTCCCATCTGTAAGAAGGGTCATAAGGAGAATTTGGGGAACTACAGGCCCATCAGCCTGACCTCAGTGCCAGGTAAGGTTATGGAGAAGATCATCCTTAGGGAGATCATAGGGCACGAGCAGGACAACCAGGCAATCAGGCCTAGCAAGCATGGGTTCATGAAAGGCAGGTTCTGTTTGACCAACCTGATCTCCTTCTATGACCAGGTAACCCACCTGGCAGATGAGGGAAAGGCTGCTGATGTAGTCTTCAGCAAATCCTTCAGTACTGTCTTCCACAGTATTCTCCTGGAGAAGGTGGCAGCCCTTAGCTTGGACAGACACGCTCATCACAGGGTAAAAAACTGGCTGGATGGCTCAGCCCAGAGAGTGGTGGTGAATGGAGTTAAATCCAGCTGGCTACTGGTTACAAGCTGGTGAGGGGCCTCGAGCACAGGCCTTATGAGGAGCAGCTGAGGAAGTTGGGATTGTTCAGTCTGGAGGAGGCTCAGTGTGACCTTACTTCTCTCTACATCTATCTGAAGGAACACTGTCGGGAGGTGGGTTGGCCTCTTCCCCCATGTATCTAGCAATAGGACTAGAGAGAATGGCCTCAAGTTGCACTGGGGAGATTCAGGTTGGACGTTAGGAAATACTTCTCTGAGACACTGGTGAGGCATTAGAACAGGCTGCCCAGGGAGGCAGTGGAGTCACTGACCTTGGGGGTGTTCAAGAAACATTTAGATGATGTACAGTTCAGTGGGAAATACTGGTGATAAGTGGATGGTTGGTCTGGATGATTTTAAGAGGTCTTTTCCAGCCTTGGTGATTCTATGATTCTGTACTCCTGTCAAACAGGTTTGTTTGTTTGCTTATTTGTTACCAGGACTACACTTGCTTTACAAGGCTTTAACTGTCTGAGGTATTTTAAGGACTTTCTTCAACAAGGCATCAGAAGACACATGAAGTGCCCTTCTGTAAATAATTTCTAGTGAAGCACTGTTATAACACAGGTAGTAAAAGCAAATTCTAATGAAGCCTAGACATTTCAGCTTGCCGATATAAAACACGCAAGAGCTTCTACTGGAGAAGACATATTACTCACTTCCTCATTATGTGTTTAAAAAACATTTTTGTTATTCATGTGGTCTGTAGTGAAGTTTCCATTCTTTCGTTAAGTCAGTAAGGCAACTGTTCATAATCAAATGCAGGGGTTGCTCCAATCTTAGAGAATCAGTATTGCAAGAGGGAATTCATGTACTTCCAGGCCATAGCAATCAAGTACACTACAACAAACAGACATATCATGGGGACACTGTGAATGCTACCAAAATACTGCTTTAAGAAAGCAGTGGTATATTTTGGTAAGCTACCTGATTTCCTGTCCACCAGAGACATAGTTTAACAAACTGTGTAACATAAAAATGAGAGCATTCCAAGCAACAATAATGTAAAACACATCATTTCTGAGATCTCTGATCCCACGTTAGAGGGCTAAAAAATCGTTACGTCTCTTCAAAAAAATTCAAAATTAAAATTTACAAATCAAAATACAAGGATCAGATCCAGACAGAAAACAACTGGACAAAAGTGATCCATTTTCAGGGCACAGGAATGAAAACCAAACAAAAAAAAAACTCCTAAAACATCTTGATGCTTTCCAGTAGAAAATTTACATCTGCTGTGAAAATATAGCCCACTCATGTTTTCATGGTGAACAAAGGAAAAACTGAAGTAGTTTTGTTTCCTTTGCTCAGTACCATCTTATTTTCCTCTTGCCAACTACTAGAATTTGTAAAGAAACAGGGTTTGAATTTGTTCACGTACCACATAGGTCTTGCTAACATAGCCAACTACCTGAAAACGAGACTGAATTAGCCTTCCTGTCTAAATACACTAGTGTATTTTTCAAGTACTTTTCCAGTTTTGGAAAGCCCCAGCAAATTAACTGCTAAACACACAAGCCTGCAGCACAGCATTTCTGCTACTTAAAGAATGCAATGTTTGTGCCCCTAGAAAGCACCTTCAAGTCTTATGCCACTGAATAGCTTACAGTTCTGATTGAATCAGAAGGCTTATTCATTGAACAGCTCGCTACAGTACACTGTAACTAAACCAGTAAAGTATTTTGCAGGCAGGAGGATCTGCAAAATACTGCTATTGAGGGCTATCAGGAAAACTAATGACTGCTCTGAGTTGCAACTATCAGTTACAAAATTCACACAGTAATCTCAACTTCAACTGCGAACATTTTTATTCTAGTCCAATGCTAAGCAGCATTAAAAGTGTTGCATGCATGCTAATATAACATGCTAATTACTTCCCATGAGGGGAAAAAAAAACTCATTAGAATCTTAAGCCTTACTGAACGTGTCCCTATGTACAGATTCCTACAAAAATGCATCAACTACAGAGGTTCACATAGTTGTCCCCTACAACCAACATGGCACAAGTTTTCATTTAATGCCTTGATTCCTTCTACCCAAAATCTGAGATAGTTAAGTAGAAAGTATACTCCTCCAATCATGCACACTGATTCTTATATATATATATTTTTTTTTAATTATTATTATTATTAAAGGAAAAAGCAAAGCAAAAAAACTCACATGAACCTTTTGAGAAGCAAAGTCACCGTATTTAGTCCACAGCTGCTCGTGGCAGTGCTGACCTACGCTTTCAACTGTCGTATTAACTAAGTCATAGAAGCTGACAGTGGTTTGCTGGTACTCAAAACAATTTTCTTCAAGGTTGCTCGATTATTTTTAAAACAGAGTTTTATTGTGAAGTCACTTACAAATTAACACACACCGAGTATTCAGTGAAAGGGTTTTACCAAAAAAGCCTACTTTCTGGGGAAGTTTGAAACATTAAGCTGTATTCCTTGTGCAAATGCACATAAATATGAAAATTAGAGCATCAAGAGAGAAATACATAAAGATTTTAAACTGCCTCTACACAAGTAGCAACCCTTTTTAAAAAGTGATACACATTTTTAACATCTTAAAAGTTGGATTTCTGTATTAACTTTGTATTATTTAAAACACTCAAAGAGAAATTCTTTCCACTCTTCTGAACAGATATTGAATTTCCTAACCTTGGGAGCATCAAATTAAATAGAAAAGAAATAATTATCACTCTCAAAGAGAAAGAACATTGGCAGCTGTTTGAGAAATGACAACACCGAAAATACAGTCGCTTCCCTCTCAAAACTGATCAAGTATCAGCATGATGATACCAACCCAAGCCGTCCAACACTTTATGAGCACTCATCAAAAATACGGCAGAGATGAGATGTCAGAAACACGGTAATCCTGGAAATCTCAGTGATTTTTTTCATGTGAAGAGGAAGTGCCCCTAGGCTGCTACTCTTTACTCGCTTCAGCCATCAACCTCTTCCCTGGTCTCATCTTCTTAATGAAACTAGTAATCTAGAACGATCCAATTCATTTAACTTTTTAAGCATTGGACTACTTGTCAAAATGCACTTTCTTAAAGCATTAAGTGTAAAGCGGTGCCCCCTTACACGCTTTCTGCTTCTGCACTGAACACAGAAGCAGCACACTGCAATCAGGGCATACAGAACACTGCATACAGCTTGCGAAGCCACCAGCTTTCTGCTCACGTAACAATACAGAACTAGAAGCAGCATCTCTGTAATGCTATACTGTACACTATCAGCAGGCAGGGAAGAACTTTTAAACACAGTCTACTTTCAGACCTCCTTCTGAAAACCAAACAAAACCACGCACGCACACCAGAAATTAGGATTTAAGCTAGGTATCTGATACAGGAGGAATAAAAGACAAAGTGAAGGAAATGTGTAAAACACATTAGATTCACTATTCTGAAGAAGAAGGAAGGTAAAGGCAAGGTATTTTTTTCTTTTAATTTGGATATCACTTACAAGAGCAGAAAGAAAACAAACTAATCCACAACCAAAATTAAATACAGTTTGACTCATAACTGACAACAGCGCATTGTCCACAACTCAATTCCGAATAGTTACCACACTGTTTAAAGGATGGATGAGCTGAACTAAGCAGATATATTTCTCTATAAAAGGAGAAGGATCTTTCCTTCCTGCTTCAGAAACACCAGGAAAATTGTTGTATCACAGTGCACAATACATTCCTTTCCTAAGCATTTTTCTCCCTGGACCATGAAGAGCTGCTGATTCTCCCTGTGGGGAATGAAAGGTACCTGCCTTCATGGTCACCCACTCAAAGGGCCAGAGACCAGCCCTACCACCTCAGTGAGGCTGCCCCAAGTAAACACAAAGTTTATTCATAAAACAGACCGGGTGACAGAAGTTTACCGAGCCTTTTAAAATGCCAATACGCTTTGAGCTCTACATCTCGTAACTGAAAATAGATGACCGATACATCTATTTTTTATTTCTTTTTTTTACTTCCTCCTTCCCTCTCTTATTTTCACAATACACAATGAACATGTATCCAAGGACTAAAACCAGCTGTCGCTCCTGGCTTAGTTTTATTACAATGATTACTGTCAATTTCCCCATTGCAGCACAGCTCATAACATTTTTACAGTAACTTAAACTGTTGTTTTTGTTTTTTACATTTCTGTGCATTTCTTTTTATAATCATGTTCATTTTTCCTTTACTATGAGAGTCTACGAAAGAAATGAACAATGCAGTGAGGGATGCAGGACAGCCTCACTCCTATTCTCTAAACTTTTTAAGCTATTGCTGATCAAAGAAAATGGGAAAACAGGGTCGAGGGGAGAATTATAATATCTCAAATACAAATGCCACGAAAATGAGAATCCGACAAAAAAAATGTGGCCTTTGAGCAAAGCAGCAGGACAAAATGTCATGCCTGAGTTTATACCTTTTATGATTGCAATTTTGGCAGCTTCATAAGTGACAAAACACTAAAAATAACCCATACATCTTACTTGTCTATTAAAAAATAAACTACAGAATCTGAAGGTAATGAATTGCTTGACCTAGCTTTAACAGCATTCAACTGGCACGCTACAGCTCAGAACATGAGTCTATCTGAACAAGGATTTTAGATCACTAAGACAAAATCTTGAAGCTTTGATTAAGTCTGCACTCCACTGAGATGTCTAAATAGCTCCTTAAAAGGCAAAGAAGGAAGAGTGTTGAATCAAACTCATAGAAATCAATTAATCCTGTTGGAGAAGAAAAACAGAGCCATGTGGATTAGTGTATTGGACACCAGGTCAGACTGGCAAAGTATCGCACTGCATTATGTACAAAATAATGGCTCAAGCAAGGCAAAATTACCTTCCAGGTTGAGTTGAGGAGATATGTAACACTCAGTACAAAAACTGAAGTAAGGCACTGCTGAATGACACCACTGATCCAGCAAAAGACTTCAACAAATAGTCAAGCTTACCGATATTAAGATAATTTAAGCATTTGCTTACAAGCTTGATAAAATCAGTCAGCTCAAGAGGGACTTCTCATCACATTAAAAATGTGTCAAAAAAATCATGTGTCTTACTAATGTATCAAGTTTTTGAGGCTCAGAGCAGTGCTGTCATTGCTCAGCACTCACAATGCACACCAAACTGAGGAACTGAGGCCCATTGAGCGCTGTATGCAAAATAAACTGATTGAGAAGCTGCACCTGAGTTCAAGCACACGCCAAGATCTCTCACGTTGCACTGGCAGAGACACAGCAAACAACTTCACAGACAGGTTATGAGAGTTCAGTGACTTCTTCAGAGAAGAGTGATCTACTAAACCCTTTATGGCAGAGCCCATCCATAGTTCCATTGCTCCAGGACATGATTAGATTACTTCAGTGCTCAGAAACCTGTCTGCTTTTCACCTAAACAAACCTATCTGGAAAACTTGTTCACATACTTGTAAATAATCACTTTTTCAAGTAGAAAACAACTTCTGTTTTGAATTTTTGGATCCTAAATTTCATTAATTTATCCCCCAGCCACATCTCCACATTTCCCTTCTTGACTAAATTGCAGATAATAATTCGACAGAGGTGGATCTCTCTCCAGGTTTTACATTCAGATGCCCATTCTGTATGCATTTGTTTTTCTCCACAGACAATACCAATACCGTGTGTGTGTGTGTTTGTAGTTGTTTTAAATTAACCTCAAAGACTGACACAGCTGGGGCTGTTCAGCTTGGAGAAGAGAAGGCTCTGAGAAGAGCTGATAGCAGCTTTTCAGTATCTAAAGGGGGCTGTAAGAAATAAGGGGACAGACTCTTCAGCAGGGTCTGCTGTGACAGGACAAGGGGAAATGGTTTCAGACTAAAAGAGGGGAGATTTAGAATAAGGAATGTAGTATAAGAAGCATTGTTCCCTACAGTAAGGGTGGAGAGGCAATGGAGCAATTTACCCACAGATGTGGCAGATGTCTCATCTCTGGAAACATTCAAAGTCAGGCAGCACCGAGCAACCTGACCTAGCAGTTTATCTCCCTGATCACTGCAGGGAAGTTGGACTAGATGACCTTTAAGATTCCCCAAATTGCCAGATCAATCTCCAAGTTTTTCACTGGGCAGAGTTCTTCACTTGAATTTACTCATACTCATGTTTTAGTGTTTTGGAAACACTAAAACAAAGAAATTTTTCCACAAAGCTAAACATCAAGTCAACAATACAGGCAACTGAAATAGATCCGTGTTCTCCAAAAGTCAAGTAGCCTAATTATAAAAATAAGTGTAACCTTCATTCAAAGCAAATACCAGTCTTGTTAAAAGCAGGGAACATTATCCCAAGAGAATAAAACAAAGTAACCCCCTCCAACAACACAAAATTTACACATTAGCACTCCTTGGACATCTCTGATTTACACAGATCAAGAGATGAGGAAATTTTAAGTCATCTGAGACCATGGAAGTACTTATGCTGTTGGCAGCTGACATTACGTGACGAGGAACTTTACACCTACAGCTTGTCTGATACTTGTACAACACCATATGAACTCCATTTTGGTCTTTCTGGCAATTTTTCAGATCTCTACAAAAACATAGAAACATTTCACTTGATACCAGTATGTAAAATGATTTTTACTCTACAAAATTAATCATGGAAAAAAATGCAAAGACAGTATGAAAAGAAGCCTTAAATGAAAAATCAATCCTTTAGAAAAAAGGATTTGACTCTTCCAGTTTGATTTTCTTTCATATTTATTTGTTTTAACAAAACAAATTAATGTAAATGTAAATCTTGAGTGTTACTTTTTTTTTTCCCCACTGTTAAAAGTGATATGTTGAAACAATTGTAGAAACAACCCTTCCTCTCACTTTTTATTCATGCTTACACAGTTCTTGTTCTATACTGTACGACGTGGAAACCATTCCCATTATTCAACTACTTGTGTAATGTATCAGAAGAAGAACTCATCCACTAGCAAATATACATAATAAAATAAAAAATATTTTTAACTTTAAAAAACTAATATTTTTAAAAATAATATTTTAATTCCACATTTACAACTGTATACATACAAGGAATAGACAACTAATCCTTGACTAGCATGATGTTTATTTTCCCTTCAGATACTCATGTCTTAGCTCGGTTAATTTTGCCATAGCAACATTTTTCGGAACCCACAAAAATTATTCATACATAACATAAGTGCAAGTCAAAAAAAAAAAAAAAAAAAAAACCAAGGAGCTTTATTTTTTAAATGTTGATGAGTGTTTTTGTTATGCAAACCACAGAAGAAACTGAACTCTGGATGTGTTCAATATTTATTTGATCTTTCCCATTCAGATGTCTTTAAATCATAAAAAAAGATGGAATGCTAAGTGCAAGGGTTGTTGCTCCCACCTCTTCCTTTCAAGACTGCTCCTGCACGTAGTGGAAAACATTCTGACTTTCAGCAGCCATAAAATATCTCTTTTCCTTTATATAGATTTGTGCTGTCCTGATACTCAATATCTACCTTTCAATATTCAACATCTACTTTCAAGTCAGAAACAATTACAACTCACCAAGCTTTGAAAACGTGCCCTGAGTAATTATAGTTGATTTAACCTAATGGCCAACAAAATCCAAGACAATATAAAACAGTGAGAAGGAAAAAAAGGAAGCCAGCTTTCTTTTTTGTAGAGTACAAGATAAACTAGGAGGCTGAGCTGGGTATTTCCTGATGAAAAAGGCACTCATTTTTTAAAAATATCAAAAATTCAGTTATGAAACTGAACTTGCTGGATTCAATTTACAGTACACGCTGAACCTAAATGTTCTCGTATTTTTCTTAAACCACCACTAAAAGTTTCCATTAAATCCTGTTGCTGTAAACTTTAGATACACACCCCAAACTCATATTTTTCTTTTCCTGGTAGAAGAGCGTAGTTTGTATTTGGCCCAACTTTCTGTTTCCAACTTGAAACTTGTCCTCTTGTGGGAGGAATGAGTAGCTTTATTGCAGAAGTTACACTATACTTGTTTTACCTTAATGACAAAATAACAGCAAAAAGTTGCTTTTTTTTCCTGTCAACTTGGCATCTGATTTAATAATCATCATCATGACACAACTTCTACAGTCCAAACTTCAGATACACGTGGACTGTCAACAAAGAGAGAGAAATAAATAGGCTTACCTTCTCTTCACATTTCCTGTGGCAGGCATACTTGCAAACTAAAATGAAAGCAAAGATAATATATGAGTAAAAGAGCAGGTGGATTCTCTCTTTTTTTTTCTTTAGATCAATCTTTTACTGGAAACACAGCCAATCATAAATCTTCAGATAAAACAGTATTTACATAATAATAATAATAAAAAAAGAGAAGTATAATAGAACGTAGGTTTTATCCTTTCCTGAAAGTGCAACTACAGTAATGTTATCATAGAACCATTACAGTTGGAAAAGATCTCCAAGATCACACAGCCTGACCACCCAGCTATCACCAGCACTACCCACTATGCCTACCTGCCACACCTACCTTTTCCTTGGAAACAAAAAGGGATGGGGATTTCATCACCTCTCTGGACAGCACATTCCAACCTCTCACCATCCTGTGAAGAAATTTTTCCTAATGTCCAGCCTCAATCTCCCCTGGCACCACTTGAGGCCACTCCTTCTTGTACTGTCACTAGTTATGTGGACGAAGAGGCCTACCTCCACCTCACCACAACATCCTTTCAGGTATTCACAGAGAGCAATAGGTCTCCCTTAGCATCCTCCCCAACTTCAGACTAACAATCCCAGCTCCCTCAGCCGCTCTTCATAAGACTTGTGCTCCAGATCCCTCAACCAGCTCCACTGCCCTTCTTGGATATGCTCCAGGGCCTCGATGTATTTCTTACAGTGAGGGGCCCAAAAAGAACACAGTGCTCTAAGTGCAGCCTCACCAGCGCTGTGTACAGGGGGCAATCACAGGTCCTGCTAGCAACAGTACTCCTGATGTAAGCCAGAACGCCCTGGGCCTTCCTGGCCACCTGAGCATACCACTGGCTCACGTTCAGATGGCTGCTGACAAACATCACCAGATTTCATTCCTCCAACACAGCTTTCCAGCCACTCTTTGCCAAGCCTGTAGCACTGCATAAGGTTGCTGTGACCAAAGTGCAGGACTAGACACTTGGTCCTGTAAAGCTTTACAAAACTGACCTCAGCCCACTCACCCAGCCTAACCAGATGTACAGCCTCTGTACAGCCTTCCTATCCTCAGACAGGCAAATCAACACCTTCTTCCAGCTTGGTGCGATCTGCAAACTTATTGATGGTGCGCCCAACCCCCTCGTCCATATCATTAATGAATATATTACACACAGCTGGTCCCAATATTGACTCCAGGGGAAAATGGCTCATGAACCAGTTGCCAGACAGATTAAACTCCATTTGCTACCATTATCTGATCCTGGCCATCCAGACAGCTTTTTGCCCAGCAAAGAGCATACTTCTTCAAGTCACGAGTTGCCAGTTTCCCCAGGAAAATACTGGGGGAGACAGAGTCAAAGGCTTTGCTAAAGCCCAGGTTGACTACATTCACAGCCTTTCCCTCCACTGGGTGAGTCAGTCATAGAAGGAGGTCAGGTTGGTCAAGAAGGACCTACTTCCCATGAACCTATGGTCCCCTGGTTGTGTGATCACGTTTAAGCTGATCTGCAATGTCTAGGTCTGGTTCCTCTGGTGAGGGTGATGACCCGTAGATGAGCTGATTCATTAAGCCTAGAGGGAGACTATGCCCGCCCTGTCTGCCTCAACTGTGAAAACTGCTGTGCCACATCATCCTGCCGTGCCACACCTAGTTTACTTGTCCCGGTCACTATGCTCACAGGGTTCCCTCTGCATGCTCAAGGCACTACAGTCACTATGCTCACAAGGTTCCCTCTGCATGCTCAAGGCACTACGGTCACTATGCTCACAGGGCTCCCTCTGCATGCTCAAAGCACTACAGTCACTATGCTCACAGGGTTCCCTCTGCATGCTCAAGGCACTACGGTCACTATGCTCACAGGGTTCCCTCTGCATGCTCAAGGCACTACGGTCACTATGCTCACAGGGCTCCCTCTGCATGCTCAAGGCACTATGGTCACTATGCTCACAGGGCTCCCTTTGCATGCTCAAGGCACTACGCCACTGCACCTAGCCCCAGCCACACCTCATCAGCCCACCTCTGCCCAACAGCTGTGGGGTTCCGACCGCTCTCCACACCCTCACATCTCCTTCATTTTAGGACCCCCTCACACACCGTGATCCTCCACCCTGCTGCAGAGCACACCCACACTGGAGCTGGTTGCCTCGGAAAATTTGTGTGTTCTGTTTCCCTACAATAACACACTTTTGGGCTGATGATCTTGTCATCTATCTTTACAGCTGCACATACACCAGAAGCATTATCAGCTAAATAACACAGATATTAAGTCCAAATTGCTCAGAATGAGCCCAATGAGTCTCAGTGATATCTGCAATACCAGAGACCTGAGAACAATAGGGTGACTTAGAACTCGCAAGCAACTATGTCTCCTCAGAGTTCAACTTCTTATCGTGAAAAAAGTTCACACATTGCTGCTAAATTATCTCAAATAGTTTAATACTTTCCTTTCATTTCCTGCTGATAAAATAGCAGGAAAGTCTGAATCACTGAATTTAGAAAACAGCACTCAACTTAAGTAGCTAGATGATGAATGACATCATGCATAATATCTAGAATCTGACAGGCAGGTTTCAAGAGTATATGCACTTTTTTCCTTATTCTGAAAAGCTGTTGAATTTTTTTTTCCATGCACTGTTTCTCCTTTGGGTAATACTGTAAATTTAATGCATTCTAAATTCAGGTAAAATTTACTTATTCAATCCCCCATGAAACCCCCCCAGAGGCTTACCTGGAAGATCAGCTGTATCTAACCTTAGACCACTAAAGCTGAAATACCCTCTCAATGCTCTACCAAGAGTTATATTCTGCAGCTCGACTCACCAGAAAAGATGCAGCTATCAAGACCTGAGCTCAGCAAATCCATGCCCAATTTCAGAACAAAGCAATAACTGCTAATGAAAATCCTTCATGTTCCAGTGACTTCTCAGGTTAATAAGCCCTGGAGATTGACCTGCTTTTTAAGCAGTCTTGTTCACACTATGTTGGTTTAGTTTTTCAGCATGTAAGTAATGAGTGAAGAGCTCTTTCCTAGCATATAACAGGATGAACATTCTTCTCCATTAAAATTTTTGGTGTTTGTACAAATACACCACTCTAATAACACTAAGTGATTGATGACCAGACATTTCTTACAAATGCTATCACCCTTAAAGCATGTGGTGGATAACTTAAATTAATGAGGAAAAACATTTTCTCACATGGCTGTATGGAGCACGCCTAAATTCATAAGTGTTTTCACGCACAGAAACAGCATGTTAGGAGAATATGTATTCCTCAGCAGTATGACTTATTGTGAGACTGTAAAAGGCTAACACTGCTGTCCAAAGATAGATTTGTTTACTCTGGGTGGTCTTCCAAAAAGCTACAATACTCTATGATTTTTGTCATGTCTTTTAAATCTATTTTCTAACCACCTTGACCACTTCCCTGACAGAGCCTCTGGCCCACAACTGGTCAGTTAAAGATAAGGCTAACCTCTCTACCCACAGGCTAGCTAGACGTGCTAATTAACTACACTTTTTCAGGATACTCCTACCTTCAAAGAAATTTAGTCATCACATATAGCAATTAATAGTTCCTCTACTCAGTCACTTCAGCAACTTCAAGGACGATCTTACATAAAAGTAAGTATTTGCTACATCCAAAGAAACACAAAGATTTGAACAAAGGTTAGTTCTCACTGACAACAAGAGATGCCCTAAAAAAAACATGCATATGTACTATTTGTTTCTCCCATAGCCTACTTATAGACCTTCTGTACAGCACGGAAACAAACAAACAATAACAAGAAGAAGAGACAAGTAATACAGAGCTTTTAAAATCTGCAGATTCTAAAACACAACCATAAAAAGTAACAAATAAAGTACCACATCCGTCCAGAAGTCCAGACATTACAGAAAAGGTTTGTGCATCTTCTTCATTGATGCTTATGCCTAGATTTCTGGGGTGGGACAATCAAATACAGAGCAAAAATAATTACAAAATGTCAAAATGAAATACAAAAAAAAAAAAAAAAAAAAAAAAAAAAAAGACAGCTCACAAGATCCCGCTACAGGCAAAAACAAATTATGAATGTCGTAAGCAGTACACCAAGTTCTTACTAAAAATGTAGATAACAATAAATGCAGCTTGTCCTGTTTCCATTTGCATCAAAAAGCCAAGGTTTGCCTGCTCTTATATAATATACCATTACTGTATTTGGTGTGAAGAAACCAGAGAGGTCAGATGTCAGTTTACTCGAAATCACAACAGCAAGACTCATTAACAACAAGGAAATACACCACAGAAATTCCATGCATTAGTAATGGAACTAAAAAAAAACCCAAAACATTGCTTATCTTTATGAGAATCAAAGAAAACAAGAAGAGGTAATGAGTTAAATACAAATCAGGTTGAGCTCCCTGACTGAAATAATTCCATAATTGCTTCTTCTCCCCAAGTACTTAAATTGGTAACATTCTGAGGGTAAAAATTTGATACATTCAAAGAGACAGCTTTGCTCTTCTTCAACATCCAGAAATATCCCACTCATACTTCAATCCCGAATTCCATGGATTGTACTGACTTAAGCTACTACCTTTTCTTCTTCACTGCCTGATAATGCTAATGATCATCATAAAACGGGGTAAAACAGACACTCCGAAATGAGATCACCGATTGTCCAAACACTGGGAGCTAACAAAGTACTCCTTTGTCCTCAGCAGCAAAACAAAAAAGATGCTCTCCCTTCTCTTCTATGTGAATGTCAAAGCATTTTTTTTATTATTATTATTATTATTAATTCCATATGATGCTCCTAACGGGCATCTGGCTACATCCTAAGAACAGGAATTGATCCACAGACAAGTGAAACAAGCACCAATTCCCTTCTCCTGACAGGTCTGGATTTTGCTAGTAAATCCCTGCCCAGGGCAAGAAAACATAGCACTACCGAGCTCATTTTGACAGAGTGTTCTGTGCATCTACCAGAAGCTCAAGACTCACGGATGCAGGTCACTCCAAAAGTAACACACAGAATCGCAGAATGCCAGAGATCAGAAGGGACCTTGAAAGATCATCTAGTCCGATCCCTCTGCTGGAGCAGGAACACCTACTTATTTCCATGGAAACTACAGAAGTTACAAAGAGCACAATCACACTACTTGATAGAGCACATTCTCAGCTACAAAACTCTATTTCTGAACACAGTCACACCATTAGCTATGTGTTTTTCACCAGAGATGTAAAAGACTGCGCTACTAAACATGTGAATGACCATCCAGAACACGGCTTTCCTTCCACACTGCTGCTGCCACTGCTGAAACACACCACCCACTGCACGTATTAACATCCACCATCTAATCTTCCCGAAAGCATCCATGTCAACAGCTGCCATTTTTTACGCATGGAGGAACTCCACAACACACCTTTAGTTCATATGCACCATTTTGTCACACTGTCACTACTGACATCTGTCCCACAACAACAAAATGCAATGGAATATTGGCAGGAAGGTTCAACCTCTACTGTCATACCACCAACATCCACCTCTGATGTCATGGGCCAACAATAATAAAACAGGAGGCAGAGAAGACCTCATACACATCTCACTGAGGCACAGCAAGCTTTACCTCTGCTACACAGAAGGGACAACTAAATCAAACCTACAGAATGTTTCACTGAAGTGAATAAATAACAAACACTAGAATACAGTCTCTTCACTAGCACTTACCACTGGGCCACATCACAAAAGTGTGTCTTCCTAAAATGTTGAGAAACTGCTTGTTAAACACTGCTAGTTTTCACTTGTCAGTAAGGTGCTCTACTGATACAAAGACACTTACGTACATACATACATAAAGTGATAATACACACACTGAAGTCTCTGTGTGTCTATATGTGCATATACACACACCTATAGATTTGAATTGTACGTAAATATATGTACACAAACACATACCAAAAGCAGAAGTTACATTCTTAATAAACATACAACTGCTTGCTTAAAACCAAGTAAAATTTAGAAGGCTGTTATCATATAACATTGCTTGGGAATTAACCTCCAATGGGAAGAAAGCATACCTTGGATCACTAACCAGCAGCTAATTATCAACCTCTAGATGATAACTCCTACCAACATCTCTATTGCTAGTGTTGTAGAATCATGAGAACAATCCTTAAGTATGTTTTTTCAACTACAGATAGAAGTTACAAGTACTTTTAAACTATATTTTCTTTCTATTTTCTGATGTCTGTCCTATTTCCTACACTCTCTCTGCTTTCTCTGGAATATATAAATATGAAAGCAAAATATTGTAACTACAAGAACTTTAAAGAAAGTGAGGAATTAAGAAAATGCTGTGAACCAGGTGAAGAGGAAGGATGCATGCGTATAGAGAAAAGCCAATGACTGAGGGCTACGCTTTGAGAATCAAAACTCTCCAAGGACCTAAGCACAGAAAACAGCACAATGAACCACTGCTGTCATCTTTTTACAATAAAGTTCAGATGGTTTTATACCCTGTAGCTGTTAACATCATGAACAGTGAAAGAGCCTTCAACACAAACTAATTAAAGACTTGCCCACAGAGAAGAATCAATGTTCTTGCTATTTCTTAGAATTCATCTTACAGCAGCTAACGCAGAACTATATTCTGCATGCATGGCAGTACTCCCTCAAGCCCATGGTGACTCAACCTAAATATTTATGTTACTTCCAGAAAAATGAATTACCTCAAAGATAAGACTTCCACAGAGGCTGAATTACTTTTCAGTACATCAGCTGCTATCTTTAGTTGGAGAGAGAAGGATTTCAAAGCAGTATTATTTACTCAGTGGATCAAGAATTGGTTGGATGGTCACAGCCCGAGGGTTGTGGTCAACTTTTCTATATCCAGATAGAGACCAATCATAGAATCATTAAGGTTGGAAAGATCACCAAGATCATCTAGATCAACTATCAACACACACCTATGACCATGCTGTTCAGTGTGACATCTGCTCTATTCTTGAAAATCACCAGGGATGGTGGCTCCACTACCTCCCTGGGCAGCCTGTTCCAATACCTGACCACTCCTTCTGAAAATAAACTTTTCCTAATATCCAGCCTGAACCACCCACAGTGCATGTGGAAAAAGAGCCAAAACCCCATCTTGCAACAACCTCCATTGAAGTGAAAATAAGGTCTTCCCTGCGTCTTCCCTTCTCTGAAGAAACAATCCCAGTTCCCTCATCCTCTCCTTGTAAGACTCATGTTCCAGACCCTTTTCCAGCTTTGCTGCCCTTCTCTGAACATGCTCCAGGGCCTCAATGCCTCTCTTGTAGTAAGAGGCCCAAAACTGAACACAGAACTCAAGGTATGGCCTCACAAGCATCACAAAGAGAGTGATCACCTCCCCAGTCCTACTGACTACACTATTTCTGTGTACAAGACAGGATGCCACTAGCCTTCTTTGCCATCTGGCACACTGCTGGCTCACGTTCAGCCAACTATCAACTACTATCCCCAGATCCTTTTCTTCCACATAGTTTGCCAGTCACTCTGCCTGAAGCCTGTAGCAGTGCATAGAATTTCGGTAACTGAAATGCAGGACTCAGCAACTCAGTCTTCTTAAAGCTCATACAACTGGATTCAGCACATTGATCTAGCCTATCCAGACTCCTCTGTAAAGCCTTCCTACCCTCAGGCAGATTGACTCTTCCTCATGAGTCATGTCCGCAGAGGTCTGCCTTGGGAAGCGTGCCCCTCAGCATCACTAGCAGTGACAGATGCAGTGGGATCAAAACTACCCTCAGCAGGTTTGCTGATGACACCGAGCTGAGTGGTGCACTTGACAAAATAGAAGGAAGTCATCCAGAGGGATCTGGACAAGCTTGAAAACCGGGACTACGCAAGCCAAACAAGATTTAACAAGGCCAAATGCAAACTGTTGCACTTGGATCGCAGCAACCCCAGACATCTAGTGGCTGGTAACCATGCCTGCAGCAGGGGCTTGCAACTAAAGGATTTTAAAATTCCCTTCCAATCCTAGCCACTGTATGATTCTGTAACACAAAGCAAGCAGTTAAGAGACAATTCTGTTTGACACCTTACTGAACACTGATAATGAGCATTTGCCTTCAAAGCAGATACTACACAGCTCTTGACATTCATGGATTTTTTTTACCTTCCAAGAGACAAGTAATATATTAGGATACTAGACCACAGGCCCAAGTACTTGAAGGAAACTTTCTTTCCCTTCACTTTTGCAATTCAACTTTTCCAATATAGTAACATGCTATTACAGCTACTTTCGACAGCAGTGAGTCCTTGATTTTTCACAACTATATAGAAGCTAACAAAAGCACATAAAAAGGTATAACGCTGTCATTAGCCTGGCTGAAATGCCTTTACACCAATGCACACAGCCTGTGAAACAAGCATAAGAGTCACAAGTGATAGTAGGATTAGAAAACTGTGACCTAATTGCTATCACAGAAATACAGTGGAACGATTCACGTGAGTACAACAACTGTGGGCTACAAGCTTTTTAGAAGGAATAAAGAAGGTAGGAAGAGTGAGGGAGGGAGCTGCCTTCTATGCTAAGATACAACTGCAAAGAGCTGCTCCCGAAAAAGTCAAAAACAGGTTGAGAGCTTGTGAGTTAAAATCAAGAACAAGATCCAGTGAAGGATGTCTGGTGGTCAGGGTCTCCTACAGACTGCCTGATTAAAGGGAGCCTGTTAACAAAGGCATCTTGCTTCAGCTTCAAGAGACATCACACTTGGAAGCTCTCATCCTCATGAGACTATCCCAGGTGCTAGGAAAAGGACACGGAAAGCTGCAAGCAAGTCATAACTATTAGGCAAAGTCCATGGTGACTGGAAAAGAAAGATCTGGGGAACTACAGGCCAGTGAGCTTCATACCTGTGCCTGTGAATATGATAAAACAGATGCTCCTGGAAGAGATGTTAAGGCACATGCAAAAGCAGAAGGTAACCCAAGAAGCCAGCACAGCCTGACCAATCCGGCAGCCTTCTACAACGGAGTAATGGCACTGGTGGACAAAGGAAGGGCAACTGATGTCATTAGCATGGATTTCTGCAAGGTTTTTGACATGGTCCCACACCACATCCTTATCTCTGCATTGGAGAGATGTGGTTTTGAAGACTAGAGTATTCAGTGGATAAGCAAATGGTGGCAAGGCTGCAGCCAGAGGGTTGGTGGACCCATGCCCAAGCAGAGGCCACTCAAAAGTGGTCTCCCACAGGGCAATATGCCAAGTAAGAAACCAAATCAGGATGTTCTGACAAATGCATAGCATAGTGAAGCCACCAGAAGCCACCATGATCAGCTCTTCTTCAGACAGAGCCTAGCACAGAAAGGCATCTGGTTGCAGATAAGATGTTTCACAAAACAGAGAGCTGCGCAACACATGAAAACGTGTGTCTAATAAGATTTTAACAACACTAACCAGATTATTAGAGAGAACCTCAGTAAACATACTGTTCTGCTGACCTATTTGCACTAGCTCTGCAGCAACTTGAAAACAGAGTGAAAAATTAACACGAAGAAGGTTGCACATTGAAGGGCAAAAGGGTCCTATAGCTGGAAATAATGGGCTTTAGCTGCAAAATGAAACACTTCTGTTTTTATGAGTCACATGCTAAAGATGTCGCTAGACTAATAAGCCACACAGTACAGTAGCAAGAAATGCTCCTCTACTTCTTATGCCCTAAATTATCTTGTAGTGACTCAGGTCTCTGTGGGTCTTCTGCTGTCATTTTTGTTTTAAATATTCAGGCAACAACCGTCCCTTCATCTGAAAGTCCTAACACTTCATGATAGACTGTAAGCATGGATTTTTTAAGATACAGCTTTTTTTTACTTGACACAACTCCACAGTAAACAGGGTTGTAAACGAACTCTCTTGCAGATGAAACATTCCACTCACAGACAAAAGCAGTGGAAAATCTTTATTAAGAGAAAAGTAGTTTGGCACAGTTACTGCAATAGTTTAACTGCTCTCCTTTACTCCCACATTCTTCCTAGTTTCCAGGAACACTTTAACCATTTTGTTTACGCAATAAAATCAGTAGGAATTTATGTCTGTCATTTTAACTGCCTCCTGCCAACTCCAGGGTGTTGTGGGATTTATTTCTTTATTTCTGGAGAGTTCTGTTTCGTTTCCATTTATGCTGTTACAATGGCAGAATGTTAGCACTGTGAAGATGTTTACTTTTTTAATTAAATACTCACACAGCAACTGTTTAGTCATATTTAAGCTATACATGGCAAATCGGGTACAAAATGATTAAAACTTAATCCAGTCTGGAACTGAAGGCTGGTTTTAGACCTCCTTCATCAGACTTAAAAAGATCCAATGCCGCAATACTTCATCCAGAAATGCATTTCAACAAGACTAGGGCTCCTTGTTGCCAGTAGCCCACATGAAACAAATGGGGAAGAAAAAAAAAAAAAAAAAAAAAAGGAAAAAGCAAGACTGCCTAGTTTGTTTTTTTTTGCAGCTGAGGACAGTTCAAGCAGTACTGTGAGGTCTAGGAAGTCTGCATGCTCATCATGAATTAAGGACTTACACTCAGAGAAAGGATCAGAGTAACACTGGTTTAAAATGGATGACTTCGAGATTAAGAAAAACAACCTTCTTGAAAAACTGTTCATTATACAGATAAGACCTAAGGCGTGTTCATGCTTTGATTCACAGCAACTCTTAATCTCTTACATAGTAAGAGAGTCTCAAAGATCTTCAAGGAAAGAAACCATCACGAGCTACAAAGATCATCAGCACGATACTTAAGTTGCTGGCATTTACTTCAAGTGTTTGCATTATTTTTAATTTTAAAAATGACAAAAAGAAACAGGGAGTGCACAAGAATCAGCTACCAACTCCCCTTCCAGCTATCTACAGGGCTCAGATTCTGAATGCATCGAAATGCAGGTATGTCTCCAGCCCAGCTTGCTTTATGGAAGCTTTCTTCAGTTATGTAACTCACGCTGTCACTACATGCTATATTCCCAAATGTGGTCTAATATTCATGATGCAGCTTGGTCAC
Organism: Centrocercus urophasianus; assembly: GCF_019232065.1. NCBI lineage: Eukaryota > Metazoa > Chordata > Aves > Galliformes > Phasianidae > Centrocercus > Centrocercus urophasianus. The sequence goes on along the minus strand of NW_024884253.1, from coordinate 89,926,198 downwards.
TACAATCATCAAACATTACACTATGTTTCCCCTTAATTTTTTTTCCCCCTATTTAATTTTCTAGGCGAGTAGGATCTCACCTTAAGTTAACATATTTAAAGTACTGTCAAAATGCCACACACTTCCCAGTGTCACAGCAACAGCATGCCAATTTTAAAGTATTGTGATTTAAGCCAGCAGATGGATAAACATGACAGTTTTTTGCTCATTCCTCCTCTCTTCCCAGTGGGATGGTGGAGAGAATCAGGGGAAAAAAAGAAAACATAAGTACAGCTTGTGGATTGACAAGATAGAGAAAAGGATGATAATTATGTTTATATATATATGTATATATTAACAAGTGATGCACGAGCAATTGCTTACTACCCCACAACTAATATCTAGCTAGTCCCCAGCAGTAGCAGAGAGAGAGATAGAGATAAACTCTCATCCTCTTCAAAACTCCCCCTGCTTGATATCATACAGTATGGAATATCCCTTTGGTCACATTAAGTCAGATGTCCTAATTACATTCCCTCCCAGCTCCTTGGGCCTTCGCTGTGATTGGCTTTGCCTCCATACACAGAAGGTGGTGAGGCACTGGAACAGGTTGCCCAAGTAGGCTGTGGATGCCCCATCCCTGGAGGCATTCAGGGCCAGGCTGGATGTGGCTCTGGACTCTGGTGGTTGACAATCCTGCACACAGCAGGGCAGCTGAAACTAGATGATCATCGTGGTCCTTTTCAACCCAGGCCATTCTAGGATTCTAAGATTCTATACAACACTTCTTAGCTGCAACTAGAAAAGTCAGTGCGTTATCAACGTTATTTTTTTCCAAAAAACAAAACAGACCATCATACCAGAGACTCACACAAAAACAATTATATTCCATCTGAAACTAAGACATACAGACTCTCTCAGCTCCCCAGAGTGCTGCGTCACTTGTTTAAGAACTGAAATTCTACAATCATTTCTACCAGGACCACCTCAAAATATATTCCCTGAACCAGTGTGTTTATGGCTAGGTTAAACTAATAAAAAGATACCCAAGTTCATCTAAAGTAATATTACTTTTAGTTCAAAGTCTGGATCAAGGAACGCTCGTATTGCATGTCAGGTGTCAATGCCAGCATTTAAACGTTAATTTAATCATTACCTGAACAGGAGGGGTGAATCATCAAACAGAAGTGTGACAAGTGCTTCAATTCAGCTTTATTTCACTTATCGGTGGCTTAAGGTATAAAATACTACTGCATTACTGACAACTCCTCCTATTTACCAAACCTGTAACTAACTTCGTAATTCCCCAGAAAGGGCTGGGAAGATTCAAAGTATCCAAAAACCTCTCAAATCTTGCTCTACACTAACACTGGGTTACAACATAACAGAGCTGGGACAAGATATAATTCAAAAAAAGCAGAGGAAAATTAAATAGAAATAAAACACATTTCTGCATTGATCAAATATAACAGTAATACAATAAAGATAAAAATGATATTCACATGGAAAATACATAAGTTACATAGTCACCACAGCTTGCTTGTAAATGAAGTAAAATATGAAATATCTGTAATCCAGGTTAAGTGGTTTAAAAAGAATCAAGAAACTTTTCTAATATTGCAGACTGGGGCAATTATGCAAATATACATGAGCAGGTTGTTCATCTGCTCAGCCCTGCACTAAGTCGAACTGTAATGCAGAGAAATTATCAACTCCAGCTCCAAAACCTTCACGTTTGAGGTACTACTGAGGAGATACAGGTAATCATATGGTCCTCAGTGTAATGAAGCACATGCAGGTACCACAGACTTCAACCACTAAATAATAATTCCCCACAATTAATAGCTGCATCAAACAGCTCAGTCGTAACTATGATTACCAGGCAGGGAGGAAATAAGCAGCTCACTCCTTCTCGAATCTTCCAGTTTTACTGCTGTTTTCGTAGAGTTCACTACATATGAAGTTACTGTTACCAAGTATGCTTTTCTGAGGTGGGATAAAGTATCTAACAACGTGGTGACACATTCATTCAAGCTTACCTGACAGTTAACCATTCATTTTTCACAAAGTTTTTAGAACTGGACACTAGCAGAGGACACATTTTTTGTAAGTGAGCTCAACACCTCCCAGAACAACAGCTGCTACACATTAATAAAGCTCATTTAGCTGTTACAATGTTGAATTACAGCCACCTTCTTGCAACAAGCAGATAACCCATCACTACACAAACAAAATGCTACCAACTAACCAACCTATAACCTTCCCTCATTTCTCTCCACATAACTTCATTTTAGCCCATAAAATACTACAAGCTCTGTCAGGAACTTGCATTCAATGCAAACAGCTATCGTTTTCTCAGGACAAATTACTAAAAAGCAAGGCTTTCTCATTAATACACAAAGGAACTTCAGTTGTTCTTAACTACAGGTTTTTCTTCTTCCTCTCTTCTTCTCTATGTCAACTTGCTCACTTATGCACAACAGCAGGGAGAATTTACCAGAAGCAGAAGAATCAGGATTTGGCTCTGTAACAGTTAGTTTATTTTTTTTCATATTTAAATTGAGATTAACTGCACACAGTTTCGTTTCAAGCACTTCAGAGCTGGCAAAGGAACAGACAACTTAAAGTTCTATCTTTTCCAAAACTCTGCTTTACAAAGCCCACATTGTAAGTTAAAATGGATTCCTACTAAACTGAAACTACTAGTAGTCACAGCTCCACTCTGTGCAGCTCCTTTTCTTTTTCATCCCTCACAATTAAGAACCAGGTAACTAAAACCTACCAACACTGAATAAGGATGGTAAGTCTGCTGCATGTTTGCAACAGGAAAAAAAAGAGAAAAACAGAAACAGAGGAAAAAAAAAAAAAAAAAAAAAAAAAAAAAGCCTAGTCTAGTGGTTGGCAACCCTGCCCACAGCAAGAGGGTTGAATCTAGATGATCTTTGAGGTCCTTTTCAACCCAAGCCTTTCTATGAATGATTCTGTGAGAACGATAGGAAGGGTGAAACACTACATACTATCAAGGGTTCCTTCTGTATATTGCACCTATAAAACCTGTAAAAAGTTATCCCATGAAGACCTTAATATGGAATTGTCACAATCATCAATCCACCCATTCGGGGAATGTTTTCAAAGGCTCTCAACAGAAATGCTCGTAGAACCTTAGGTTCTGCTTGTTTTTAAATCTCAAGCAGGGCCACAGAGCACAGGACCACATCAAATAACTCCAGGGAGACAGACTCCACAATCACTCCTGACAACCTGTGCCAGTGCTACATCACCTCTCCAAGAACAGTAACAAAAGTGCTTCCTGATGTTGGTGTGAATGAGGTCCAGCAGAGCAGAACTGCACGTAGATCACTAACATAGTGCCATGGCTTTATGGTTTTTGTTATCAGTATTCCACATCATGACATCACGTAGTGCACTGGGAGAGTTGATGCTCCAGTTCCGTGAACTGACGATAGTTCAAGATATACACATCTCAGAAGAGAAGAACTGCATACCCCAGAGGGCTGTTCCCTGCTCTCTTTCCATTTTCCATTCAGAATAAAAAATAAAGCTGTTTGCAGATCACAAGGCACCCCTTTTCCCTTTCTGCTCATCTCTGCAGGATGCGTGCACCCTAGCCATCGTGCCTTCAACATTAGAGTAAGTGCCCAAAAACTGAAGGCCTCTCTCTCATTTTTTTTTTTTATTAGCCTCAATTGTAACTGTATTGTAACACATTGTGTTATCTTGTATTCCTATCTCTTTTTTTTATTAAATTAGCTTTCCTCCTCAGATCGTTCCCGCTGTTTTGTCTTTAGGCACATCTCCCTACCTTCTTCCATTTTTCCCCTTCCCCCTTTCTCAGGGTGTGGGTCAGTGGGTCCCCCTGCCCCATTAGCATAGAATGGCCCGGGTTGGAAGGGACCTCAGGAATCATGAATCTCCAACCCCCCTGCCACATGCAGGGCCACCAATCTCACCATTTAATACCAGACCAGGCTGCCCAGGGCCCCATCCAAACTGGCCTTGAACACCTCCAGGGATGGACGGGGCATCCACAGCCTCTCTGGGCAGCTGTTCCAGCACCTCATCACTCTCTCTGTGAAGAATTCTCCCTTGACATTCAACCTAAATCTTCCCTCCCTCAACTTCAAACCATTTCCCCTTGTCCTGCAGTTATCAACCCTTTCAAAGAGTTGACTCCCCTCCTGTTTGTAGGCTCCCTTTAGGTACTGAAAGGCTGCAATGAGGTCAACCCACAGTCTTCTTTTTCTCCAGGCTGAACAAGCCCAGCTCCCTCAGCCTGTCTTCACAGGGGACATGCTCCAGCCCTCTAATCATCTTTGTGGTCCTCCTCTAGTAACAAGACTGGGCCAAACCAGCCCATAATCCGCTGAAACACAGTTTCTTAGTTTCTTAATTACAGTCTTCCAGCTCTGGGTTATAAGGACTCAAATCCACAGCAACCTGGAAAAAAACTCTATTCCCACTTCCAGAGGTCTTTTTTTCAGGAATACCAGTACACTGTTTCTAACAATAAGTCTCACCAAGAGGATCTTGACAGAATTCTCCTACTAAGCAGGCATCACGGCTTTATGATTTTATTGTTGGTATCCCACACCATAACATCATGAAGTACACTGGGAGTTGCAGAGTTAATGCTGTAGTCCCATGGATTGTCAATAGCTATGGGTACTAGTCCCAGAAGAGAAGAACTACAGCTTCCAGAAGACTTCATTGTTCTGTTTTTCATTTAAGGGAAAGACAGAACTGGTTAGAATCTCAAGACTGCCCTTTTTCTTCTGCTCTTTGCAGTGTGTGCTCCCTAGCTGTGTCACCTTCACCATTAGAGTAATGCCTTTGGTTTTCAGACAAACTCTCTCCCATTTTATCTGTTTTATTAGCTTCAACTGCAATTGTAGTGGATTATATTGTGTTATCTCATATTCCTCTATTATGTTAAGTAAAATAGTTTTCTCCCTTGGCTCGTAGCCGCTGGTTGTTTTTTTTTTTTTTGGTTTTTTTTTTTTGTTTTTTTTTTTTTTTAGGCCCATCTCTCCACCTTTGCCCTAAATCGTCTCCCAAGGGTGTGGGTTCCTCTGCCCTATTAGTCAAGGAACTAAGCCAGAACCGTGACAGCAGGCTTCTTTCTCATAATATCAGCAATTTCTACTAAGTTAAATACAACTAAATCCTTAGAACTTTGGGACTAACCTCTAGAAAGACAGAATAAATGTTTTAAAGGCATGCATACGTATAACTGCGTATGATAACTGTAACACTGAACAAGCAAGGTTCATCCACACTGTTCACCCACAAATTCAGCAACACCTGTAGAAGATAAATAGCACATTCCTTCCACATTCAAATATCTTACCACCCTCTCTACCCCTCAAAGGGATCATAAGGTGTTGGAAGAGTGTGGGAGGGAAGGCATGTGGCAGAAGACCCATCTCAAATTTGCAGACGGTCCTAATATCACTAAGGAAAAAGATACTATTTTTCCCTCGTGCATCAGATGAAAAGACCAAACGTTCTGCTACTAGGAGGTAAGCCACGCATGCAGAACATAGACTGTTTTACTAACATGCAGTTACAAGAGTTGAACATTAACCAGACTAAATCAGTACACTGGATCAAAGCCTCTTTATTTCAACAGCTTGCAGAAATCACTTAGAGTTTTCTCCAGATTTAACTTCTGCCTAAAGTCTTTCCCACAAGGATCCTATGGAGAACAGGTAAGTCTGTTTAGTCCTACATAGAAAGGTGGAAGAATGAAGAAGCACAGCAGTAGCAAGCAGAGACCAATGCCAGAAGCAGCTAAGTCTCCAGTCCATGCATCCAGAATGAGTATCTCTTCGTCATTACAGTGAGTGATCAGGCATGAAGACTAAGCATTAGACTGAGACTATAAAGCAGATAGAAAAATGAAACAAATGACCATTCTTGAGAATTTTAGCAAAGTAATGCACAGAATAGCCTTCATGGCTCAGTGAATCAGTGTCACTTCGTCAGTCTGAGGCTGAATTCCATCTGTCAAACACTGAGCACACATCATTCGCACAATCCTAAGAGGCCCTGGCTTAGTCTGGAACCCATCCTAATAGCACAGTAATAAAAACACACAGTCCAACTGCCTATAGCAGCTCCTCCCCCACACTAAAACAAAACAAAGAACATAAACAAAAACAAGCCACAGTACTGCATAAAGAAGGAAATAAAGTGAGGTAATATTTATATTCAGTCCACAAGGAAGTCCAGAGTCACTGATTCCTACAGATTTTGATATTAATATGAATTTTATTTCCTTCTAATTGCAAGAAATTAAACAGAGCACATCACACATTACTCACCTCTGCATGAAATGCCTTGGCTATCAATTGCTTGTTTGCAGAATCCACAAATTCTGGGTTTCTTAAAGGACTTGTTTTTGAAAGTATGAGACTTCGATGCTGTTTCTCGAGGCTGGAAGAAAGGGGAATAATGTTAGATCTTCTCTCAGCTTTTCAGTCATATTTTTAAACGTAACAGCATGTCTCTGGTACTCCCTGTCTCACATGGGTTTTCCGCTCTTAAACAAGGGAAGTAACAAGTCATAAGAAACTTCTCATGCAAGACATGTTATATCTTAACGCCAGATTTTCCTGTGACAATCTTCTACAAAGAAACAGAGAACAATCTCCACAGTATGAACAGCATTCTGACCTAAGGTCTCACCCATATGAAAAGCTGCACTGGTTCAGCTTATACTGGTTAAAAATTAGCTAAGTAACGCACTCAGTTATCATGGTAACCAATATAACTTGCCTTGCTGCAGCAGAGTTTAGTTTCCTTACTAACTGAAAAGCACCAAGAGCAAACAGGCAAGTTTGGTTTCAACAATTTACTAAGTTTAAAATCAATTTTGCTTTTTTTCTCCTTGCATAAGAAAATACATTGAAGTTACTTCCCCCTTCCCCCCCCCAGTATGTCACAGTAACTGAAATATTATATTAAAAAATAACAGTGAAATCTCTAATGAGGACAGAAAAGCAAAAAATGCCATATAAGCTAAGGCTTCTATATGGCTAATTATTATTATGGCTTTAAGTAACAGAAAGTTACTGAAAGTCTGAAACAGAGCTCATATGTCCTCTGGCAGGGCATAACAACCTTCAGTTTCATTGGCAGACTTCTGGAAAATACCATTAATTGTGCAACTGAAAGCTAATTAACTTTTCTGGTTCCTTCCTTTCATTAAGTATTCAGTAAATCAAACAAATAAATTACATAAAATAAGGCCATTATTCATGAAACAGGTTAGGAAAGAGGGAAAGATTCACTGCATCATGCAATGAGGTTACCTAGGATTTCTTTGTGGCTTTGAGCAACACGGCCCTAGACAGAATGTTTAGTCATCTCTAAAAATATCCACACTGAAGCTGCTGTGAAGACACAAGAAGTGTCTTAAAAATGATGCGTCACAGACCTCAGCTACTTCCACATGTGTTTCAACAAGGGCCTACCTCGAGCTTCAGAGGAGCCCTTAAGAGCTTAAGTGGCAGCAAACAACTCCGAGCAAGCCATTTAAGTGTATCAGTTTGCAGAACTTAACAAGGGAAACAGCAGAAGATCCCTTGTCAATAGAAGTACTGGACAAAATACTGGACAAGGAAGTCTGAATTGCACTTAGTGTCACATTAGACATTTCAATCACTAACCACAGAAGTCAAATTCCCTTACACCTCCCCATTTCTAAACTTGTTCAGATTTACATCATGCTACATCACATTAAATTGAAGGCTGTTGTCATAATTTACATCAAATTGGCATTCCCATGGAAAAAAAAAAAATCTTAAAATCTGCCAATTTTTTTCATAGACTCACAGAAGCCTTAGAGTTGGAAGGGACCTCTGAAGGCCATCTAGTCCAACGCAATGAACAGGACACCACAGCTAGACCAGGTTGCCCAGGGAATGCCCCAACACAACGCTCGGTAACGTGCTCCAGTGCCTCACCACCTTCCCTGTAAGAAATTTCTTCTTTACATCCAACATAAATCTACCATCCCTGAGCTCGAAGCCAGTTTTCCTTGTTCTATTGCCACAGATCTGCTAAAGAATCTGTCCCCTTCTTTCCTGTAGCTCCCCTTCAGAGACCAAAAGGCCACCTCAGAGCCTTCTCTTCTCCAAGTTGAGCAGTCCCAGCTCTCTCAGCCTGTCCTCATAGGAGAGGCGCTCCATTCTGTGGACCATTTTTGTGGCCCTTCAGTGGACGTGCTCCAACAGATCTACTTCTCTCCTGCACTGAGGACTCTGCATCTGGATGCAGTACTCCAGGCGAGGCCTCACCAGCACAGAGCAGAGGTGCAAGATCATTTCCCTCTACCTGCTTGTCACGCCATCTCCTTATGCAGCCTAGGATATGGCTGGCTTTCTGGGCTGTGAGGGCACATTGCTGGCTCACGTCCAGCTTGCCATCCACCAGCATCCACAGGTCTTCTTTGGCAGGACTGCACTCAATTCTTTCGTCCCCCAGTTTACATTAGTAATGGGGGCTGCATCAATCCAGGTGCAAGATCTTGCATTTGGATTTGCTGAACCTCACGAGGTACTCCTGGGTCCACTGCCCAAGCCTGTCCAGGTCCCTCTGGATAGCATCCCATCCTCCTGGTGTGTCAACCATACCCCACAACTTGGTGTCATCAGCAAACTTGCTGAGAGTGCACTCAACCCCACTGTCAGGGTTCCTAATGCAGGTCTATCAGCCCCAACTCCAACCCCTGGGGGACATCACTCACCACCAATCTCTATCAGACACTGAGCCACTGATCATCATTGTCTGAAGAACTGGCCGCAGGATTAAGCTCATTGAAAAGTCCACCTATCACATCCATATCTTTCCAATTTGGAGAGAAGGATGTTGTGGGATACCAAAGGCATTTCTGAAGTCCAGACGGATTACATCAGTGGCTCTTCCCCTGTCCATCAATGCCGTAACATGGTTCTGGGCTTTTTTCCATTTGAAAATACAGACGATGTTTCTGAAAAGACTAAAACGACCAGGCAGAAAACTGTCATTATATCCATGTAATGCAACTTAGAAAGTTCAAGCACTGTGCCCAAAAATCTGAGGGGCTCTCATCTTTACAGCCTCTTTTTACCTTAAGAATTAGCAATACCATCATCTCCACTGGTATTCAAAGAGTTGCTGTAGCTTCTCTGCTTTGTAGATAAGAAAATACATTATGAATCATAGAATGACCTGGGTTGGAAGGGATCTCAAGGATCACGAATCTCCAACACCTCTGCCTCATGCAGAACCGCAAATCTCCCCATTTAATACCAGACCAGGCTGCCCAGGGCCCCATCCAACCTGGCCTTGAACACCTCCAGGGATGGACGGGGCATCCACAGCCTCTCCGGGCAGCTGTTCCAGCACCTCACCATTCTCATAGTAAAGAATTTCTCCCTGACATCCAACCTAAATCTTCCCTCCCTCAACTTCAAACCATTTCCCCTAGTCCTGCCGTTATCTACCCTTTCAAACAGTTGATTCCCCTCCTGTTTGTAGGCTCCCTTTAGGTACTGAAAAGCTGCAATGAGGTCACCCCACAGCCTTCTTTTCTCCAAGCTGAACAAGCCCAGCTCCCTCAGCCTGCCTTCATAGGGGAGGTGCTCCAGTCCCCTGATCATCTTCATGGCTCTCCTCTGAACCCTCTCAACAGCTCTCTGTCTTTCTTGTACTGGGGCTCCAGACCTGGACACAGTGCTGCAGATGGGATCTCACAAGAGCAGAGTAGAGGGGGACAATCACCTCCCTGTCCCTGCTGGACACCCCTCTTCTGATGGAGCCCAAGATGCCATTTGCTTTCTGAGCTGCAAGGGCACACTGCTGGCTCATGTTAAGCTTTTCATCTATCAAGACCCCCAGGTCCCTCTCCACAGGGCTGCTCTCAAGGACTGCTCCTTCCAGTCTGTATAGATGCCTGGGACTCCTCCGACCCAAGTGCAAAACCTCAAACCTTGCCCTGTTGAACCTCATCAGGTTCACCCAGGCCCACCTTTCAAGCCTGTTGAGGTCCCTCTGCATGGCATCCCTTCCTTCCACTGTGTCAACCATTCAGCTTGGTGTCATCAGCAAACATGCTGAGGGAGGGTGCACTCGATTCCATCAGCAATGTCACTGATGGAGATGTTACAGAGCACTGGTCCCAAGACAGAGCCCTGGGGGATGCCGCTCATTACTGGCCTCCACCTGGACGCAGAGCCATTGATGACCACCCCTCTGCCTGCAGCCCTTTAACCAACTCCTTACCCATCGAGTGGTCCACCCATCAAATCCGCATCCCTCCAATTTGGAGATAAGGATGTGGTGGAGAACCATGTCAAAAGCCTTGCTCAAGTCCAGGTAAATGACATCGGTCGCCTTTCGATACACATACATGTATCTGTGTCTTTCCGATTTTATCCACTCTTTTCCCCTCCAGTGTTCTACTTCTGGCTAAAATTTAAAAGACACGTCTCCAGCTCTCTCCAAAAAGGACAGTTTTACACTATTTAAATTTTTGAAGAGATTCACAGATGAACTTCCCAGAACCTTCATTCTACATCTAGACAGACCCACCGCTCCTCACCTCCAACCCTCCTATTTCCTACCTTCCAAACACTTGTTCTGGAATTGCACAAAGCACCTGTCACAAGAACTCACTGTTCAGGTACTGACGATTAGTGTCGACATTATTTGATGTTTGTCTCATATGAAACAGACAATTACTTAGCTGATCAATTAAATTAATTTTACTTTTAGACGTTTGGAAAATATTCTGCAACACAGTCTGCGCAACTCAATTAAAAAATATATATATATGGACTTTTTGTTTCTTACCATTATACTATCAGTTCTCCAAGCAATTCAGTTAAGTAGTTCACCTAGGAGATTCAGTACTACAACTGTTTACATATGAACTCTGTGTAACGTACTGTGAGAACTACAGGACCCACAGTTCCTTTGTTATCATCTGGTACAGTTTCTTCAACTCCTTGCTCGGATGCCAACAAAAGGAGAAAGGAAGAAAAGAAAAAAAAAAACAACAAGAAAACCACGATAGGAGAGAACAAGCAATTACTCTTTTTTTTCACAAAGCTCAAGGCTGGAATCTAAATTGCTTGGAATCGCTAGAGGCAAAAACTGAAAGAAAACAGAAGAACCACAAATCACAAACTGAGATTTTGCCCACAGAGTAACTGTAATTGCAGCAGGTCACAACTGCTACCATTATGAGACCTCTCTTTTTCAAAACAGATACTCTCTTTGCTTACCACACAAGGAAATAGAGCATTTTGGGCCATTCTTTGCTCTCTATGGCACACAAAGTACAACAAAGACAAAAGTTTACTCCATACTTACATCATCGTAACAGAGCAAACCGTTTCAAGATGTTTACAGTCATTCTCAGCTATGATGAATTTCAAACATCTCTTATCAGTGAGCATTTTCATTATGATCATCGAAAAATTTCACAGCAGATCTTTCAAAGCTGTATGTAACACTTCTGAGATGCTTTACATTTTAAGAAAAGAGAAAGAATTTAAACAACAGACCCTCTCCAGATTTCAATTAAGCCAATAGCGACTAGAACACTTAAGGTACAGAATTTGCTATGTTTTTGTTTTTGTTTTTTTTTCAAAACAGGTACAGCGAGTCCTCCTTGACAGAATCTTAACATTGGGTTATTAATTATTACACCCCTGGAAGAGGCATTCACTATCTAATTTCCAAGCACCACACTACTTATCAGTCACAATACACAAACTACCAATGAAGAAGAGAGCAGACCAACATTTCTACAACTTCCAGCACATTTCCATCACAAGACTCTAACAGCGATAATGATGGTTAATATTTTGTTTCTTAAACGTAATACCACAAAATCAAACATCTCAAACAATCTCCAAGAGGAGTACATACCTTTACTCTATCCCAGGAAAATAAAAGACTTTGAACTGGCTATTCACAACTTCTACAAAACTAGTTTCCTCCAAAGCCATCCAGGCAGCAAATGACGCTCACGTGGAAATACAATTTCCAATACAAAAAGATTTTATAATGAAGCTGCAAATTCCAGATATTACTTCATAAGGAGGAAAAAAAGGCAAGATCTGTTTGCATATTATTTCTCTATCTCCAAAACCTCTAATAATCTATGTAATTACTCAAGATGGGAGAAAAACAAAAATAAGGCCCCATAAGCTTCCCCTATGATCCTACTGTCAGATTTTACACAGCCTATAAAGCCCTCTTAGCTCAGCAAGCAATTATGTAAAGCCAAGATTTTCTTGTTACTCACTTCCTGCTGATGGTCAAACACTATCCTCTTTTCTGTCTCCACTAACTAACTTACTAACCAATTTTATAATTACCAGTTATTCTCTTCATGTACTCTTCTACTCCCAATAGCAGCTTTAATCACAGGCTAGTATAAAGATTGTTACCATTACTGGAAACACATGGGGAGTTGGTAGCAATGTATTGGCAGAACGGGCATTTCAAGTTATTTCCCCTGTATAACTGGCATTAAATGCACCTAGTATCATACACATCTAAGTACACACAAGTAGTAACACCAGTGAATACATAAATTCTACAGTATCTATAGCACACTGCAACAATATGGAAAAGCTGGGGGGAAAAACAGAAAAACCCAAAGGATTTTTACACAGATTGAAATAAGGCATTTCTGTCTCACCTACATTTTGAAATTTATTTCTGTAGTGGTGGACATAGCAAGAACAAAAACAGAAGACAGAAAACAGGTACTTATACTACTATCACTACCATTTACTACTATTAGCTAGCTTAAGAGAGACAGCAAAGATTACAGTATTTTTTCAGCACTGTGTTTATACTACATTTCTTCAGGGTATTTCATTACAAAAGAGAGACAAGCAGTCCAAGCTAGGAAAGACTCATTTGACTTCAGATTACTTTGACAAAGGGAGACAACATACAGTGCAAGCCAGCCCAACCCACTCTCCTCCTGCACCCTTGCTGTACCATGGACATTAGAATCTCTGCCCATTTATTCATTCAGTCCATGAACAGACTTTGCTGAGCACATTGAGTGTAGAGCAGTGTGGGGTGCTGTGACAGCAGACTGAGAATGAGCCAGTGACACGCCATGGCAGCCAAGAGGGCAATCTGCATTGTGGAGTATGCTGAACACAGCACTGCCAGGTGGTTAAAGGCGAGGGCTCTCACGCTGTGTTTAGCCTTGCTGCAGCCTAACCTCGAGCACTGTGTGTGCAGTTCTGAGCTCCACGACACAAAGAGGATATTAAGGTGTCTGAAGTGTCACCAGAGAAGAACAGCAAAGCTGTGAAAAGAGGTTTAAATTAGATATTAGGAGGAAATGCTTTACTCTGAGGGTGGTGAGACTCTGGAACAGGCTGATCAGGGAAGCTGCAGATGGCTCATGGCTGCAGCCATTTAAGGCCAGGTTGGACGGGGCCACAGGCAACCTTGCCCACAGCAGGGAGTTGGAAATGGATGCTCTTCAAGGTCCCTTCCAACCCAAGCCATTCTGTGATTTCAATTCACTACTTTTGTCAAACTTGGAACGTGTTGGTTCTTTCTACCCCCACACTTTTGTGGCAATTCTCAGCTGTTTTATTTTCATTAAAGCAAATTCTCACTACTTCTAACAAGGGACACTTTCTTGTGCTTTAGGATTGTTCGTTCTGCTTTAAACTTACCTACCGTATTTATGCTTTTGTAAAACCTTGTTAAGTTCTTTATAAACTTCCTGTTTCTCCAATTGAAGAGTCCCAATCCTCCTGACCAAAATAAGCTGTAATACCCCCTCAAACATTTTAGTCACCACTTTCCATTCATCCTCTCCTCTTCTACCATTCATTTGAGGAAGTAGGGATCAGATATATAACATTACAAAGTTTCAAATCTGCAATTAAAGGGAAAAAAAATGGGGGGGGAGGGGGCATAGGATTGCTCCACAGTTTGTTCAACTCTTGTATAGCATGTGTATCTAGATCTTGATTCCCATGCTCCTAATTGTAGCTGTCAGAAAAAAAACACTGGTCATGTACAGACCCCTATACAAACCTTCGCACATCAGCTCTTCATTTAAAACTCCAAATAGACACAAATCAGCACAAGTTATGATAAAGAAGCAGTAGCATAAAACTAATTTGCCAAGGGATTCTGGAATAAGGGATGGCAGCCTTAACAGCTCTATCAAGGGATGCATAGTGATCTGTCACTAAACACAGCAGCAACCTCACTGCTCTAACAAGAGACAAAACCTACACCCCAGAGAACTAACTGAAATTCTTCCAAACAGCATATATTTATATTTGTCATTTGTAGGCATTCCAAATTTATACACTATACTAGCACCAGAACGAGGATCCTATCTAAGACAGCTCTTCATTCTTATTACCCTTTCTTACCTCACCACCACCCACCTCAAAGAGGAACATTCATCTCCATCGCTTACAAGCACTCCACTCCAAATTTTAAATTCTCAAGATAAAATTCACTTCAGATATTTCAGTTTCCTTTGAAAGATGCTTTCCATTAAAAAACAGAAGTAGCACAAGAGAGTAAAATCCTTAGACAAGACTACCAAGTAACCCTCACTTCTTACTAGCTACTTCCAACTTGAAACACAATATACAGAAGTGTTTTCATGTTTGCCTTCTTCCCAGATGGTTTCAAATTGTTTCCCTTGTGATCTCTATGAGATGGCAGTCCAGCAGACAATAGGGTCTATAGCAGAAGGGAGCAGGCCCCTTCATTCACTCTTCATACATATAAGAACAGCTGCTCTCACATTTTTCCATTTCAACACTTCTTCATATTTTAGTTTCAGCACTTTTCTCTCTTCAGCACATACAAATCTGTATTTGTGGAAAAGCAATTAGAAGAAAGATGGAAAATCCATTAAGACCATAATTACTCCAGAAATCTTATTATTTTCATCCTTGTCTCCCTGGCAAACCAACACTTTGTTCTGCGTGGGTGTACATAAATAGGAAACTCCTAAAGCAACAAAGGACGTATCATGAAAGCTCCACAGCTTGCTTTTTTTTTGTGACAACTGTGACGCTACAGCAACGAATACGTAAGGGTTTCAACCTTTCACATAAAGAAAGCAGAGAAAGGTATCTGAAGACTAACTTCACTTCTTGAAATAACAGGGGGAAAAATACACTATTTTTGGATGTACCTGGCTGGCCTTCAAGTTCACATAAAAGTAGCATGAAGAACATGAACAGAAGTAGAAACTCAAACAACAAAACATTTACTCTTCTTTTACATTATCCTTACCTAGAAGACCTAATCAAATCTCTTCCCACTGCACATATATAGCTGCAAGTACATGAAAACAAGCAAAGAAATACATGCTTCTACATACGTTCACCCCATCTCAATAGTCCTTCATCTGTTAACAAACACACAAAGGTCTCCCACGCTACTGGTGACTGGTGAGTTTTCACCAGAGCAAGAGGCAAGGTGAAAAACAAACACCTCTTGCTAACACTATTCATATGCTTCCTGGTGTTCCTGTGTTATCTTGTCAACTTGGTCTATAGGATCGAGCTGATGAAAAGCACTCTACCCATAGATGTAGATTTTATCTTTATTTTCTTCTGATATTAAAAGATCCATCACCCTTAAAACATACCTCTCAGCGTTTATCAGGTGGTAACAGCATACTAAATTAGAAAATCTCCACCATACGACCCTACTGGTATTAGTCACAGACAATGTTGCACAGAGTCCATACTCACCTAAGCCCTTACAAGCAAGTCAAAAGGAATTTCAAGGAAGCAAAGGCATGTACTAGGTAGGTTTGTATTTTTACTGAATAACATCAGCTCTAATCACCACATCCACAGAGTCAAACAATCAACAGTACAACAAAATTCTCTGGTTCAAACTGTCATCCATGTACAAGACTTCTACAGAGCAAAGCTACTTCAAAAAAGATTAATGGAGAAGCTGAGGTAGGACTGACAGCAACAGGTACATCACTTAATATAAGAAACACCAAAATAAGGCCCCTACTCTGATCCTTACACTGCTTCCATCTCTTACTGATAAGGTTGAGCATCCTTCCCACTCTGGTACAGGTAACAGTATTACAGTAATCTGGTTGTTCAAGCTTTGGCAGGGAAACAACAGTAGATTGGTTTTTGGATTTGATTGTTGTTGTTAGTAGCACACAGAAAAAAGCAACACTTAGCCAGTGCTTTCTCTTTCTGTACGGATATATCAGATTCAAGATTAGCCTTCATTTGAAGGAGGATCTCACAGCAAGTGTGATAAATTACATATTCAAACATAAATGCTGCAGTACTTGGCTTCCAGGTCTGAGAACAGTAAATAAATTCTCCAGCAAAATATACCATTTTACTGTAAAAGAATGTGTCTACAGCAAGCCGTTCATCACAGTTATATCTACCTCTGGTTATACAAGTCTGAAGTACAGCAAAAATGTCTGATTACGTTAGCCTTATCTCCATCTTACTACCCAAGCCATTTTCAAGGCACTGCAGTAACAGCCTGATAACAATCCTGTCTATCCCAACGGCCTCCACCTTTCCAATCAGCTGTTCCTATTCAAACATTAATCCATGGTTGGAATACAAGAAAGTAATAGTCTTGACAACTGTCATCCCTTCTGGACACCAATTAGCACAGAGTGCTACTAACCTGCAGTTCTGCATTATTCCTTCCAGACAGGAAAAGATTTGACGCTACTGATCTGAGTGGCTTCATCTCACCCACCACGTGAATGAACAAGGATAACGTACAATCACTTAAGCGAGAGAATCACAGTGAGCTACAAGATCTCAAACTCTTAAGGAAACAGAAATCAAACACAATAAACGTTTATAAAACTACTAGATAGCACTTGCTCTGTAGCTTACTAATTGCTCACTCACTGAGGACAAATAGTTAAACTCTTATGTTGAGAAGAACTACTGTATCAAACAGTTGTTACTATCTCAGATCTATTCCCTTCTTTTAGCTCAAAATAACTGCTTACTCCAAATTGCCAAATAACCGTCACAGTCATCTCCATGGTACTGAGATTACAAAGAAAATATGAACTGATAGCACAGAATCACAAAACGTCCCAGGCTGGAAGGGACCCGAAACATCAGACATTCTGTGTGGGAATGGAGCCTAGATGAGATTATCCAGCACCCTCACCACTCACATCCTGAAAACACCCAGTGATGGGCGTGGGGCAACCTGTTAAGTTTTCGGTCTAATGTATCCCTCTCGCTCTCCTTTACACAGAAAGTACAATTCCCAAGTTTTCTGCAAACATAATGACCATAAAACAGTCAGAATATGCACTGATCCCCAGAGCAAGAGTATACACCCGAACAGGGAACACAAGAAAGAACCATCTCACATTACATTTTCAGCAAAAAGGTTATAATCCCTTACTTTTGCCATTTAGAATATCCTGATGCCTCCAAACATAAGAGAAGCCTACTGCCTGTACGCCCGTTTCTTTTATTTTCATTACACACAAAGCTTCAAGGACATAAGCCTGTTTACAGGCTGCAACTCTCAGCAGCAGAAAAACCACAAGGAATTCACAGATGTGATTAACTTTTTCCAATTAAAAACATTATCTCACAAATATCAGCATATAAATTACAGGCTGAAGCGCTCAGAAATGAACATACCTTGGTTTGTCCACCTGACAACTCAAACAAGCTGTTGTCAGTCTGGTTTAAACAAAGGGTTGCTTTAATTAGTGAAATATTACTAACTGACAGGGCAAATTCCAAAAATACTTGACTACAATTAGATATCTCCCCCGTAACGTGATGGAAAGCACAACAACAACAGCAGAGCTGCAAGATACTGGGCTGCAGTGAGTGAGAATCTGCTCAAACATAACAGCAGTGGACACAGAAATAAGGGAAAGAAGCTGCTTACCTCTGGAAGGCCTCGGGTAGGCAGGGATCTCCAGCAAGAAATGCCCTCACCTGCACTGCCAACCTTATATGAGGTCTGGGAGGAGGTGGATCCTGGCTCCACCCCTTCCAGTCACTCAGACACATCACACACCTGAGCCCCCTTGGGTTGGCTCTGCCTTCCTACCAGGTACCCAATCACTGTTTCAGCTTGGACTTAGCATTTCCCTATACCCCCTCTCCCCAGCATTATAACAGCTTTTAAATAGCAATTAACCTCTACATGGCCATGCTCTAAGCATACCCATTTACCTTTTGTTCACCAAGCAACAGTTAAGTAAACCATAATTCCCAAATCTGAGAAAGCTTCCCAGTGAAAAGCTGCCCTTATAATACACCTCAATCCTACTGTTTCAGACCCCACTCTGACTGAAGTTCCTCTGGTCTACCTCTGCATCCAGTTTAGCATGGCGAGGCCATGGCAGAGGTGGGGGGAGGAGACAGGCAAATGAAAGCAAACACAACAACTGTTCCAATCAGTTTTTTTATTTCAGGCAAAGTTCAGCTCACAGATTATTACTACACTGCACTGTGCAGTTTCTACCTTCCTCTAGCTCTGATTTTTCATTTTTTCACTTTCTAGAAACTTTTCAGTCCAAAGTGATCAAAGAAACTGAACAACAGGAGGTCTGACAGCAAATTAGCAGGCCAGAGTCACTGTGTGCCAGGCTCTCACCTGTGCCTTCACAGACCTTTATTCATTACCCATATGGTGTACAGCCACCATGTTGTACGTATGCACGATAGATACTTGAATTGTGGAGATCAAGATCACTTCTCTCTAATCCACTGCTAGCAGAACAGGTAATGAAACAGCAATGCTAGAGCAGATACTTTTAAATAAGGCAATGTTGTCATTGTGCAAACAAAACAAAACAAACAAAAGGACAGACTTGTGGTTTTTCTTGGAGAAAAAGACTGAAAACCTTAAAGGCTACACCAAACAAACCAAAATTTGTGGTTTAGTAATCTGAACTACTGTACGCCAGACACTGAAGTATAACAAATGAATCTCTTCCATGGAGAACACATCCATATACACAAAATAAAATCTGTATGAAACCCATAGAACAAATAGATGCCCTTCTGTTCTTACTATTCGCATGTGCTGAACATATATGACAATCAAATCCTAATCTCAGTTCACATGGAGGTTTATATTTAGGGAATCTCCTACATAAACTAAGAACTCCCATATCCTTATTCAATAACAAACAGTTAAATACAGGTAAGTGCTGATAAAGAGCCAGAGCCAAGTCTTAAATCTCATGCAAAATGTCAAGAAATCTCATATAGTCTGAAGGCATCTTAATGTAAATACAGATGAATAAGTGTCTATTTTTAAACAATCATAGATAAAGCAAGACTTTTACAGCCATGCTTGCCACCTACATTTTTCTTACATTCTTGCCATCTTGTCTGGAACTCCAGCTCAGCAGACAGAAATGTCTTCCTGGAGGCAAGAATGAACAAACTCTCCCCAATTAGAGCCACGTGTGGGCTATGAGCAATTTTCCAAATGTAAAAGGAAAGGAGAGGATTTGCCACATATATGAACAAGCTAAAACAAGTCAATCTGCAGATGGAATGGATCAAAGTGTCTATTTGAGTCACCTCAAAATTAATCCCCTGCAAGAATGTCCTCCCTCCCCCACAACAGCAGTCTTCCTTTAGTCCCTCTTAGAGGGAAGAGTCAAGCTCAAAGAACAAGCATCCAGGTCTTTCAGATGAATAACATGTTCCACCAAATATATCCATCCTCTTTTCTCCTAAAAAGATTATATTCTTCCCCCTCTCCCCTCCACTCTCAGACATGCCATGCAGATAGCCACAATACAATTTTATTCCCATGGTCCACCACACACAATATTGTGCTTTATCGAAGAAGTTCACAGAAAGAGGCTTCACTGCAGGTTCAGCTTAGGAATGGCATCTGTATTACATAGATATAAGCGTCGTCTTAAAAATGACGCATCAAATCTGATGCTTTGCAGTGAGATTGCTTGGAAGCTGGAGAAAGTGAATGTGAGAGTTAAAAAATACTAGGAGAAGAAAATAAAATCAGTATGACAGGTAGTTTCCAGGATATCATCAGCATTTGCGTTGCAACCAACTGACTGTATTTTAAACAATACTTTAGGTGTCAAAATCGCATCACTGATACCAAAATCTTCTATACCTTTCTCTTAAGCAAGCTGAAAACTCAAACTATCCTCATTTGGGGAATACCTGAAAAATAGATCCTTGCTCTGCTGAACTGTGGATGAGAAAGTCACATTCTTCTATAAAAGAATCTAATCCAGGTTTATAAATATTTGGGGTGTGGGGGCCATAGTGGTGAGGCCAGTCTCTTTTCAGTGGTACGTGGAGACAGGATGAGCAGAAACAGACATAAGCTGCAGCACAAGAAGTTCCACACGAATGTGCGCAAGAACTTCTTTACAGTGAGGTGACGGAGCACTGGAACAGGCTGCCCAGGGGGGCTGTGGATTCTCCTTCTCTGGAGATGTTCAAGACCTGACTGGATGCCGACCTGTGCGACCTGCTGTAGGGAACCTGCTTTGGCAGGGGGTTGGACTCGATGATCTCTAGACGTCCCTTCCAACCCCTACAATTCTGCAATTCTGTGAAAGCCTTAAGAAGCTCAACGCTAATGTAAGTTGCCCAATTCCTTTCTTGTAGAAGCATTAGAATTCTCTCTTTAAAAAAAAACAAAAACAAAACTATCTTTACAGTGTAGGCAATAGGGCGCTGAGACAGTCTGCTCAGAGAAGTTCTAGAGTCTCCACGCTTGGATACAATCAAAAGCTGTCTGGACATGGCCCTAGGCAACTTGCCCTGTGTGGTTCTGCTTGAGCAGGAGATCAGACCTGGCAGCCTCCAGAGGTCCCTTCTCACCTCAGTCTTTCTGTGATTCTGCGAAACAGAAAACCCACTAGCCGATGAGATTGAATAGAATTGTAACAGAGAGCAGCCCTGAGGGTAAGCATTAGGAAGTGTTGATCGATGACAGGTTCAACATAGGCAGCAACGTATGATTGCAGCCCAGAAAGCCAACCATATCCTGGGTTGCATCAAGAGAAGTGTCACCAGCAAGCTGAGGGAGGTGATTCTGCCCCTCTGCTCTGCTCTTGTGAGACTCCACCTGGAGTACTGTGTCCAGTTCTGCGGCCCCCAACACAAGAAGGACATGGAGCTGCTGGAGCAGGTCCACAGGAGGGCCATGGAGATGATCAGAGGGCTGGAGCACTTTCCCTATGAGGAAAGACCAAGAGAGCCGGGACTTTTCAGCCTGGAGAAGACAAGGCTCTAAGGAGACCTCATAGCAGCCCTCCAGCACATGAAGGGGGCCTACAAGAAAGCTGGGGAGGAACTTTTTACAGGGGCAAGTAGCTACAGGATGAGGGGAAATGGTTTTAAATTGGAAGAGGGTAGATTCATACTAGATATTAGTAAGAAATTCTTTACTGTGAAGGTGGTGAGACACTGGAACAGGTTGCCCAATGAGGTTGTGGATGTTCCCTTCCTGGAAGCATTCAAAGCCAGGCTGGATGGGGCTTTGAGCGACGTGGTCCAGAAGGATGTATCCCTGCCTGTAGCAGGGGGTTGGAAATAAACAGTCTTAAAGGTCCCTTCCAGCCCAAACCATGCCGTGGTTCTGTGATTCTAATACCACCAATTCTTACACTGGAGTGCTGGCTTGATGAAGGAAGCAATGCTACTGGAAGCTTGTAAGCAAAACCTACCCAGCCCTGCTTAACCGAAGAGCTTATAATTTGGCAGATCTAGCAAATGATGTGGCTTCCCCCATAAGCACAATCAGCTGCTCCAACAACTCAAGAAACAACACAAGTTGTGCCAGGCAACACTAACAGTGACTGGGAACAGGCACTTAAATCACAAATTCCACCTGTCAGATCCATCCATGAGCTTTGAATTTCTCTCGTTTCATTACCATTCATAAATTTGGTACTTACTCCTTTGCAGAGAGACCAAACAAAAATTTAAATGAAAGGGAAATAAACAATTTTAGCAACTATTCCTCTATTTCAAAGAAGCGCCCTGGTCAGTAACTCTAAAGAATCCTTTTCATTCAGGCCAGAAATAAAGAAAAAGCATAAAGAATACAATTCTCCTTATACTGTGAAACCAAACAAAAGGAGAAAACTCCATAGAAAGTTCTGACTCCATTCAAGCCCATCTCAATCACTCCCTTTGGTAAACTGTCTAGGCATAAATGAGTTACGCATTTGCATTATCTAGGTCACTGACAAGCAATCAAAAAACAAACTGATTTATACACTCTCTCAGAATGTCAATTACGAATAACTTCTAAACAATGACAAACATCAGAGTTAACCATACTCTACTAAATAGAATGAGCGGAGAAACTTCCAACTGTCGTCAAGAGCCGCATTTCATTTATTTGCACTGAGATGACAAGTTTCTCAGAGGTAGCAGATGGACTTCAACATACAAGTAACACACTCATTACAGTTAGGGAAGGCAGAAAAAAAACCAACTCTGTTGCAATCGGAATTATATAATGCAGGACCATAGGATGTGTGAATACAAAATGATTTATGGAACCGGTATAGAAAAAGAAAAGCTTCCCCAATAAAGAAGCAAGCAGAAGTACTGAGTTAACTGAAGCAATAACACAGAATTTCTGGATGTCGGAAACATGAAGAGTTCCTGACCTCACTACAGATTTCTGGCTTAATACAAACAAATGGCTCACTTTTTTTTTTCCCCCCCACAGCTGCGCAGCAAGTCTAAAATGCAGATACTTTTTTTTTTTTTGCAAGTTGGGGACAAAACAAAGCTCAGTAACTTTCAGAGGTAACACAGACTGTCCAGACACCAAAGAAATATATAACGTAACAAAAACAAGTTTCACAGACTAGTGCATTAAAATGCTTGAAACAGCAGCCATCACTCAATTTCCCTGCATTCATAAAAGAAAGTTAGCAATAACTGAAGATGTAGTCAGGACTTGTTTGTGAAGTCACACCGTTATTATTGTTTTGGGGTTTTTTTTTTGTTTTTTTGGTTTTTTTTAAACACTGCCATGTATATAAAAAAAAAAAGTTATGGCTTAGGATTTTTGGTTTTGCCCCCCATTCCAGTGAGCTGCCATACTTCTCTTTCCCCACTAGAAAGTTTCAGTCATTTTGCTGGAAACAAATTCATATACATTTTTCATTAATGAATATCTCATTGCCACAGCATGAATAACCAGTATAATATTGTAAACTCTTTAGGTTTATCCAGTTGCAAATAACGGAGTACAAAAAGCATCGTGAAATACCTCACCATCTGATAAATATCAGACAGCCCATTAACACATTATACTTAAGAGCATCTTTCTGACGTCAGACTCCATGTCTGTATGCATGAAGTTCCTCTGTCACTACCACACATATCAAGTTTATTCAGTAAGTGACACTGTCCCCAGTCATAGATTTCTTTGTTCCATCATTGATCCAGTTATGCCAGAAGGTCACATATCAGCTGCATCACACTGAAGTTACAGCACATCGTCATGAAAGATTACTTTTTCTCTCAGCAAATGCACAGGAATCCAAGCAATTCTGAAAACAGTAATTCAGAAAGACTTGCACTCGAACTTAAACTCCCTAATCTACCAGTGCACACAGTAAATTCCATGGCCATGGTAAATGAACAAAACCAATGCCAAATTTTATGTCATTAAGAAATCAAATAGAGCCAGCTCACCGTTTTTCCTGAGAGCTGTCAGGATTGTTAATGACTCCTATGAAAACCTTGTTTTGCTTTGCACATACGCTTCATTTCTCTCACCACTTCAAGTGGAACCGAGGGAAAAAACTCTGCCTGCTTGAACAGTCCTACTATTTTTAAAAGTTTCTCCCTCCTCTTCTTTACAAGTCTTCTGAGCACTTATTCACTAGGGAACAAATTCAAGCAAGTGTACCAGTACTCGCAAGTGTAAGCCAAAGCAAATAGAGAGAACAACTCGAAAACGTTAGTACAGGTAATGTTTTCTCTAGGCGAACAGCAAGAGAAGCATCCATCACCTTGAAAGACCTGATGAAAGAAGTTTTTCCAGGCTCTCCAGGAAAGGAACGAAATTCACAATAGTCAGAATGGAAGCTGAATGCACAGAAACATGACTCAAAGCTCAGAAGTACTAACAGGCTTCAGAGTTTGTAAACAGAAGTCTCTATTTCTTACTGGCAAGGGTCTGTCTCAAGAGACAAGGCTCAGTTCTCAGCTCTTCCAAAATTCTAGGCTTAAAAGGTGCTGCAATTTCTGCCACTTCAGGTCTCGCCCTGTTAACAGAACCGCCCAGCCTCCTTAAGCAGAACAGAGGAACAGTGTACTTCACTGGGCTTGTCTAGGCAGTCTTTTCCCTTCTTTCAGAGGAGAAAGGCCTACCATCCTGCTCTAAGCACAAAATGCACTATTCCATATGGTTCTGTAACAACAGGAATCTCCATGCAAGTTACACCTGAAACCCTGAAGTTGCTCTGCAAAAGGCAGGAACAATTACTGCCTCTAAAAAGACAAAGCAAATCCCAGAACTAAATACCAAGCTCTGCCACTGCATATTAATTTAAATTGTAAGCTTACCGATGACAATACCTGAGTGAGTGAATGACACACGCCGCAACAGCAGTCTGCTCTGCTCGAACTGCAAACCTCTGTGCCCCAAACATTACTCGCCACATTCTTTAGAAGCAAAACAAAGCTCAATCAAAATACACTAAATTGAAGAAAAGCCATTACTTGTATTTCATACCAGCTCAGCTTTACCATGATCTCTGATAAACAGAATACTTAAAACCCACATAAAATCTTATTCCTCCAGGGAACAGTTTCAATATAACCACTCGCTCTAAGTTCTTTACAGAGAGTGGTGAGGTGCTGGAACAGCTGCCCAGAGAGGCTGTGGATGCCCCATCCATCCCTGGAGGTGTTCAAGGACAGGTTGGATGGGGTCCTGGGCAGCCTGGGCTGCTATGAAATGTGGAGGTTGGTGGCCCTGCATGTGGCAAGGGTTGGAGATTCATGATCCTTGAGGTCCCTTCCAACCCTGGCCATTCCGTGACTCTGTGATTTAAGCACATGTATAAGGTACTAACCAGCTCCATCGGTTGATCACAAGGCGCTAATTTATGGAACTAGGAATGGCAAGACGCTTTCCGCCTACCAAATGAGCAAAATCCATTGAAAAGCAACTCTCAAAAAGGCTTCTGATTATTTACCAGTTAATTCTGGCAAGGCAGCTCCTTTATCACACAACTGTTGCCTGTTTTCAAACTATTATCCTAATCTAGGCTATGAATCAATGTTTCACTCCTCATTTTCCCCAGAACTGCTTCTCTGTACTTGCAGATTCCATATGTCATAGCTGTCACACTTTCCCAACTAGTTTCCAAATTTTCTTTCTCTGTGAAAAGTATTCTATGTGCTGCAGGCCACAGAGCTGGGGTACCTCACAAACTACCCTTTACCTGTCAGGAAGGGTGAGCTTACTGACACTAAATATTTCCCTAATACACAAAAAGAATGTCAATTATCTCCCCAGGAAAGAATGAACATCTGCATTTCAAAATAAAGCAGTAAGCATAACCACAGGAAACAGTTGAAGTGTTACAACTGCATAGAAATAAAAGGTCAAAATGGTATTTCTCTTCAAAGCACCCTTGCACAGCAAAGAAAGGTATTTGCAAAAAGAACATACTACTGAAGACAAAAAGATTTTGGCACGCTACTCATGCACCCCATGCGGGATGCAGTTCTGCTCGGTTTCTGGCACAGATCCCTCTAGAGACTGATTTTTCTAAAGAGAACTACAAGTCTCATGATTTATTTCATCAGCTCTAAAATAAAACCATTTTGCTACAGGAAAGCCACTGTTTGGAGAAAGCTCTGTGCTGAAAAAGAAAATCACCACAAATGAAGCATATCCCATGCAGCATCAAAACAGTAACAGTAATGCATTCGTTTTTTCAACAAGATTTTTAAACCTCAAAGGAAAGAACTCCATAGAAAAAAATTAAAACTCCAACTAGAACTAAATATATTTCTTCCCCTCTGCCATTATAAAGCATCTTGGAAAGCACATGCAACTCAGTATGGATAGACAAACCTCCACATAAGTTTCAAGTCTACACACGTAAGTATGCTTTTCTATAGCTCAGGCAAAGGAGTGGCGGGACGGTTCCAAAATACTTCAAGTTACCACAGAATGTAAGAAAGAAAGAACACAGTACAGGAATGCTGGGATCCATTAAGATGTTACAGAACATGAACACTCCCCAAATAATGCAGAACAGCTGGATTAAAGCTACAGCAAGGGCACTTCCAAGCATCTGCTGAAACAAAACATCTGCAAGATGACAAAAAGCACAGAACTTCTTTGAAAACCACTATAGAACTTTATTGCCAGCTCTTTCCAGAGATATCTAAAGAAAGCATGTGTGACAATATTTACACATAAAGTTTACTTATGGGTGGAAAATGCATTTCTAAAATGAATAGATGTATCGCTCACATTTGAAAAACACAATTTACCTTTCAAAAGCCACAACCAAAGAGCAAGAGCAGCTACAATAAACCATGAATTTTAGATGCTTATAATCTCAGTTAAAAAAGCAACCAAAACCAGTATTTCCAGAGAGGAATATTAACAAACAGAATAATACCGATAGATTTCACAACACAGCACAGATGAATCTAAAAACTTCTTAGCTAGAATACAGAGTCCTACTTAAAAGCTACATCCTCCTCAGGGAACTTAGTCTCATATATCCAAATCTGTTGAAAC
The DNA here is from genome assembly GCF_019232065.1 of Centrocercus urophasianus. NCBI lineage: Eukaryota > Metazoa > Chordata > Aves > Galliformes > Phasianidae > Centrocercus > Centrocercus urophasianus. The sequence continues at coordinate 89,899,411 of NW_024884253.1, read as the reverse complement.
TGTAAGTGGAAATGCTAGATTTCCCAGAAGCTGCAGGAATAGGTCATGAGTTTTTCCTTTTTTTTTTAATATCCTAAATCAAATCCATATTAATGAAAAAGCTCTTAATAATTAAAATTGATAATAGCAACAGGCTGCGTTTCTAAATCAAAATCAGATACCTCCTTCATTAAACTCCTGAAAGAAGACTTTGCAACCAAAAATCAAGGCACCTAAAATTCAAAAAAATAAAAATAATCAACTAATGTGGTGAAAATACAGTATTATCAATCTGGAAAATAATCAAATTGTCTTCATTTCAGTTGGGACAGAACTAGTTTTCTCAGTGTGCCTAGTATGACGCTGTGTTTTGGTTCTAGGAAAAAAAACAATCTTGATAGCACACCAACATTTATAGCTGCTGCCAAGCAATACTTTATAGACCTGAGACTGTTCACAGCAAAGGAGGGAATAGGACAGCTGACTTAAAGTGGCCAAAGGGACATTCCATATCACACCACATCAAGCAGAAGTTCTGAAGGGGGGGTGGGAGGGCACCTGGCTCTTCTGCTGCTAGAGGGCCAGCTGGGCATCAGTCAGTGGCATGGTGAGCAACCAACAAGTTCTACTGTTTTTTTCCCCCCATTCTATCCCCCATCCCACTGGGAAGAGAAAGTGAGCAAACAGCCCTGTGGTGCTGAGCCTCCTGCCAGATTAAACATGACACAAATACATTCGGATTGCTAACACTGTAGCAGTCTGGAAAGGCTAAGATATTCAAGGTAAACAAACCCCGAACCAAATACTCAAGAAATCGTTCTCCCAGGTGTACTAGCACAGAGTACCCACAAAGATACTCTTTGCTCTAACAGAAACTATTTTCAGGACGCTGACTGCTAGGGATAGCAGCCCGTTATAGGATGCTTCACCTATTAACCATTAAAGTTGGTGCAAATGGAAGTTCATTTCAACTGAAAATAAAAACATATGTTTATATGTTGAATCATTACTGCTTGCTTTTTCACTGTATCCAAAAGCACAGAACTTTCAGTGAAATGAGACGACAACCTAGATGCCCTCAGCTCTACTCTACTTGTTTGTTTCTAGGAAGATAGACTGCTTGGAGATATCATCACCACCTCCGCCTTTCAGAGAATCAATGCAGAACAATAGATTTAACCACTTATAAAAGCTAAGTTGTAGAAGAAACTCCTGAAATGTAAACTTAATAATAAATAATAATAATGTTCAGAGAACAAACTTTCCCATTATCCAAAAATAAATTAAAAAAAACACAGATACATTCCCAAACATATTCAACAACCTCTTGCTGCTGCCCCCAAAGTTCAAAGTGTGTCACTTTAGCTTACAACTTTGTAGTTCCTTAACAGCACCTTTTCTGACTCCAAGGTCACTTAACTTCCCCACTGCTCATTAGTACACAGCAAATCAACTTATCACCTTATGCTTCCAGCAGTTCATTATCTCAGCTCTGGCAACCACACAGGTCTGTACCCTCAGGGTAATTAAATAGTAAGATATGCAGGGACAGTAGGGAAGGAAGAAAAGGTGAACATCTAGTCCCTGTGAAGCTACACTAAGTTAATATTGTATTAGTGGCACTACAATGGGAGCTGTAGGCTATGGAAATTCTGCCTTAATACACCAAGCACGTAACTATAACCCTGCACTGAACTTACAAAGTTCTGAATGTGCAACACCAACTCTATTTTTAAACTACACACAATATTATCAACTTTAAAAGCACAGTTGCACAGTAAAATACATTAACAGAGCAGATTACCAAATCAAGTAGGTAAAAACTGTGTAGGGAGGGGGTGGGGGTCTTACATGTATAAAGTGCTTTACCATTACCACCACAGACTCTCCCACACTGGCATAAAGACAGTTTAATTTATGATCCTAAGCCAATCTCCCTGCTTTCTCATTTAGCAAACACAGCTAAAATGAATACAATGAAGTATACTCCTGCCAGTGTGCTATGGATGTTGCATGAAGCAGGGTAACATACTGCTCTATTCCCAGGTAGAAAATATCATCTTCCAGGTTGCTTTTCTGAAAGTCAGTTTTCATTCAGATGGCAGGCCTAACTTTAGGAACACTAGCCTGCTAAAACTGACAATTCCAGGATACCTGCTTCCCCCGCCTCACACTCCTCTCCTTGGTAAAATAATTTGCTGCCGAACATCTGCAAACACATGCATGAAAATCCCTACCCTCATGCAGGCCTGTGGCATAAGAAACAATTAACCAATTTCCAAGGTCTGAACTGACTTTCAGGAGAGGATACAGTCACCTGTACACCTCCTCCTTCCAGCCACAAAGGTACTGACGTCAGGAGAAGCAAACAAACAGGAAAAATAAAGAAAAAAAAAAAAGCTGCTCATTGTTCCCAGCCTCTTCTGTCACACACATTTTCCTTCAGTCAGAGTCTGCCTCAAGAGATTTTCCAAGAGAAGGTTCTTTACAGAATCACAGAATCACCCGGGTTGGAAGGGACCTCAAGGATCATGTAGTTCCAACCCCCCTGCCTAGCAGGGCCACCAATCATACTCATTCAGATCAGGTTGCCCAGGACCCCGTCCAACCTGGCCTTGAACACGTCCAAGGACAGGGCATCCACAACCTCCCTGGGCAGCCCGTTCCAGGTCCTAACCACTCTCCTTGTAAAGAACTTCCCCCTAACATCCAACCTAAATCTTCCCTCCCTCAACTTGGATCCATTTCCCCTAGTCCTGCTGTTGTCAGCCCTTTTGAAGAGTTTACTCCCCTCCTGGGTGTAGGTTCCCTTCAGGTATTGATAGGCTGCAATGAGGTCACCCTGCAGCCTTCTCTTCTCCAGGCTGAACAAGCCCAACTCCCTCAGCCTGTCCTCATAGGGGAGGTGCTCCAGCCCCCTGATCATCTTAGTCGCCCTCCTCTGGACCCTTTCCAAAATCTCAATGTCTTTCTTGTACTGAGGGCTCCACACCTGGACACAGTACTCCAGATGGGGCCTCACAAGAGCCCAGTAGAGAGGGACAATCACCTCCCTGTCCCTACTGACCACCCCTCTCCTGATGGAGCCCAGGATCCCATTTGCCTTTCGAGCTGCCAGAGCACACTGCTGCCTCATGTTCAGTCTCTCGTCCATCAGGACCCCCAGGTCCTTCTCTGCCGAGCTGCTCTCAAGGCCCACTCCTCCCAGCCTGTACGGGTGCCTGGGGTTCTTCCGGCCCAAATGCAAAACCTCGCACTTTGCCGTGTTGAACCTCATTAGGTTCACCCGAGCCCAGCCCTCCAGCCTGTCGAGGTCCCTCTGAATGGCCTCCCTTCCTTCCACCGTATCAACTGCACCACTCAGCTTGGTGTCGTCAGCAAACTTGCTGAGGGTGCACTCAATTCCCTCATCGATGTCATTAATAAAGATGTTAAAGAGCACCGGTCCCAAGAGAGACCCTTGGGGGACACCACTTGTTACCGGCCTCCACCTGGACATAGAGCCATTGACCACCACCCTCTGTCTGCGGCCTTTCAACCAATTGCTTATCCATCGGGTCGTCCACCCATCAAATCCACTTCCCTCCAATTTGGAGATGAAGATGTGGTGGAGGATCATGTCAAAGGCCTTGCTCAGGTCCAGGTAAATGACATCTGTCGCCTTCCCTTCTTTAGGGACAGCTCAGGTGCAGCTGATATACAAAGAGTGTCATTCAGATTTGGTAACTTCCACATGCTTCAGCCCTGTAACTGAGTCCCTTGAACAGGAGACCCACATGTAAGAGCAGATGACTTCAAGAGGTTCTTCCTTCCCTAGCATTTCCTCCACTGATGTTAGTCAGGCTTGGCCAGTCAACCCACCTTAGTGGGAAACAACACGCTTTGTTCCACAGTGCTATTTCACTCAAGCAATTCATTTCAATTCTTACACTATCAGTGTGAGGTAAATGAGTACTTAACATCTGGACAAACACTCCACTGCAAACTTCCCAACTCTACTTAATGACTCAAAATAAGCAATCATTAGCCATGCAGTACTTCAGATTACGCTTGATGGGTAAAAATGCATCCAAAAGCTGTACTGGTAGCAAACACAGCTGCAGAACATACATGGCCTTTCTCACAACAGAAAAATACGATGACAAACAACAAGGTGCAAACCATCTCAATCACTTTTTTCGGTTGCCCCTAACCCCCCTCCAAGAAAGAATTAATGCTTTAAGTCTTTGAGAAGTTTTGCAAAGGCACATTCAGCATTCATTGCTATGACAAGAATTGCTCACTCTCAGGAGATAGTCAGTGGTGATCAGGATCAGCATACAAATGAGTAACAACTTCTTCATTTAAGTGACAGCCAGAAAAACTTTACTGGAAATTCTCATTAGGAATAAAGCAGGACAGGGGGCCCTACATTTCAACGTCTAGCCAACCTTTTATTTCCTGCAGTACATTCAGTGACTTCTACGTTGACTTTTCCTGCATTGCAAATGTTTCACTGTGTTTATTTTTCCTTCATTATATCTTTTCTTCAGTTTTAACACTGCTTGCTATTTTGGTTTCCATCTGCGGTTTGGAGACACACAAGTAATTACACTAATAATGTTTTACTCAAATAACTCTCACAGATGCAAAACAAAGTACTTCTTCATTCTCTACCAGTTTGGCAATTTCAAGAAAAGTTGAACACAGAAGCAATGAAGAAAATCTTTATCTGCTTGTCAGACCCAGAAATAATTACTACATTCTTTCAGTCTACTGCACTATTCAGAATCTCTGATACTGCATTTTCTTTTAGCCATAGAACTTATGGTCAAAGAGAAATCATCTCCTAATACATTTAAGGATGCGCTCGTAGCCCACCCTACAAGCTGCACTACCACAGTTGCACTATTTTTGTGCCCAGATATAAATATTTTCTGCATGATGAGGAAACGAGCAAGACAGAGAAGCTAATGCCCACAGTAATTATACCCCTGAAATATCAAAGTTGTTTAGTAAAACAGAGATGCAGACAAATATTTTGGATTAAGTCAGAAATTGGAAGGAAAAAAAGAAAAAACCTGATTAAACCATTTGTAGCTGCTGCCTGCTCTAAAGAAATTGTCTCCTGTGGCATATGCATATATATTAAAAAACTGAATGTTTCAATTTAATGCATGGAAGGCACTCCACCACGCAGTTCTAAGTCACTAGCACCTGTACCACCTCCCAATTAAACGACTGATTAAGTCCTCCAACAAACATTAATTATTAGAAGTGATCGATTTAATTAGAATAAATCATAAGGAGTCTTCTGGCTATTAAGATGAAAAGCCCACTATCTGCAGCACTTCAGAGGCTGTATTGTACAACTTCAAAGTCATCAAGAATCTCATTTGTTTCAGAAAAAGCCCCATTTGGTCATCCATACAATAAATTTAACCAACTCACTGCAGCAGTTCCTTTTAAAAATCAGCCCACTTGAGACATCTGTATTCAGTCACTATGTTCAGCAATACCCAGAAGTTTCCTATCAACCCAACAGACGAAACAGACAAAGTCTCCTTCATACAGGTATAGCCTGTATTAATTTCCTACCTAACAGAAGGTAAATGCTGTATTTGCAGATAATAACACACGGTTTACCCTATTTTTTTAAATCATATCATACAAAATGCTACGACTAGTTGATCATTATAAGTTTGAGAACGTAAAAATTTGTTGTGGCACAACTCTTCACCACTTAGAATAAGGCTGTTCTGATTTTGAAGATTACAAACCACCCCGAGAGACTCCAAAAGCTGCTTACAACACGAGTAGCTAGCAGCAGGCACAAGGGTTCTGAACCTTGAAAAAATTCCTCTTCATAGTTACAGAATTTGTACTTCCCCTTCTATAAAGGGGGAGTTTTGGGCAGCGATAGAAGAACACAGCGAACAGAGAGAAGTTCGCCATCAGGAGACGTTTGAGGCGGTGCCCGCTCACCAAGCGTCCTGCTACGACAGAACTACGGCTGTTAGCACACGGATTCACAGCTGCCTACAGCCCGTCAAACGCCGCCCGAGGAGCGAGCCACGAAAGGCTGCCGCTCAGATGTCCGCGGTCACAATTACCCCCTTCCCCAGATTCACGTAACCTTATAGGTGAGGCGACACACGCCTCGCCGCTCAGCTCCCCGCCGCCGAGGCCCATCGCAGGATCGCCCCGCGCAGCTCGGCGGTACCCGGCTGTGGCACGGCCCGCCTCCGGGCCCGCTTCCGCCATCCCGCCCTGCCCGCGGCGCCTCAGCTCCAGCTGCGCCTCACCGCTACCTTTACCCCTCTGCAAGGCGCACCCTCGGACGCTCTCCTAGAAGGGCCGAGATCCCTAAGCGCTCACCTGCCCTAGCACGGCAATCCCCTCCCCTCGAGTCCGGCCTCCCGCCCGGCCCGCACTACCACAGGCGAGCAGGCCCCAGGACGGGCCCCGGCGAATCCGCGCCGCGTCCCCGCGGGCAAAGACCGCCCAGCCCGGCACGGGAAGCGCTTCGCCCCCGAGCCCGGCGATGGCGCGGCGCGGCGCCGCTGAGCGCCCGGCCGAAAGATGCCCCGCGCCGCCCGCACGGCGTTCTCAACAACAGCCCAAGTTTTTACCTCGCTTCCCCGGCTCTGCAGCGGGCCCCGAGCCGGCGCAGCCCTAGGCAGAGCTAATCCTCCTCCTCCCCCTGCGCCGCACACGCTTGTTTTTTATTTCCTACAGTCCCGCCCGCCGCGAAGAAGCCGCGCTTAGGGCTGAGGAGGCGTGGAGGAGGCGCGTCGCGCTGCTCTCGGCTTGGGGGCGGGGGGCGCGGGGCGCGGGGCAGCCGGGCTCACCTGATAGCGCTCCGCTTACGACGAGAAATCCAGTTCCTTCCGCCTTGCTACTCAGCGAGACCCCCTCTGGGCCCCGGCACTGTGATGGGAGGCGGAGGGTCTTTGGGCCCTGCAGGGCTCTGCTGACAGAGCCCGTGCTCTGAGCTGAAGCCAAAGGCCTAGAGTTGCGGTCCTTAGGACCTGAACATCCACCTTCATGATACTGTTCAGTCCGCCGTGGCTGCTAAAGGAAAGGAGTGAGCTTGGAGCTGTGGGCAGCCACGTGCAGTGATAAAGCAAAACAGACACACAGGCTCTCGAGGGGTCTTAACCATCCTCAGAACTTCGCTTCAGTATCTCAGGTCCCAGGATGACCCTTAGCTTAGCTGCTGTCTAATCCCACAGGTTCCTTATGTGCATGTTTGTACAAGTACAGTTCATAAAACATTGACATGTATGCTGTTCAAACATTAAAAAAAAAAAAAAAAAAAAAAAAAAAAAACACCCTCTTTTCCCTCTTTCTTGAGGTAGTTCAAGAAAGATGAACTCCAGTTTTTATAGGATCCACAAATTCAATTGGCACCATTCTTGCTGGATCACAGCTGCTTCTGCTTGCACAGTCTTAGATACCATACAAAACAGCTAAAGAGCAGAGTAGTTTGGAAATTCAAGTTCTTTGCATTTAAAATAAACACATAAATATTCATGGAAGCAATGTGGAATTTGATTAGTAGGACTGAGATGCCTAGCAAAGATCACACTATCAGCTGATAAATGTAGCCTCGCCTGAGGAGCGTGTGCACATCATCAGACAGAAAAGATCTGAACATCTTTCCTTTGGCTAGGACCCTGTGTAAACAAACAGTAGCCATCTTGACATCTTTCTAGCTTATTTTCTGCAGCTAAATATCCAAAAACAAATTCATGCATATGAATCCTAAGCAGGAACACATACACATTGACATAGGCAATGGTTTACAGCCTATCCTAGCAATACTTCTCTCTGGCTGCTTAGGCAATAATGTGGTGGTTAACATTTGGAAATCTCTTGCTTTAGGCTAAGAAGCTCTCCTGGAGATGCCAGAACTGGGCTTCAAAGCACAAATCTTAGTCTGTGTCTGCAGAGCATTACATTGTGGCAACAGGCAAACAGGTTATAATATTTCGAAGGCAATGGTATTCAAATACAGATACCTTATTTACTGAGGGACAGCAACATAACAAACACTAACCAAGCAAAAGACAAAGTAGGTCCCAGACATGCGTACCATCTAATTTGGATAAACCTTTGTGGTATTGAATTGAAAGCTTCAGAAATATTTAGTAGTCAGACATAATCAAAAGTCTTTGTTTATAATCACAGCTTAAACTTCTTCTCTCCTTTTCTGACAGAGGATGGGAACACATACTACAAATCTCTTAGATCATCTCACATGGTTTCTCCTAACTCTCACCATGTGCATCATCCTACACTACAGGTCACGTGTAAAAATACAACACACATATCCTTAAATAAAGCCAAGAAATTCTGAGAATGGGATCAGTTTCTTAACAGTGCATAAGTGCACAGAATGAGCACCTTTAAAGCCTCACAGGGTTTTTTAAAAAGCACCTTTAAAGCCTCAGAGTTTTTCTGTAAGTCCCACTTCATGGATTACCCCATCAAGTGGCTATCCGAAAATTTCAATGGTCATTAAAAAACAAACAAAAATTATTACCATCAGCTGCAAACTTTTAAGCAAAATTTTTAAAGCCTGGACTCCAAGGAATTCAAGAGCAGAAAACAGAAATTCTTAAATTTAAAAAAAAAAAAATCTACTATCATGTGATTTAGCACTCTGACAGATGACTATTAAATACTCAAACTTTGGAAACACTTGATATATATGAGTGCATCTGCTTCCAGATGAACATGTTATTACAAATAAATGGCAATAGCCAAAGAAAAAAAAAACTGCTTTTGCATGCCACTTGGAACACTATGTGAAAATTCAGGAAGTTAAATATATGGGTTTGCTGCTATAGCATTAGTTTACCATAAATGCATGTTCTTTACACTTTATAACTCACAGACATTTGACAAATAGTATATTCTTGCATGTTTAAGTCTCCAGTTACCATCTCTATATTCTGAATTCCTCTCTTCCACCCTTTGACAGTAGTGGAGGGGAATACAAAAGGTGAGGGGAAATCTATGTCTACATTTTAGGAGTTTTATATATATAAACCTGCACAAAGGTGTAGTCAGTGTCTAAGTTAAACATTAATCTCAGATGCACACTGTTCAATCAAGGAATCTACTGTGTGAAAGCAATTCCTAAACTGCTAATCAAAATAGGTTACTGTTGCACTTTAATAACAGCAAAAACACTTTCAAAAATTCCAAAGAATGGAGTGACAGAAGTCTCTGTGTGACTCATACCTTTTTAAGTTCTGAGAGTCCTTTTACATTGTGAGGGTCATTTGCTCCCGATCTTAAATGGTGTTTTATTCTTTATGGTATCTACAAAAGCAGACAAATTTGGGTAATGTTTCTGCTACCCAAATAAAGCTTTTAAATCAGAAGACAGAGAGACTGATAATTTGATCATCAGTGAGCTGAAACTAATCATACAGCGCTTGTCAGCAAACAAGAACCTGGAGACCAAATGATATACAAATCTACCTGTTGCTCCTACATTTAACTGTTACAGCTCCAAATCAAAATAGTAGTTTCTCATGGGTGTGAAATTTATACATGGATGATATGTGCTATAATTTTTATGATTACTTATAAGGCATACAGATGCACATCAAGTTAGTGTCAGCATTACTGGATAGGTAGGAAGTTTCCACTCAGTTCCTAAACCTCACTACACTCTTCTAAAGCAGGTCACTTAATACAAATCTGTAATCCAACTTCAGTGTTGGAGATCATAAAATAATAGATTATTTGGAGATTCTGTAATAGTAGCGTAAGAATTGACATTCCTTCATAAATGTCACCCCAGCAGCTCTGCATTCTGCTATGAACTACGACCTCTAAACCCCAATTTGTGTTACTTGCTCACTACTCTGTGCAAAACTTACTTTGCTGCAGTACAATTTTACTCTTCTTCAGTAAGATCTCTTTCTGTGGTAACAAATGCAGTAAACTTTTGCCTTTCAGCTAGAGTATTTTAGAATGGAAAGCTGTAAAATAAGTACAGGGAGAAAAGTACTTTATAGAAATAATAATATAAATATCCCTCCAGATAGAGATATTCAATGACTTTCTTAAATGCAACATAAAGCAAAACAGGCAGTTCCCTCAGGAGAACAGAAAATTTGTGGCTTGTGGATTGTTCTGCAAATATAAAACTATGTAAAAGATAGTACCTCAGCGTACTGCCAGAATTTGCATTAGTTTCTTACATAAGCAGTTTTCCAAGTTTTCTTCCAAGGGATACTTTTGTATGCGTCTGCTAGTCAGGCAATTCCTGGAATTCTGTTCTGAAGAATATTGCTAGGAAGCTATCTGGCTTGGATGCTAGCTTAATCTTAAAAAAAAAAAAAAAAGATAGAAGCAATTTCAAATTTACTCAGGAATTCAGGTCACAAAATTATTTCCATGAGCAAACAGTTAAAAAAAAAAAAAAAAACCAACAACAAAAAAAACCCACAAATTAACAGTCCTGATGTTTTCAACTGCAACATGAAAAAAAAAAAAAGAGGTCTGCGATCAACTGGCTTTACTGTTTTCTTTCATATTTAATAAAACAAATCTTTATAGCTACACTGCTGTACAAGTAATATTCATCTCATTTGCTTCGTGCTTACAGAACTATCCCTGCACATGCCAACTGTGGGCCCTAAGCTTCACTTTCATAATTCTGCAAGCCACCAAACAGACTGACCATATCTAACACCATATTAAACATTCTAGGAATCAACACACAGGACCTGTTTTCCATCACCAACATCCTGGTATGAAACACAATGTTTGTGGTAGCCAAAAAGATAATGTCAAACGTACTGACTGATCAGACACACTGGTGGTGTATTACAGATGCAGCAACATGAAATAACAACCTACATTAACCTTCTGAAACATTCAACTGATACGGTATCAAAAGAGAAATACAAAATTTCCTTAAACAATATGATTAATCCGCTCCATACCGAAAGTGTGCTAATGAAAATTTGTCATTTATCCAATGATCGTTTGGTTCTCTGGTTCCTTACGAAGCACAGAACAAGCAGCTTGCACCACATGTACAACATATTCTCCTTCTACTGATGTTCCACATTTTCCTAAAAAACAACTGTATTTTTGCAGCCTATCCGCTTGCAAGGCAGAAATAAGGGCACATCTGCTTTCCTCACTTAATATAGGCATGCCAGGAGCACGTGACTTTAAGGCTGGTTCATTTTACATGCTACAATGAGTAGCATGTATGCAGTTCTTCTTGTCATCCAGTACTTAATGACCTGTGATATGGTAAATATTTCCTGGTGCTTAACCAGTTCATCTCATAAACTTTATGCTATTCTTGAGTTTCCTAGAACTGCTCCTCTTTTTCATTTTTTCTTGTAAGCAACAAAAAGGCATTAATATGAAACTACAATAAGAAATACTACATTTAACAAGTTTAAAAGTGAAATCATGAAGGCACTAATGCACTGCATGACAGATATTGTGTGTAACCTATGCAAGCACTACTACATTCCAGAAAAAAGTTCCAGATCAAGAAGATGCTTTCAATTCAAGCCTGGTGGCAGTGAATGAGGTAAGCCAAGCTGTACTTGATACAACTGGAAGGAAAGAGAACTAAATGAAAAATAATACAGCTGCTGTTCCTAGAACTCAGGCAGTTCCTCTCATGGGACCTAGTCAGAAGTTCTGCACACAGGGATCAGTTGCACAATCCTTCAAAGCTTGTGATGGAAGGCAGTGAAGAGCCAAATGCCATGTATCATATCCTCGGTGGGATATGGAATGGAATGGAAATTTAGTGTAGAACATACAAAACTTGTTGCAAGTGGCTACGACAGGTTCAAGAAGACAGAGCCAAGATGCCTTCACAGGCCTTATCAGCTTCAGTGCATCACTCCTTGTGTACTTTTAGCACTGTGACTGCCTTTTCTACGGCAGCTTCAAAGTGATGTATTCCTCTTCCACAGTCTCTTCCCTCCAGGCAGCAAAATAGGACCCAGACCAGAAAAATGTACAGGGGACTTTTTATTGGGAATCATCCACATAGTATGTGGCTGTACACCCTGACTGTTCACTTAGTCCAGCAATTACACACCTCAATGTGCACATGTACAAGGGCTACTCTGAAAGTAATACCTCCTATTTTATTACATTTATTACATTAGCCCATGGCATCCGTAGTGGAAATGCTAGGTCACAGCTTAAAACAGTGATTGAGCACCTGGTAGGAAGGCAAGGCTAACCCAAAGCAGTTCATGTGCATATAATGCACCTGAGTGTCTGGAAGGGGTAGAACTAGGATCCATCCCTTGCCAGAACTTATTTAAGGGTTGGCAGTGAAAGTAAGGATATCTCTCTAGAGATCCATGTGTGGGTGAGGCTTTCTGAAGGTACGCAGTTTCTTTCCTGGTTTTTTGTGCCTGCTGCTGTGTTTGAGCAAATCCTCACTCACTGCAGCCTGGGATCTTGCTGATCTGCTGTTATTGTTGTGCTTTTTATTACATTAGAGCACCGGAGGTGGATATTGGTGGTATGGCAGTAAAGGTTGAGCCTTGTCAACAATATTCTGTTAAATTTGGTTGCCATGTGACAGTGACAACAGAAGGGCAGTCTGACAAAATGGCATCTGACATGGAAATACATAGTGAAACAAAGGTGTGTCACTGAATTCCTTCCATGTGGAAAAAATTGCATCCATTAATATTAACCAACATCAGCTGAATGCTTATGGAGACCAAACAGTAGACATTAACACAGGGAAGCAGGTAGGTGGTGGGTTTCAAGAATGACTCCATAATAGCAGCTGTGCAGCAGCTACACTGGTGCAGACTGATACAAGTATAGCATGAACATTCTTGTTTATCGCCAGTCAAAATTCATACCTAACATTGGTGACTCTGTTGAAAAGTAATGTTTTGTAGCAGAGAATTTGTTTTGTCAAAGTGTTGCTGTGTTCCTTGTATATCTTGTAGTTTTCACCAAAATAAATAGGAGACATTACTTTCAGAGCAACCTACCTGTTCTCAGCTCCCTGTATCCAAGCAACTGACCTCCTCAGAGTTTCCCAACTAACCTCTTGAAGACCTTTTCAGTGCTTCACAGCACTTCTCACTGGTACTGTGTAGTCATACAGCCTTTTGTACTCTTCCTTCTGCCTGGTATGGCCAGTGATTCTGTGCCTTGTCCATGACAAACAATTTTACTGGGTGTTTGGGTTTTGTTTTGTTTTTTTTAGCTAATAGCACTGAGTCAGAATCCACTTAACATGTTATGTGCCTGTATATACATTACTATATACATACAGTACAGCAATGCTTGGACAAGATCAAGCAGCACGTCAGTGTCCTGGGGGCACAAGTGAAGTGAATGGGGTCCCAGGTAGTCTTCTCTGCCTTGACAGATAGAGACAGGTTTGTGAGCAGAAGTTGACACGTCATGCAGATTAACACCTGAATAAACACCTGATTATGTGGCTTGTGTCATTAACAGGTTTTGCCTTCCAAAATCATGGAAGATACTTCAGTGAATACAAATTATTGGGGTGAGATGGGGTCCACTTATGTAGAAAGGAAGGAGGATCTTCACTAGCAGATTGGGTGATTTAGATATTGTGCTTTAAACTAATGAACATGGAAGGTGAGGCTCTGAACCATGACACACGCACTCACAAGCTACAGGGTGGAAGAGACCAGTGACCAAACCTTTCTAAAATGTTCTGTCAAAGATGAGGCAGTCAAAGGGCAAAATGAAGTGCCTCTATAGAAACGTATGGAGTGTGAGTAACAACAAACACGAGGAACTGGTAGTCACTACCTGAAGAACCATGATTTGTTTGCTATTGTGGAAATGTACTGGGGTAGATAACGTGACTGAACTGCTACAATTCAATTGCTATAAACTGTTCAGAGGTGACAGGTATGGAAAGAAAGGTGAGGGAGTTCCCCTGATACAAGTTGTAGCTTATGAAGTCCCTTAATGGACAGCTTTCCAGTTTGTTTAGATAATGGGAAGAGTCTGTGTCTTTGTATTGAATAGAGAGCAATTCTGCCAGACTTTGTACTTGAATAGGTAAGAAAGTTTCCACCAGTCTTTGCAAGGAATGAGTACATATCTATGGGAAAACCTCTGAATGTAAATACGCTGAAGATGTTTTTGTGCAAGGTATGTGTGATGGGAGGGGAGGAGTATCCCCTACGCATCCAGGGCTGATATTAAGGAATGTCTACTTTCTATCACTCCAATTTGAGTCTTAGAGAGTTTCTTGATCTACTGCTTTATGGTAACAATTTGTCAACCCAGATGGGATGGATCTCTTGAGCCTCAAATGGTTCATAGGAACACAGAAGCTTAGCTGGCACTGAGGTATTCTTGGCAGGACCCTTATTCCCAGACTGAAGAGCCCAGGAGCAAAGACCTCTGACTAGTGAGTATCAAGGCATTCCTTTTTTATTTATTGTTTTGGTTGCCCAGAGGAGTTAGAGGTCCCCCTGTATTTTGGTTGTCTGCCTGTCTGATGTCATAGAAGTCACACAGGGTAGGGCTGAGGATCCAGGTGAGGGGATTAAAAAGTACCCCAGGGTAGTTAGAGGCCCCGTGTATTTTGGTTGCCTATCTGTCAGGTGTAACTAAAGTTGTTCTGAGTAGGGTTAAAAGGCCTGGGTAAGGAGTTAAATCCCCAAAATTGGCATAAAACTGGGATAATTGTCATCAAGTATACTTGATTGCTGGTTTGTGCTGTTATTACATGCTGATTGTTTTTGTTATAGTACAAAGGATTCACCCACATGCATTGATAAGATGGACACTGGATGTGGTGGGTGAGGGAATTTTGAAGATGTCATCTTTGGGATGAGTTCTGAGTTACTGGAAAAAAATAAATGGATCTTCTTGTGGGGTTGCACGGATTTAAGATGATTTAAGATGATTTAATTAAGTACTGCAAATCAATGGTGGCCACTGTATAAATTAGAAGATAGAGAAAATTGGCCAGTGAATGGTACTTTGAATTATAATACTTCGTTATGATGTTTTCGTGGAGAGAAGATAAATGGGATGAGGTGGTGTTACATACTGATATGTTCTTTGTAGCAAAGCAACATTGAGAGGCAAAAGTGTGGGATTAATTTGACCCCAAATGATACTCTGATTTTGGCACTAGAAAAGGATAAAAGAGGAAGAAAGGAAAGGTGTTTAAAAGGTGGTGTTCTACTTGTAGTACTGGACAGAGATGCTTGAAACTAAATAAGCAGGAGGAGGGTTTAGAGATGTCAGTAGCCCCAAGTGGGAGCCAGAGGCTCCAAGAAACATGGGCCTGGGCTCCCTGGCACACAGAGGGGTTGGCTCATGAGCCTAAAAGAGGGACTAAGGGACTATAGGAACAAAGCTGGTGGCAGAGAGGAGCTGCAGCTGGTGTAAGCTTGTGCTACAAGCCCCACTGAGGCAGGCAGTTGGAAATAATGGTATGGTTGTAGTTAAGGTACCCATTTCAATTATGGATTTAATCAACTGGAAAAAACTTCCTGGCATCTATGTTGATGATCCTGAACAGATAGCTAAGGCTTTTTAAATGATGATTAAAACTCAAGATCCAGATTGGAAAGATACAGAAGTTATTGTGCAGATACTGTTTGGTAGTACAGAAAAATAAAAGATCCACAAGGACCCAAGTAGAGTGCTCAGGTAGCAGCGATGCATTGCAGAAGTTTTTATTTCTTTTTTGCTTGGGATATAATGCTGGCAAGGACTAGAGGGGCCTAAATCCCAGAGTGGATTTAGTCTCGAGGAAGAATATTCATCTGCTTTACACCAATTCTGAGTTGGCTGCAAGGTGCTGGCTGAAGCAAGAGCTACATGGGACCCCCCCCAACCCAGATCCTCCCTGAACTGGCCCCCCTCTTCTTGTGCTGCTCATGTAGAGGTGCTCAGGGTAAGCATGGAGCTGAAATCCCAGCTAGAGGAAAAAACAGTATGCTAATTGTAGAGAGGAGGGGCACTGGAAGTGATAATATTCCTATCTGCAGAGGTCTAAGAAACTTCATGTTCTCTGATAATCATGGAAGCTAGCGATAAGGGGACTGGAGGTATGTTCCCCAGGAAGAACCTCTGGTTAAAATTAAGCTGAGGGAAGATGAAACTGAAATAGAATGTTTTGTTGACACAGGAGCTACTTAGTATTAAATGCAAAGAAATATCTGATGACAAAAGTATAACACTGTAAGAGCTGTTGGTGTAACAGGCAAGTCAGAAGCCAAACTGTTCTTTAAGCCTTAGACATTTTAAAATTGAAGAATAATGGGTGACACATCAGTTCTTGTATTTACCAGGAGCATCTTTAATTGGTTGAGATTTGGTGGAAAAATTGGAGGTGGAAATAAAATTTAAAGTCAGAGAGGTAAAAGTATTGATAGCAGAACCTAAATTTGTCCAAACAGCAGTGTTATTGTCAAAGGAAGCCGAGCCAGCAAAGAAAGGAATTTCACCTGAAGGTGAAGCTGCAGCAGTGCCTTTGGGACAGGCAGGGGAGGTGCCTGGAAATCTAAGAGAACTGAGTAAGGATAGATAAGCCAGGATCGGTTACCACACATCCATTCCAACCAAGAGATGGGTGTACATCAAATCCTGGACATCCAAACCGCTGCAAGAGAAGTGGAAAAGACCCTTCCAAGTTCTTCTGACCACCTACACTGTAGCGAAAATGGAAGTAAAAGGAGTCTGGATTCATTATTCTCAATTAAGAAGGCACCTCTTATGTGGAGAACTGAACAGGCTATCTTGCTGTTGAAAGTTACGATAAATAAGCAAGCATAATATAGAAAGTAACTTTGCTGGTAGGAATTTGCTTTGTAGGCTGTGAAGGATGGAAAAGTAATGTACACTTACAAATAGTAGGGAGCTAATGTAACCAATTCCTCTGCTGGATATATACTCAGTTGCCAAGGAGCATGCAGGTACAGTATCCACTGTATTGTTAATATTGTTAAACTGGACAGGAAAAAAAATACAATTGGCAACAACCAATGGCTGTTCCCAAGGAGCTTACATCTTTGTCCAGTGACTTCTATTGCTTGGCTCCTTTTTAGCAATCCTGCATGCATCTCAACTTAAGGAATTTGCCTCATTATGTACATCATTACGTCAGCTGTACAAAAGCATTCAGGATTTGACCAGTTCAACTCCCGCTCTTAGTTTATAGAGCTAGTAGTTACTCTCCTAATGGAATATGATCTCTACTTTCTAATTCACAACGGCATGATTCAAAGAACTCCCAAAGAGTGGAACCTAACCTATAAACGGACATTATGAGAGGGAGATAGAATGATAGAACTATTAAGGTTGGGAAAGGCCTCTAAGATCATTATGTCCAACTATCACCACTGTGCCCACTAAACCAAGTCCTAAGTGCCACATCTACCCCTTTCCTGAAAGCCTTCAGTGACAGTGACTCTACCTCTTCCCAGCCTATTCCAATATTTGACCACTCTTTCAGATAATTATTTTTTTTATAACATATGGCCTGGACCTCTCCTGCCATAAATTTAATGGGAATTCTTCTTGTCATACTACTAATTACCAGAGAGAAGAGACCTATCCCCACCACATTACAGCCTTCTTTCAGGTGGCTGTATAGAGCAATAAGGTCTCTTCTGACCCTCCTCTTTTTCAGACTCAAACCCCAATCCCATCTGCTCCTCATAAATCTTGTGTTCCAGATCCCTCATCAGCTGTGTTGCCCTTCAGAAATGCACTAGAGCTTCAGCTTCTCTCTTGTAGAGGGGGGTCCAAAACTAACACAGTACTTGAGGTATGGCCTCACCAGTGCCAAGTACAGAGGGGTGATCACTCCCCTAGTCCTGCTGATTACACTATTTCTGACACAAGCCAGGATGTCATTGGCCTTCTTGGCCATCTAGGCAGCCTGCTGGATCTTGTTCAGCCACCTGCCAACTAATACCTCCAGATCCTTTTCTTCTGTGCAGCCTCCCAGTCACACAAACCTGTACTGACGCATGACAAACCAAAACTACTACACTTGAAATAGAAGGAAGACGAAACTTTTACCATGGCAGCAACTATAAAATACGAGGGATCATAATGCCTATCTGTGCAATACCAAATCTCAGTGTAGTACATGCCAAGACAGCTGTAGAAGACAAAAAAAATTACCACAGATATATTTACTGCAGGGATGGAGAGTGTTTTCAAAATTTAAGCACATTTTTGGTGTTCCTATTGTCATGTGCAGGGCAAAAAAAAAAAAAAAAAAGAAACTTTACAATTCAGTATTCACAGTTCAGAGGTCTGAAAAGTTGCTTTTTCCAGAGGTAACGATACTACAAAGTGGCCTGAAGTGCAGGCATAAGCTCTTTCTAGATCCATCCAAGAACCTAGGAAAGACCATTGCTTTGTAGGCTGAGCTTGGGAACCATTCATTTGTGCTACTCAATCCTTCTGATTATTGCACTAAAATAGCTACCTAGCACTGATTTGTTTTATGTTGGCCTGAGGAGGCTTTTCTGACAGAATGACAGAACAGCCATTTAAACAACAGCATCGTAGAAATGGGGACATTTCTTAAAAGGATTCCCAATTGACACAGCTGTGCCACTCCAATCTTACAACATTACAGTTGCAGCAAGACAGACTTCTGGTATTAACTCCTCCTTCCATCTGTCAGAACCGTCTCTTCAATTCCTTTCCTTTACCACCTGTTTTATGTCTGAAGAGTTCACTCAAAATTTTATTAAGAACCAGAAACCTTCTCTGTAATAAAACTGAGATTAATGTTTCATCTACTTAGCTTTACAAAAATACTGAATTGTTCTAACGCTCCTGATAAACTGAACAGTATAGTTAAGCATGGCAACTTTTTCAAACTATAACAAGATGTTCTCTAGAACTGCAGAAAGTACCTGTGTGCAAGGGATACTTACTTGTTTGCCTATGTTGGCAAAATTCTTACAGAATAGCTCACATATGTAAAATTTAGTCTCACTTCTTGCTCTCTCATTATTCCAAAAGCAGCAACACTGAAATAAACTAGGGAAAGTGTTTTTACTCTTCACTATGGAGAAGGGAATTAAGCCTAAAATAAGGTAAGTTATCACATACTCAAATTTCTAATGCACTAATAGACTTTCTCTTTCAAGTTCTATCAAGCTTATGTCTATTTTGGGTCATTCATATGCCTGCTGCAGTAGCAGGCTGAAGTACAGTGCTAGTGTAACTACAAGACTTAGGCTTTGATAACTATTCTTTCCAAGTCTTTTCCCCTTCTAATATTACTGTAGCAATTGTAACATCTTCAGTGGAGAAGAGAGCTCTTAGAAAAAGAGACTTAGATGAGCTTTTAAGGTTCTATTTAAGGCAATCCACATAAAAAGTTACAAAACAAACAACTTGAAACACACCAAAGACTGTGTTTTGAAAACAGATTGTTGGGTTCATAGCTTCACAGAGTATCTGAAGTTATCAGGTTTAATGTTGATTATGTGTGCCAGGAGAGAACTAGAGAGTGCAAATGTCAAAAGATACATATGTTACAGTTAGCATCTCACCAAGCTCCGGGACAGATTTTTAATCACATTAGGATAACATATCTGAGTTACTACATCCAAGAAGGCCAACCAGTCCAGCCTATTAGAAGAGAATCCCTACTACTGGTTCTGCAAGAAGGCAAATGTTAACCTCAACAATACATTCATATTTTTGTCTGGGGAAATATTTTGTGTATACACGCACTGACATGCACACACCTGCATATGTACACACGTGCACACACACACTTCTGCCATTTAACCAGATTAACAACAGTTGTTCCCCAAAGGAAACACGATAAAAACAAATTTTATTGCTGGTAAATGCAGATGCAGAACCCTCAAGCGTGCACACCACACAACTTTAACTCCTGTGCTCTGAGGAATTCTACAAGTTATTGTTCTGTAATTTGCAGCCATAGAAATGGAGAAAAGATTGTGTAATGGTATATCTGAAAATAAACTAAAGAAAGGGAATGCCAGTGTCCACGTGAAGGTTATATTCTTTTCCTTAGATAAGATCCCAGGATGAGGTTTAATGAGCAGTACAAGTATCTTAGCACTATTCTGCTCAGGTACTTCCAGCAGCAGAGGTTACTGAACAGAGGTTGATTCTGCCATCACAGACTCAGCCCATTCAACCTTGTTTACCATTTTGATGAATTTTCAGCATCTTGATGAAATTTCTGAAAGGTCAAAAATGCAAAACAGACACTACTTACATTACTTTCTGTTTTTTTTTTTCACTTTCACATCTCTCCTTCTACTTAGCATAAACCTTTATATTTCCACTAGTGATCGTGTCTGCATTTTAAATCATCCTCCTTTGCTCAATTTGTAATTTTTTTCTCTTCTTTTTTTTTTTCAGATTATCAGATTTCATTCTTCATTTATATTCATTTAAATTCATACATAATTTCATTAACCTTCTATTTTAGCAGTAAGGCTAACTCTTGCTTAGTCGGGGTTGCTTCTTCTGTAGAAAAATAATGCCTTACAAAACCTATCTGCTACTGTTCAGAGGAATGAAACTAGAAAAGTAGCTAATAGATTCAGAACTTCTCTGAATACTAATATCCTTTTTCAGGGCAAGTCTTTTATCACTGGCCTAAATTATTTGCCCACATTTTGAAGACAGTTTGATCATGAAGGATTTGTGCCCCTTCTCTTTGGAATTCAGTATCCATAGTGCTGCAGGAAAGAGCTCTACAACACTGCCCGTGGTGCCCAGTAACACCATTCAAATCATCCTATTTTCTGAAGCTGCACTGAGCATTTTGATGTAAGAGTTTTCAACTCCTGTCTCAACCTTACCAGTGATCAGCTTTCTTCCTGATGGATGGATGTGACAAATGCCACCTGCCTCAAAAAACAAAACATTCATTATTTCTAAATAATCAACATGAACAGCTAAAGTCAGTAAAATTACTGAAGTTTTATGGTGAGATAAAGATTCCCACAGCATTTTTGTCTGTTACTTACATAACTATTATGAAATGTGTGACAATACCAGAAAGCTAATTATCAGAGAAGAGGGTATAAATGGTATGTGCTCATTTTAAGAAGTACCTCTCAATGGCATTGGAACTGACTGAGGTTTCTAAAACATGCCTGTTATGGAACAAACTCATGCAAGTTTCTCAGACTTTCCTGACTCTGCGTTTGCTGTTCATTCATTCCCGAAGCCATCCAGGTTACTGTAAAACTGTCATGGTTTTATGATTTTTGATATTGGCATTCCACGTCATAACATTATAATATCATGTAGTACACTGGGAGTTAAAGAGTTCATGCGCCTGTTCCATGGATTGTTGATATTTTTGTATATCTGGTTCTCAGAACTACTACACATCCCAGAAGACTTTCACTGTTCCGTTTCCATTTTCTGTTTAGAGGGAAAGATAAAACTGTTCACAAGTCACAACTCTGCCCCTTCTTTTACTCCTTGTCACAGCATCACAGTAAGGCCTTTGGTTTTGGACACTCCCTCTTCCATTTATTTGGTTTATTAGCTTCAATTCCAATTATATTGCATTATGTTGTGTCATCTCACACTGCGCTATCATATTTAGCAAATTAGTTTTCTCCCTTAGCTCGCTGCTGTTTTCTTTTCAGGCCCATCTCCCCTCCTTTTCTCTACTTCCCTCTCCTGAGACATGGGTTTGTGGGCCCTCCTCCCCAGGTAACCACAGAACTGGGCTGAACTGGCACATAAACCACTGACAAAAACCTGTGCTTATTTAATGCTTGAGAGAAGCTGAAATTTCACAGCGCGCTCTAGTGTGATGGGCAGCACATCCTAAACACATAGTTACGAGAAACCAGGCCATGGTAGTCCTGCAAAATATATTTGTCTTTCTTATTTTATATTTAGTTTAGTTTCCTAATAATTTGCTTGTGAGTACAAAAAATCTGCTTTATGTCTCTGAGTTTAGTTTCTTCCTTAACAGCATTTTAACACAGTAACTTCAATCCTGGCAAAAGGTTAAAAAGGAACGTCCTCAAGATAGTTACTTCAAGTTTCCTGCAAGCAGCAGCTAGCTGGGGAATGGAAACTATATATGACTCCAGCAAAAGAACACCATCTTGACAGCACATCCTTATTTATCAGAGGCCATTTGGGAGATGGACCTCAAGATGAAAACACAGGAAAACATATAATTGATTTTTCTGCATACAGATAGATTTGTTTCAAATACATTACTTCTCTTTCCTTCCCTCTCAAACTAACGGGAATTCATTTAACTGCTTCCCCACAGTGCAAACTACAATAAAGAAACACAGCTTTCAGCATCAAGAGCACAGAAGAGAAAAAAAGTTATTGCAGGATTCAAACTTAACATTGTACTTAGGTGGTAAGAAGGACACATATCAACAGCACAATTCTTCCTTTCACAGACCAGCTAAAAATCCGGCCACTGCTTCTCTCCTTCCTCCTACCAGCCCTGGAATGTACCTTGGCAAGGCTCAATTAATCATTCCTTTCCTGGTCAACACGGGTTCCTTCCCAATTCCTGACTTACTACCTCTCTTCCAGGATAAAGGAGGTGTAACTGTTAAAATCCCAAATAATGTTTTAATATAGCTGAAGTCTTCTGATTGATCTCCGTGTTATTGAAAATTATACTATTTTCTTCATGTTCTATTCATAAATAAGCATTAAATAGCATCTCCTAGGTAATTTGGACAGACGCTAGAAAATAAAACAATGCTTACCTCTTTGAACTCTGTTTTCCTTTCAGAAAAGCGTGACTTTAAGAGAATGTATGCAAGGTGCACTGAGGCAGGAAAACTGAGGGGAGAAAAGCCAGACCTCTTCATTGCTGACATTGATCATTCAGATCCCAATGCTAGTGGTTCATGAATGTATAACGAGTGATGTAAAGAACTGCTGCTGCACCCATTTTCTTAAGATTATCAAAAGCAAGATCTTGCCTTTTGCACTTTTTGGAACTGACAACACCATATCAGTGTCTCAATGAGCCTTACTCATTTGCTAATGAGAAACACTGCAGCTAAATCTAGTTAGCCTCTGTTTTCTAGTTAGTCTGCTGTTTTCGCAGAGTAGAAATGTGTTCCTGTGAATCTATTCCTGCGTGCACTTTGCCTCTTATATTTTAACCTCTGATTTCCAATATGAGATCTATCTTTCTGATGCTATAATTGTCCACTTTTGCCTCATCTTGCACTTCAATCTGTGGTCTCAGATGTCATCCATTTGGCTTAGAAGCCCCTCTCTAAAACAAAGGTTCTTGTTTTCCCACACTATATAGCATCTGAGTGTGAGAACCAGGTTAGCAAGGATTCCATAGCTCACACAACGTTATATCTAGGTAAATATTTCCATTTAAACAAACAAACAAACAAAAGAGAATAAATAAAACAAGTTATCATACCGTATATATTTGTACCATGTTCTAAACTAATTTACTCCTCTTGTATGGATGTTTGCATTGCATCTTTCTGGTAAGTAAAAATAGAGAAGGCAACAGGAGACAGAATAAGCGTGCTAAATGAGCATGTAGTTCAGCAGCCTATGAGACTGTAAGGTAGCAATTACTTTGAGGTGCTTTTTCAATCACTGTAATATCACGCAGAGTTACACCAGGTACAGTGTTTTTCCTCAACTCCTCAATCTCTGTGATCCTTTGAGGAATATACAGTGTAATCTCAGCTGAAGGAAGAAGCTCCTTCTTGACTGAAAGGCTCCAGTAAGAATCTGTAACTCAAGTAAGGAAGGATTGTATGCCAAAGTAATTCCACCAGTGATTTAGATACTTGTGATACAGTCACTGGTGTATGGTGCAAAACTGGGCATGGTGCAAAAACTGTGAAGGAAGCACACCATGAGTCCAGCTCTTATCAGCTGCAAGGAAGTCTCTTATCAGGACTTTTGGGGAACATGGTTTTGGATGTTGTCATCCCATATCCTGAAATTAAATAACCTGAGGTTGGGACTTCAGTTGAGAAATCTCTCCGGAAGGGTAGGCAATAACCCAGATGTAGAGAACAGATGAAGTGTATCTGACACTACAAATGACGTTTTAGTCTGCAGAACACACCCACAAAAAACATTTTGTTTAACGTGGTAGGACCGGAAAGAGGACAGATGTTTTCAGAATAATAATAATAAAACAGCAGTAATAATAACAACTCTCCATGTAGAAAGTACGTGGATTTCAAATTAATTGAGTCCCTGACATTGGTATCAATACATTCTGAAAGAGTCAAAATGGGCTCCTCCTGTAGGATTGACACAACATGAAAAAATGGAACAATATGAGGTTAAATCAGGTCCCATAATGACCCTATTATTATATGGTTGTTCTTCTCTACTGAATCTTAGACCCACCAGTTTTAATTTATTTAGAAAAGTAAAAACACGACCCAAAAAAAAGCCAATAACCCATATTACACATAAAGCCATAACACTGCACTGCCCCTCCTTTCCTAAGTGATTTCATTTCTATATCCATTAAAAACTTGTCTTCAACAGAAGTATGATGAATTAATTAGTCGCTAGTATCTTGCAGAGCACCCTGAACAGTTCTGCAGCTCCTTCATTTGGTTAGGTCAATATTTAATCTACAAGAACTTACAAATGAAAAATAGTATACAAAGAGCAGGCAAAAGTCATGTGGAAGGTGAAAATGAAGAGCCTTGAAATGGAATTGAAATTCTTAATACATTAAATACTTCCTCAGTAAGGAGCCCTTGTGTTTCCTTTCTAAAATGTAGCTTAAAGGAAAAAAAAAAACAACTCTTCAAATAAGAGAATTGTATTAACATTTAGATCACATCCAATTTAACCATGAATTTCTGTGCATTCCAGTGTCCAACTATCCAACTATCCTCTCTGTTTAAAGCGCAGTCTAAGAAGGTGGGAGGGAAATATGATGTAACATGATTTCTAAATTTTACCTTATATACTGAGGGGAGTCAGATTTCTCAGCAACTAGGAGAATATATGCCACAGCTTAATATCCAGATTGAAAGGTTTTCTAAGTGTGCAAGTATTTTCAGAAGAATGCTTTCAATGTACTCTGATTTTCAGAGAGTTTAAAGTCACAATATGCAAGTAATTAGAAGTGTAAGTTGTGTAAGTTTTCCAGTGAGACCAGGAAAAGAATGTTTGTGGCAGGGCTGTTTCTAACTTATTACAAGAAGGGCAAAATGTGCTTCTCCACCCAGCCTTGGCCAGAGAAAAAAAAAACGAAAAAAAAACCAGGAAGTTCAAAGAGTTTTCAGGAATCCAGTAGCTAACAGTCCATTCATCTTTGGCAAACTCATGTAACGTTCAAGTCAGTCCCAGCTTCATATTAAAAACTCACCAAATCTAATCCTTCTTCTCAGTAAATACAGACTGAGAAAACACACTTTTGGGAAGAAGCTCTGGTTATCATCTCTGCCCTGCCAGTGCTTGACAGGTTAGGCCAGATTTTAGTTTGCCATCACATTTGAGATACAAAGCTGCTGACAGAAAGAATTAAATTAAGCAGCTCTTTAGCTCTGAAAAGTTCTGATCATAACTGATCAAAATGCTGAAATAATGCATTGAAATGCAAGTATAGAGCAAGAATAATATAGCCACTTATTTATTTATTGCTTTTATCTTTTTTCTAATTAGGTACTATGAATAAATTCCTTAATGAAAATGTCTTCTGCATAAAGATGCAACAGAAAGCATATGAACATTATGCAGAAATTACTACATCCTCAATGTATTTAGGGCAATGAAGCTCACGAAGGGTCTGGAGCACAAGCCTTATGAGGAGCAGCACTGGGAGTTGGGACTGTTTAGCCTGGAGAAGAGGAGGCTCAGGGGTGACCTTATTGCTCTCTACAACTTCCTGAAGGGAGGCTGCAGTGAGGTGGGGGTCAGTCTCTTCTCCCAGGTAATTAGAGATAAGATGAGAGGTAATAGCCTTAAGCTGCACCCGGACAGGTTTGGGTTGGATACTAGGAAAAATCTCTTGTCTGAAAGAATGGTCAAGCATTGGAACAGGACACCCAAGGAAGTGGTGGAGTCACTGTCCCTGGAGGCGTTCCAGAAACATGTAGATGTGACATGTAAGGGACATGTTTAGTGGACGTGGTGGTGATGGGGTGATGGTTGGACATGATGAACTTAGAAGTCTTTTTCCATCTTAAGGATTCTTCTGTTTTTTAACAACTACCATTTTATTTTCTGCAGAATCATATAGCAAGGTTAATGGTTCTTCTTTTGTTTTTTTCATTCTTGTCATTGTTCAGAAAAAAAGTCATATTTTTCAATCTTGTGAACCAGTTCTTTACAATTGACTTTATCTGAGTTGGAATTAAAAGTAGTTTAAAACAATTTAAAATAAGAATACTGTTCTCTGGTGTGTTCTATGTAATTCTTTGCCTATGCAAAGCCTTCCAACAATCCTGCAACCAGTTCAAGCTTGGTTTGGGTTTACTAAGCTTGGGAACAATGTGCAAACACTGTTATCCTGACAAACTCAATAGAGTTGCAAGTGACAAGAAGAGAGGATCAGTGGAATCTCATTCAGAGCTTTTCATGGCTCAGTTTCTGCCCTTTAACAAGATCCTCTGCCCCTCAAGATGGGAGCCATCTACAACAAAATCAAGCATTTATTTATAATAATAAATAATAGCAATTCTACATTTTATGAATACTCAGAGTGAATGGACTTTTGCAAGTGAAAAATAACATAAACAAGCAAAGCATATTTTTGCTTTCAAAACAGTATTCCTCCACATCTCTCGTTTTATGAATGCTCAGTGCATTCACTGATTGATTCTAGGTGATACTTCAAATTTGCATTCTTTTTTTCTGTTGGGAAAACTGCAAAGAGTTCAGTTCCAAAAGGGCTATCCAATCACTCCTGTGAGAGGGTTTATCTTATCAGTGTTGTCTTTGTCTAGACCCTCACATCTTGAAAGTCTTCATGTTAAATGTGTAAATGCATTCCTAAATACAAACCCTTTCCAAGTAAGAGATGATGAAAGAAAAGCCATCCCCATCCTGTTCTGACATGGTTCCACAAATTCTGCTTTTACATCACTGGTTTAAAACAACTCAACTCTAAAATCCTACAAGTTTTGTTTGGTTTGTGCCAATAGATTATTTTCTGTTCTAAGACATGGACATAGTTGGTGAAACTAAAACTGACCAGAAGTCAGTGGGAAATTACTCAGGACTGAGTCTAGGGAAGGCTATGGATAAAGCGTCTCATGAACAGTTTACAAAGGACATTATTTTGTATCACAGTAACTGCAAACCTCAGCTTCCTCCTACTTAGATGTTTTAAAACTACAGGTCCTTATGGTAACAGATCAACCACCAAATTAGCTCTGCATAGCCTCAGCCCTCCTCTATTTAGCACCATCACTGGTGCCATGGCACTGGAAGAGCCAACTGAAGTTCTGGACAGTATGTATTTCTGATAGCGTATAGTTTTTCTTATATCACTTACGAGCAATGTAATACTTTAGTTTGCTCAAACACAAAGGCAAGAAATAACAGTTCCAAATGCTTTCATGCTGGGCTAGAAATACAACCCTTTGTGGAGCCACCCATCAAAACTACAGCTGTGTGAAATACAGCTTAAAATCTTCTGATGGAACTCAGTCACTCACCTCTTTCAGTATCATCTTCCTTTCTCTCTCTTGCCTGCTCCCCAGTCTCCAGGTCCTGATGCCACCAGGCCTGTGTTTAAATGAAACCCTTGGATCAATGCATTCAAGGCCAGGACATGATCAGTGAACTGCTGAAGCACCATACTGAATACATGCATTGAAATCCCATAAACTGGCATAACAATCTAGAGTAAGCCTTCTTAAATCATACTTGGGAACCTCCAAGTACAAAGACTCAAATGGTTCTAATTTCCCTCAATGTGATAGCCATAGTTAATACCAGATTTGGCAGGAAGCAGGCATTCCATGCCCCCTGGGCTTATACAGACATGAAAAAGAGTTTATGCTTGACATTTCCTTTAAAAACATAACAAAAACCATTTGCCCTTTCAGTTCCCAAGCATACATTACTTTCTGAGAGTCTATTACTTTAAAAATGCATTTGTTGGCTCTGGTTGCTTGGATAACTGTCAAAAAAAGAACTAATGTTAGGCTTTTTATTGATGTTTTGTGGTCTGATGATAGAGAACAGTGGAAAACAAAGGCAAGATACTGGACTGCACATTCACTCTCTGGCCCTACAAAAATTTTGATAAATAAAAGGTGATTTATGACACCAAGCTCTGATTTCTCATTTCTCCATCAACTAGGAGAAAGAATATGGAGTATTTCCCAATTCTATTCAGTGTTTTCTTCCCCGCATTGTTACATACAGCCATACAGATGGTGCCTGAGCCAAACAGACAATTAAGATCCAAAAACAGCTTCCTCAGGTGCAGCAGTCCATTTTCCATCAGCTGTTCATGCCACAGTTACCACAGAGAGCTAACACCTCCCCAGCGTTAGATACATTTGGGATAGATCAGCGCTGGAAACATTTGTGAACACCAGTTTTCTCCATGTAGGAGGTACAAAAAGGCTAGACTGGCAAGTTGAAATCAGGATTCTCTTTTAAGTTACAGAGTGAAAAAATAACCAACCTAGCTGCCCCACTATGAAATCCATATGGAGACAAAGAAGATTACATCTTGCTCTGTGAGTGTCAAAGCTCCTCAAAAATGGCATGGCCTCAATCCATGCGTAAGAAAGCGTGCATGAAAGCATAAAGCAACTCTTAAAAGTCACAGGAAACGAGCAGCTTTGAGATGTGCTCAAAATCTGACACAAACAATCATGATTTACTACTTTTATTATGCTATTCAAAATTAAAACAAACAAACATACAAACAAAAAACTACTTTGGCCTTGCAGTCAAACGCATTCTGGGGTTTTGGGGCTTCAAGTTAACTTGAAATATGAAGAACAACCAGTGTGGATTTGTGGGTACATTCACACATGCGCTCACATGTACACATAGAGATATGTGCTGGTTTTTGTAGTGCATATATATGTATAATAAAACTAAACCCTTGCCACAAGAAATGCCAGTATTCATATCCAGGGAGAAAAGGTGCAATTAGAATCACCATTATAACTTAAGCTTCTAGGAAGTGACAAAGAAGTTCTAACTTTCGTGACTTCAAATGGGATCTGGGACCTAATTAATTTTTCTTAAAGCACATTGAGTCCAAAAGGCTTTTAGAGAACAGCACTGCCTCGAGGAAATGCTCTCCTCGTATTATCAGCTGGCTCACATTGGAAGCCAGAAAACATTACAATGGAGTAGGGGTTCACCTTTCTTCAGAGAACCAGCAATTTCCACGACCATGCAGCTGCTGAATTAGTGGGAAGACCTGGAAGGAGTGCTCCAAGCAGAGCCTTATGGACAGAGTAGAGAGAGACAATCCTGTCCTTCGCCCCCTTTTTTTAATGTCAGTAAAAGAAACTGTAATGGATGGTTCATAATAAGGAGAAAACTCAAAGCCTTTGAGATGAAAACATAACAGGGCAGGAGGGAATGAAAGCATCTATTTACTTCAGGTATCTCAGACTTCATTCAATTTTTTGTTTCCACATCTGGAACAGCTCTGATAAACAGTAGTGGTAATTGACTCTCTAAAATATGACAGCTATAACAGCTATTCATGCCCTTAGCCCAGAATGGAAGATCTTTAATAAAGTTGTATTTGCCTCTAATTGCAGAGAATGTACAATAATAGAACAGCCAGGAACACATTATCTTGGAATGCAGTGCTGATATAGTGCTAAAGAACATACAACAAAGTAAAAAGATCTGTTCCAGGCTGTGCTACAAAGTTGTGGGTTTTGTTTCTTTCCTTTAGTGTTTTGTCACTATTCCATTTATGTCAAAAAAGCCAAAATGAAAAAGTACCCAAAAAGTGTGTTGTGACAGAGAGAGTGGATAATCTGCAAAATTGGAATTAAAATGATGATTTGAAAATGACCATACTTCTTACAAGCTCACTTCTGAGATCTTGATATGCTTCACTTGAAAATAAATCTTCAGATATGAATTTTATTTTGAATATGCTATCAACTGTGAAGGGAAAGGTATACTCAACTATTATCACAGAATCACAGAACAATTGAGCTTGGAAGGCACCTCTGAAGTTCATTTGGTCCAACCCTCCTGCTAGAGACACCTGGAACAAGTTAAATGGGACCATGTCCAGGTGGCTTTTAAAGACCTCCAAGGAAGGAGATTCCACAGCATCTCTGGGCAACTTCTTTAAGTGCTCAGTCACTACTACACGAACGAAGTTTCCTGATGTTCAGAGGAACATTCTGTCTTTCTCTGTGCTTCCTGCCTCTTGTTCTGATGTGAGGCACTACTAAAGATCCTGCATTCATTGTCTTTGCAATCATTCTTCAGGAACATTGATGAGATCCCCTCAACCTTCCTCTTCTCCAGGCTGAACAGCTCCAGCTCTCTCAGCCTCTTCTCATAGCAGAGGTGCACCAGTACCATCTTCTTTGCAGCCCACCACTGGACTTTTCCCAGAATGCTCAGGCCTCTCTCTCTGGTCACAGAAGGAGGTGGAAAGGGACAGAAATTGGTACAGTACCCCAGGAGTGCCCTCAGCATGTCTGGGTAGAGAAGGGTCACCTGGTGATACTGGCATTGTGAAAAGAAGACAACAGAATTGCTAGCTTTCTTAGCAACAAGGGTATGCTGCTGACTCATATTTGACTTGGGATCCATGAGAACCCCCATATCCTTTTCTGCCAAGCTGCTTTCCACATGAGTGGCTCCCAGGACACACTGGTGCACAGGGACAACAGATGCAGGAGTCTGCTCTTCCCCTAGTTGAATTGCATGAGGTTCCTGTCACCCCAAGTCTCTAGTCTGTCAAGGTCCCTCTGAAAGGTAGCAGAGCCATCTGGTGCACCAGTTGCTCTCCACCTTTTTGTCATCTGTGTATTTATCAAGTGTGCACTCCACTGCATCATCCAGATCACTAATGAGTATGTTAAACAGGACTGGACCCAGGACTAAACCCTCGGGTACACCGCTTGTTGCTGGCCTCCAACTAGACTTTGTGTCACTGACCACAACCCTCTGGGTCCAGACATTTAGCCCATTTTCAACTCACCTCAAGTTACTGATCTGACCCTCTTCCACCAGAGGCACATTTTCCTGGCTCCAGCTTTTCCCCCTGGACCCTGGGGCCTGCGATTTGCGAAGATCAATCTTGCTAACAAAAGTCTGTGGCAAAGAAGATATTCAGTACATCAGCCTCTTCTATATCCAGCGTAACCTGGTACCCTGTTCTGTTCAACAATGGGCCCACATTTTCTAGCCTTTTTTTTCATTTTTGGTCATATATGTACTTATAGAAGTCTTTCTTGATGTCTTTGACATTTTGACATCCCTGGCCTGATTCAATTTTGTTTGGGCTTTAGCTTTCCTAACTTTATGCCCAGATGCTGGGACAACATCTGTATTCCTCCTAGGTTACCCATCCGTGCCCCCAACCTCTTTACACTTTCTTTCTGTGAGGTTGGCCAGGAGCACTTTGTCCATCCACACTAGCCTCCTGGCATTTCTGCCTGACCTACTGCTGCTGAAATGGATCATTCTTCACCTTGGAGAAGTTGTTCCTTGAGTATTAATCAGCTTTCTTAGGCTTCTTCTTCCTTTCAGGGCCTTATCCCACAGGAGTCTCACTGGACTCTTCCAAGAAGACCCCCCAAGATGAAGTCTTCTCTCCTTAAGTACAGGATTGTGAGCTTGCTTTTCATCTTCCTTCCTTCCCCCTGGTTCCCTAACTCCACTATTTCAGGATCACTGCTGCCAAGGCTGTCTTTGACCTCCCCATTCTCAACAAGTCCCTCCTTGCTGGTGGGTATGAGGTTTATTAAAGCACTTCCACTTGGAGAAGAAGTTATGATCAACACACTCCAGGACTGGAGTGAAACTCCCGATGGGAGGCTTCTGCTATGTTGTCCCTCCAGTAGATATCAAGGTGCAGGAATTCTCCAAGAAGAGAAGGGCCTGCAAACACAAGGCTGTTCTTACACATCCACAAAGAGTTCATCTTGTTCTTCCCGGTCAGGTGGCCTGTAGCATATTCCCACTATAATGTCACCGAACTTGGTTCTCCCTTTAGTTCTCCTCTCAACTAACTCTCAACTACCTCCTCATTCATCCCCAGACAGGGGTCCATGTACTCCAGCTAGTCATTCACAAAAAGAGCACCACATCTACTGCACCTCCCTAGCCTGTCCTTCCCAAAATGTCTGCATCCTTCTATTGCAAACCGTCAGTCACAGGATCACATCTCTGTGATATAAATAAGACAAATAGCTCTGCAACCTTACACACCTGTCTGACTCCACCTGTCTTTACTCCCCATACTATGTGCACTGGTGCGCAGACACTTAAGAGCAGCATCCCAGCTCATTATGTTCCTAAAAAATCTTTGAAGGATTTCTGTATAATGGTGACTTGTAGGCTTATTTGCTAATCTGCAAGTCCTACAGGTGACTCTGCTTAATCCCTATTCTGCTGATCAAGTGACCAAACAGAACATTTAATTAAAGTAATTGTTTCAGACACAGACCATTAAGGTGTCTACTTACATTTCTGTTACTTCTCATTCTTTCTGTCCTTCCATGGTGAGAAAATTTGCAACGTGCCTTCTATGCTACACTTTCTTTCCCAGTTGATCTTATAGCTAACAAATCATTTAAAAAGAATGCAGGGGTCTCATAAACACATAATCTGTTGTGGTTTAACCTGGCAGGTGACTGTGAACCACAGAGTCATTCACTCACTCCCCTTCTCCCCAGTGGGATGGCAGAAAGAAAAAAAGAAAAAAAAACAATAAGTAGAACTTGTGGGTTGATATAAAGCTATTTAGAGAAAAAGGATAATAATTATGACAAGTATATATATCTATAGGTATATGGCAAGTGATGCAGCAGGTAAATGTCCAGCAGAAGAGAGCCAGATGAACTCCCAACCTCTTCAAAATTCCTTCTGCTTGATGTGATATGATACGGATATGACACACCCCTCTGTCCTCTATCCTAATTCTGTTTCATGCCAGCTACATGGATCCTTTGCTGTGAATGGCCTTGAGTCTATACAATAGTGCTTAGCAGGCAACTATAAACATCAGTGTGTTATCAACACCGTTTTCACCTGGAACCAAAACATAGCATTATACCAGACACACTGAATAAACAATTTCATCACAGCTGAAACTAAAACAACCAGCAAAAAATAAATAAGTAAATTTACAAGGATTCTCATTTTATTTTGACTTTTCTGTTGCATAACAATACAAGGAAACTGTATTGGTATAGACATATGAGATTGTGAGCTATATGCTTAACATTCAATCCAAAGCCATTAAAAGTATTTATTCACGGGAAAAACTAGTCTTCTTCCTTTTATTTTCATCTGTGCAAATAAAGAAATCTTCAGTAGGAGTAGCAAGATGGACCACTGATCTGTGTAATAGTGGTGACTGCTCTCTGAGCTGAGTGGCATTCTCATACTTGCATTAAGAGATGTTAAGATGCAGTATGGAAGTCTGCCGTACAGCCAAGATATATAGAGATTGTTTCAGACTGTCCTTTTCTCCTTTTGCAAAACTTTGTCCTATTTTTGGCTGAGATAATGTTTTCCCCATAAAGGCTATATATTTATTTATTTTTAATTTTAATTTAAATGGTACTGATAATGCACTGATGTTTCAGTCCTTTCTGGGCAGTGCCAGCACAGAATCAAAGAATTCTCAGCTTTTCACAATGCTCCGCCAGCAACAAAGCTGGGGGTGCACAAGAAGCTGAGGGGGACACAGCCACAACAGCTGACACAAACTGGCCAAAGGAATGTCCCATAGAACACTGCATCAGATTCAGCAGCAAAAGCTGGGGGAAAGAAGGAGAGGGAATACAACTGAAGCAACGCTGTTTGTATCCCCAAGAGTACATCATCAAATATGATGAGCCCTGCTTTCCTGGAAATTGCTTACCCTGCCTGTCAATGGAAAGTAGTGAATTAATTTCTTGTTTTGCTATGCTTGCATATGCAGTTTTTGCTTTACCTAATAAATTATCATTACCTCAAACCACAGATTCTCACACTTTCACTTGTCTGATTCTCTCCTTAATCTTGGAAGATTGGAAGAATGAGCAAGCAGCTGTAGTACTTAGCTGCTTAAACCACAGTGAAGTGACGACTCGTTATTTAAAATTTAGTACACTTCAGTGGAAAACACTAGGCTGAGAACCATGAAATTTGAAGTCCTATATATTTACTTATGTCACTTAGCAATTCAATTTTCACTACTGCTTTTTTGCTTGCCAATACAAGACAAGCCTGTTGCTACTGGGCCTGATCTTGTTCAGCATCTTCATCAAAGACTTGGATGAAGGGAAAAAGAGTTTGCTGATATACAGTGCTGGGAGGAGTGGTTGAGACACTGGAAGGTGGTGCTGCCATTCAGTGAGACCTGGACAGGCTGGAGAGCTGAGCACAGAGGAATCTGATGAGCTTCAGCAAGGACAACTATAGAGTCCTATACCTGGGGGGAAGAATAACCACACGTGTCAGTACAGGTTCGGGGCTGACCTGCTGGACGGGAGCTTCACAGGGAAGGATCTGACTGTCCTGACAGACAACAGGCTGGCCATGAGTGAGCAGTGTGCCTCTGTGGTGAGGGACACCAATGGTATCTCGAGATGCATTAAAAAGAGCATGGCCAGCAGGCCAGGGGAGGACATCCTTCCCCCTCTACTCTGCACTGGTTGAGTCACATCTGGAATACAGTCACATAATCACAGAACGGCCCGGGTTGGGAGGGACCTCAAGGATCATGAATCTCCAACCCCCTGCCTCGGCAGGACCCCAACCTCCACATTTAATACCAGCCCAGGCTGCCCAGGGCCCCATCCAACCTGGCCTTGAACACCTCCAGGGATGGACGGGGCATCCACAGCCTCTCTGGGCAGCTGTTCCAGCACCTCACCATTCTCATAGTAAAGAACTTCCCCCTGACATCCAACCTAAATTTCCCCTCCCTCAACATTTCCCCTTGTCCTGCAGTTACCAACCTTTTCAAAGAGTTGATTCCCCTCTTGTCTGTAGGCTTCTTTTAGGTATTGAAAGGCTGCAGTGAGATCACCCTGCAGCCTTCTTTTCTCCAGGCTGAACAAGCCCAGCTCCCTCAGCCCGTCTTCGTACAGTATTCAGTTCTGGGGTCCACAGATAAAATCTTCTAGATAGAGCCCTATAGAGAGCCACAAAGATGATAAAGGGCTTGGAGCATGTTCCTTATAAGAAAAGGCTGAGATACCTCGGTCTGTTCAGCCTGGAGCCTGGAAATTTCAACCATGATTTCAACCATGTTTATAAATATCTAAAGGGGGGAGAGTCAAATGGATGGAGCTAGGCTCTTTTCAATGGTGCAGTGACAGGACAAAGGGCAGTGGGCAAAAACTTGAACAACAGAACATCTTTACTGTGAGGGTGACAGAGCACTGAAACAGGCTGCCCAGGGAGGCTCAATGATCTCCAGAGGTTCTTTCCAACCCTTGTGATTCTATGATTTTATAGCAGGCCTGCTATACTTTAAAAATGAAAGCTAACTAATAAACAAAAACAAACATGAGAAAGACAGCAATGCTAAACATGCTCCCTTCCAGGAGTCAAATTTACGCTATTTTCCCCTCAAATTTGCATTAACATCTTTTGGCATATTCTGGGATAGAATGTTTGACATCGAAATTACTTCAAATACCCAGTGGTAGGAATTCAGATGGCCTGATATAGTATCAGTGGTAGAATATCAGTTGGCCTCATATAATTATGAGGGCTGCTCCAAAAGTGCTGCTTCTTATTTTACTATGTCAAATATTTCAGAGGTGGATGTTGGTGGCACAGCAGTAGAGGCTGAACCTTCCCGACAGTATTACACCACATTCTGTCACTGTGCAACAGGTGGCAGCAGAGGGAAAGTCTGACAAAATGGCATCTGACATGGAAGTGTATATGAACCAAAGCTGTGTAATTGAGTTCTTTCATGCAGAAAAAAATGGCACCCATTGATATTCATTCATGCTTGCTGAATGTTTATGGAAGCCAAACAGTGGATGCAAGCACAGCGAGGCGGTGGGTGGTGCAGTGTAGCAGTGATGACAGTGACGTGAAAGACAAGCCATATTTCAGACATCTATGCAGATTTCTTCAAGCGCTGCATGCAGGCCCTTTTCATCACTGGTAAAAATGCACAGCTAATGGTAATAACTGTGTTGAAAAAACAGTGTTTTGAAGCTGTCAGTGTGCTCTGTCAAATGTGTCTTTCTATCTGTTGTAATTTTCCTGAAAATAAACAGGAGGCAATACTTTCAAAGCAATTTACATATATATCTTTCTTTTGGAAGAGAAGACCTACAGAAATTCAGCAATACAGAAAGCTCATATTTCAAGCACTTATTTATTTCCTCCTTTGTACGTTCCAGATATGAAATAAAGCCACTAACATCAATACACTCTGCCCGTGTTATGTTCCATAATAGCAGCATAAATTGGAGACTAAGCCAGTTTTTTTTTATTGTTGCTGTTGTTGTTTTTGAGAATTATTGGCTCAGATTGCCCTTCAATTTATAATAAACTACTTAAATGTAATTGGTTTCAGAGAGGAAACACTTGATTTATAAACTAATATTTGACAGAAAACAGACCATCCATTTCATGAAACTCAGTATTTTATCTAAATCTCTCTCACTCTCCCCCACCCCCTATAAATGGGCATCCTGACAGACTGGTGCTAATAAAAGTATCATATTTCTTCATCCTTGTTCTTGGCATTTCCCTCTTCCCATCTTGCAGGTAGTTCAGCTCATTCTTTTGCTCCTGGGTTCATTGCTCGAAGGGTTCCCTTGACCATTCAGGATGTCTTAGCATGGAAAGGAAGAATCAGTTGTAAACTTGGAGGTATGAATCTAGATTAAAAGAAGTTATCCCTAAGCACTATTATTAATTATCTGGAGAGTTCTCAGAGCAGCAGATTCTGAATTATCATCCCCAGACAGACAGAAAGAAGGACACGGAACCTGACTAACCAGATATAGCAGGATTGATGAGCAGGTACCCCAGCACTGGGAGAGTTTCTGTGCAAACTGGATGACTTGTACCCATGTCTTTGTAACGTAAGTTCTGGCACAAAACAGAACAGGGCATGTGTTTTGCCCCCAAAGATTGCATACTACACAGTATTTCCTTAATGTGTTTTAAGCAAAAGTAGAATTACAGAATAATTTGGTGTGGAAGGGACCTGAAAGGCCATCTGTCTTCCAATCCTCCGCAACGGGCCGAGACACTTCCCACCGCATTAGTCCTACCCACCTGACCTCAAACACTTCTAGGGATGTGGCATCCACAGCTCCTCTGGGCAACCTGTTCCACTGACTCGTGGTGACAAATTTCTTCCTAGTGTCTAATCTAAATCTACCCTCTTTTGCTTTAAAAACCATTACCTGTCATCATATCACTACACTCCTTGACAAAGAGTTCCTCATCCTTCCCATAAGCCTCCCTTACAGGTGCTATAAGGTCTCACCAGAAGTTTGTTGCAACAATTTTTCTTTTCATCATAATATTAGAATTTTCAGATTTAATATCAGAACTAAGGTCACAGGCTAAAGTTTCCTTGAAAAGAGATCACTGGAGATCACTGGATATGCTTTCAAATGGAATAAAGCTCCTTTTTCTGAGTGAAGGCAAAAATTTCAACCCTTTAAATGAGTCACTTGTCTAGGATTGAATAGTGGCCATCTTACACCTCACAGGCAAGCAGTTCTGGCAGGAAAATGTACGCTCAGATATTTCCTTGGCAGCTCTTTATAATAAAATGGTTATTTGAAACTGCTTGTTTTGAAACATTACACAAAGACTAAAGGAGATGGTTTCATAGAGTGTACATGAAATGATCAAAGGGAGCCTGAAAACAGTAAAGATTGTTTAATGCACGAATCCACAGCTTACCCTTGTGTGGCATATTATTCATGAACTTCTGGAAAACTAAACCTAAAAGGTTTCAATAGAAGTGATATGTTTTCAGAAGGGATTTGAAATGAGAGGATGCTTACTTAAGCATGTGAGAGGGAGACCTATAGTGGCACACAGAGCTGGAGTCAACAAAAACACTTCAACATATGTTTAACTTAGAACTGTTGCTGAACTGAGGTTTTAGAGGTAATCCAGGAGGAAATGCACAAAACTTCAAAGGTCCAGAGGTTTGCTTAGTAACACAGAAATACAGATCCATGAATGAGCCTCTGGAATGAGTTGTGTCATACTGAGACCATCAGCTGGGACTCTAGAGATATCTCTGTTACTTTCCATTTGTGCCTGAAAAGCTGCTCTGCCGGCAGCTTTTCCTAGTCAAAGGCATCACGTGAGCCCAAACGGATTTAAAACCAAAATAATTTAAAATCGATCAAACTTTCACATACATGGAACGTTTCTTCACTATCATCCTCACGTTCGGACGTTTCTTTTCCACGACCGTCTCAAAATACGATTTATATTCAGAGTAACGTGAGTATTTAAATCGGTGGGAAGGCAAACGCTTTCTCGCGGCAGCGCCATCCGCGGCAGGGATCACAGCAGCCGCGCCAAAATCTGTACGCTCAATTCTCATCGCCAAGCCACGCAAGCGAGACGGCGCGGACAGCCACCTCCAGCCGCGAACCGCCGGGTCTCAGTACGAGCTCCTGCGGCACGGACAAACTGCCGGCGGTCGGCGCAGAGCCGCAACAAGCGGGCAGGGACCCCTCCTCTCTCGCTTCTCGGGCGGCCACACGCACAGCCGCACGACGCCCGCCGCACCCCGCGGCGCCGAGCCCCTCCCCGACGTCGCCCTCCGAGCGAATCCCCGTACCTTAACCATCACCTCGACCTCTTCTCGCGCCGAACGGCGCCGAGGCGGGGGGCGCGGTTCCCTCCCGTGGGGCATCGAACTCATCCGGCCGCCCATGGGCCGCCCCCGGTGCCGCTCCTCGCTATTGGCGCGGCCCTCCGGCTCCGCACCTCGATCTTTTCAGCCGTCGCCGGGAGCCATGAGGCGCCCGCACCTGCTCGGTCGTCGTCAGGGCTCTCCGCGCGTTCAGCCCTCGTTGTCAACTGCTCTGGAGCTCCTTCGCCGCCCGCTTCCCCTTTTGTTATCGGATCCGGGCCGAACGCACCGTGCGGGACGACAAATCAGAGCCTGTGCCTAAAGCTGCGTCTCCGGCTAAGGAAACCTCGCAGCCCGCCCTGTGCTGGTGGGAGGGCTTTGGGATGGTATGGATTCAATAACAACGAAACTGAAAACTCGCGAAGCGAGCCGTTTCGAGAGTGCGTGCTGCTTTTGTGAAGAAAAGCAAACTTTCCAGCCATCTATCACTGAGGCAAGCCAAATGGGACTCAAATACCAAAGTAACTTGAGAATGAAAAATAGGTGTTTAAAGTCAACACCGAGAATGACTTTGAAAACAGAATTTCAGAAGGGGAGAACCTGCAGGAATTTCCTGCCTCTTTGTGTAATCTGCCTGCCTGTATACATTAATTCCCATTAGTTTTAACAGAACTTATTTGTCCTTACTTTCCTGGCTGCAAAAAGGGTGCTTACTGCTAATGGTAACTACGTGATGGAAACAGCACTGTAAGCTTAAGGTCTCTGCTTCCCTCTTTGCCTAAGATATTTGGTGCCATGTGTAATTCGGGTTTGCCGAGGTGTGCTGTAATTCTGAATCCTTTACTTGTTAGCTCTCCAGCTTCACAGTGCTGCATTGCCCACAAAGCTCAGAAGCTGTAGTTCACTCTCAGGGGTCCTGAGAAGTTCAAGTCACGTTTATCCAACTCTCATGCTGTGAAAAGATGCCTGTAATGGAGCAACAGTTGGAGCTTATTCTCTACTTCCTAACACTTGCATTTCAGTGTTCTAGCAGCAGTATATTAAAAAAGATTTGTAGTAAGTAGGTCATCCAGTCATTTGTTTGTTTGTTTTGTTTTCTCAAGGAATAGAAGAAATAAGAAGTCTTTTCTAAACATTTAAGTAGTAATAAAATCTGGCATGTTTTGATAAGTAAAAACAATCCATCTTTTATCATAACATAAGATGAATGTTAACACTAACATTAATTTGTACATCCTGGATATTCTAATTGAGTATTTGGCACCCATTATGCCAAGCACTCTACTCATAGAGACTGAAGTTATTTACTGCATAAAAACGTTTTCTGTTCTTGTGCCTGGAGGAATTCAGGTATACACTGAGTACTCTGCATGAGGTCAATTCTAGGCTGTCAGCTTATTTTCACCGCATTAATCTTGTCTGCCCTCCTCCCTGTTGCTTAAACTCTATGTTCAAAGAGTCTGAATGCACAAATGAATTATTTCTGCAGGACAAGGAATAGATTAAGGGAGAAAAGGTCACTGTACAGGAAAAGCTATTCTTAGGTGACCTGAAGGTCTGTTGTTGTCTTGTAAGGTTTTCACTGGGAAGTCACAAATCATGAATAATGAGCTGTATTTGAAACATCACAAACTGATTAGAGTCCTAATATGGGAAGTGTAAGTGACCTTTACAAGCCAGTCGAAAGCAAACTCTCTAACTAGCAGTTGTACTGGCTTCCCTACTCCAAGGGAGCTCATCTGAGATTCATTGACTGATCCATAAATAAAATGTTGGAGGAGGGAACTTAATTCAGTCAAATTATTAGTTTGACAGTACAGAAGTGAGTATTTACAGGTTTTAAATGCCTCTGCAGAAACAAAATGTGGAAATGCCAACCTCTTCTGACAGAACTTCCACTGCTTTATCTTAGTAGAATATCCACTTCCATTGTTTTAGTGTTTTGACTCTACTTTCAATTACTGACACATTGCAAAACTTAACAAACTGAGCCAGTGGCTCATATGGTTCTATTGTTTCTTTGTTCTGTTTGAAAATTAATAAATAAATACCAACAACAGGATTTTTTATTTTTGTGCCCAAAACCAAAGCAGAATCAAGTAGCCAGCTTGTCCAAATGTTACAAGGGGTCAGAGTCATGCTTACTGGTGGATATCATTAAGGCTATGCTGCCTTGACCAGCGCCGCCATTTCCTTTTTCACGAAGATTCTTGAATGGTAGGTAGGCAACTTGTCATCTAATCCTGTGAAAGAAACATGGTTTTATTACAACTTTTCCTAACAAAAGTTCTAAAGAGCACTGTGGGACTCAAATGCCAAGTTCCCTTCAGGATTAACCTTTACCTCCAGCAACAGTATGCAAAAATAAAATAAAATAAAAAGTTTAATGACTAGAAGGGATCTAATTGGAATTCAATGAACTTGTTATCACAGATGAGATCCAGTGCAGTACCTCAATGGAACAAGTGCATTTTTAAAGAATATGGTGAATAAGATTTTATTTAAATGAGAGCTAGACAAGTATTAATGACTCCTCATCATGAATGAAAGAAGAATTTTCCTTAAGTATTCATTCCCAATGCCTCCTTCATCCACCACTGTTAGCAGTTAGAAAAGATGGCTTTCAGCCTTGTCACAAGCAAAATTAGAGAGAGATTGGGGTAGACCAAGGAGTGTGGGGAAAGAAATAACAAAAAATACACAGATACCTAGTGTATTCAAATTTACAAAGTAACTGTGGCTAAGACATACGTCTCGTTTTAGAGAAAAATGACCACGGCCTGCAGCAAAGCTAGGCTTATAATCATCAAGTCTGCCATTAACTCTGCAGGAAATGCATTAATCTGGAGCCATCAAAGAAATTATAGCCAGTTATTTGCTGAGAGAGGGATTAGTAAGGCCAGATGAGCGTTTTTCTTGAGGTGCTATTATTTTTACCGAGTAACACAAAAATTATATTCATTTCATGACTCTGCTTCTGTGTTGGAACATAAAGAGAGAAAAACTGATTGCACAACAGTTATTTGAAATTCCTTGAAAAAAAACAGGGAATTTTTAGCATTGCTGAACTACAAACAGGAACAGCCCCTATGTTTTGCACACATTGCAAGGGTGGTGCAAACCTCAGCCTTCTGTTCTTCAAGCACTTTGCTTCCCTCTGCACTCAACAGTTTTGTTGTTAAAGTATGTAACTGTCAAAAGACTTCCACTAGCTTTAGCAGTATGTATTAAGAGACTGTATCTTATTATTCAGATTACCTAGACATAACAAAAATTACATTTCATAGAATTATAAAATGGGTTGGAAGGGACCTCAAGGATCATCAAGTTCCAACCCCCTTACCTCTTACAGAGCTGCCAACTGCTAGATCAAGTTTTAGTCCAGGCTGCCCAGGGCCCCATCCAACCTGTCCTTGAACATCCCCAGGGATGGACGGGGCACCCAGAGCCTCTCTGGGCAGCTGTTCCAGCACCTCACCACTCTCTCAGTAAAAGACTTTCTCCTGACATTTAATCTAAATCTTCCCTCCTTTAGTTTAAAACCATTCCCCTTTTCCCTATCATTATCATTATCATTTTGCAGCCTTCCAGGCCACAGGTGCTCACTTCTGGTTCATGTAAAGTTTTTTGTCAACCGTGACCCCCAAGTCCTTCTCAGTGGAGCTGCTCACAAGTTCTTCTCCCAGACTGTATGCATATCTGGCACTAGCGCCTGCCTGATTCATGGGGGGGAAGAATGGCAACCATGTCATTCTACTTGCTATGTCCAAGAAGAAGTATTAAATAGGATATATCAATCTATTAAAATCTTGAGCAGAGCTCAATCAACAATATTTTGTGCATTTAATGCATAATGCCTTAAATGACAGTCTAAGAGCCAAGTAAAATAAGACAGAATGGACTCTCTTCTGTAAAACTTCACATTTTCCAAAGTCTGCACAAGCAGTGTGGCTTTTCAGCAGACAGTTTGGAGGAAGTATCCAGTTCTAAAGACTGAAGAAACTAAGTACTCTCTTCTGTAGGAGGCAAAATGCCACCTTGGATAGTCTGAGCAGTATCTTGACCCTCTGAAGCCAGTAAGTCGTGAATGACAGAGATGCACAGATGTTATTTACAAGCTGTGATAACCGTATGAGCAGCAGCAGTGCTCATAATTTTCCAAAAACCTTTTTTTTTTTTTTTTTTGAATCATTGAGAAGTGTGTAGTTGGGGGAAAATTAGGTTTATCAGGCTTAGGATTTCCAGAGTAAATTCTGAACTGAGTACAATAATCATTCAATACTACCTTATCACAGAAGCATAGAGTGGTTGAGATGGGGTCCTCTGCTCTGGAGGTCATCTTGTCCGAACTCTCCCCCTTGCTCAACCAAGGCCACCTTGACCCACTTGCAAGTGGGTCTATTCAGAATAGTTCCAAGAAGAGAGACTTGCCAACTTCTCCAGGCAACTTGTGCCAGTGCTCATTCCCCATCACAGTAAATAAAATTTCCCAGTGTTCAGAGGGAACCTCCTGTCTTTCAGTTAATACCCATTGTCTCTTCTCATTTCACTAGGCCCTACTGAAATGAGACTAGCTCTATCTTT
This sequence comes from Centrocercus urophasianus, assembly GCF_019232065.1. Taxonomy (NCBI): domain Eukaryota; kingdom Metazoa; phylum Chordata; class Aves; order Galliformes; family Phasianidae; genus Centrocercus; species Centrocercus urophasianus. Next base: position 89,855,895 of record NW_024884253.1, on the reverse strand, counting down.
GCACAAATCCTTCGGATATTTATATACATTGACAAGATCTCCCTTCAGGCTTTGTGTTTTTTGAGGCTAAACAGTTCCAGCTCTCTCAGCCCTTCATCTTATGTGAAATGCTCCACTCCTTTCAACATCTTCCACCTTTGCTATATTGTCTCAAATATGTCTGTGTCTCTCTTATGCTGTAAAGAACTTCACACAGTGTTCCAAAAGTTGTAACCTTAAATAGAGCAGGAAAAAAAAACAACAAAAAAACCTCTGCCTGCCTGCTGGCCATTCTTTACCTATTGAAGCCCAGGATACCTTTAGGCTTCTTTTTTTTGGAAGAGCATACTGCTGGCTCATATACAGTTTGATGCCCATCAGGACTCCTAGGTAAAATTAGGTCCTATCAAGTACTGGTGCCTGGAGTTGTTCCTCTCCAGGTGTAGGATTTGGTATTTCCTCTTCTTGAATTACACAAGGTTCTGGTCTGTGTTTCAGCCTAACAAGTTCCCTTTCTTTGGAGGCATGGCCCTCTCTGGTGTACCAGCCACTCCTGGCAGTTTTGTGTCATCTGCATTCTTGCAGGGGCTGCTCTCGTCGCTGCTCGCATGTCACTGCTCACCGTCTTGAGGTCTGTTTTTTCCGGCAGCTTTCCAGGTATCTCCTCGTCTGCCTATCCAGCCCAGCAAGCTGCTTCAACAGATTGTCTATGAGGATCTTACAGGAGACAGTGTCAAAACCCTTACTGAAGTCCAGGTAGGTAACAGCCACTGCTTTCCTCTCATCTACCTGGTGAGTCATTTCATTGTAGAACATTATAATGTTGGTCAAGTAGGCTTTCCCATTGATGAACCCATGCTAGATCTTGATGGTTTCCTTGTCTTTCATGTGCTTGGAAATGGTTTCCAGGATCAATCACCTTCTTAGGGATCGAGGTAAAGCTATTACCTGTAATCCCTTGAGTTCTCCTGTTTTTGAATGTAGGAGTGATCAGAGATTTGCCTTTCTCTGATCTTCAGGCAGGTCTCTCAGCCAAAAGGTTATCAAGAATGGCCTCACAGCGTCATCGTCTGTCTCCCACAGCACCCAGAGATGCATCCTATCAGGGCTCATAAACAACAAATTATTTGTTGAACTGGATGGCTGTGATACCAGCAACTTCTATGCCATTGGCAGTAAAGAGCTCTGCTATTGTGATGCTGATATCCTGGCTATCCCAGAAAGGTTCCAGATCTGAGTATGGTTTGGAGGTGAGAAAGATTGAATGTAAAATAAGCCTACATTTCTCTTGACAAACATAGAATTAGAGCCAGAACCTGGAAAATTCCTTAGGACAAACATAGCCTCTTTACACTGTCAAATTCCTTTAAGTTCTCTATTCATTTAATAACTCACATTATTACTGATATACTTTTTAATGTTTGAGCTTTTTAAAGAAAAAGCTGTGTGAAAGTAATTTCCATCCCTGTATCTCTATGACCCACTTACCCAAGACTTGTAATTACTCCAGCCTACAACTTGACACCAGCATACACAAATAAGCTAATGCTTGTGGGTTTTTTTTGGTGAAAGAACTCAACAAACTTCATATGTCAGAAAGAACCATTTCCTAGCAATTTTCTTATCTCTGTCTCCACTGACCTCTCCTTTTTATACTCTTATTAAAAAAAAATAAAATAAAATCTAACCAAAATAATTTTCCCCAAATGGCCCAATGTTAAAAGGCTTTACAAAAGATGTAAATCATTCTGCTCTGCTATTCATCTGCAGAAAAACCTTTTTCCTGCCCCGCCATCCCATTATGGTGCAAACACTGCTCTTTTACCCCAAGCCAAAAATGTGGGAGGTCGAAAAAGGAGAGACAGATGTGGCAGATTTAACAACCTCGCTATGTCTGGGAAAAAAAAAAAAAAAAAAAAAAAAAGTGTTTTATATTCCCAATATATGTGCCTGGAAAGATTAGAAAGAAAAAGAGTCTAGCTAAATGATTTCAATTGTTCCTTGTATAGTTTCGTCCTTATTACTGCTTTGCACTCAATAAATTTCCCATCCCACGGAAAGCCTCACCCTGAAAATGATCTGAGTTTATCAGCTTCTGTCAGAAGCCACTTTAGAGTGGGAGACATGCATCAGAAAGAGAAAGGAAAAGCGTCTGCATAAATCCAAATCTGAATGACAATTGTTTTGCTATTGTTTTTCTAAATCAGCTTAACTCTTCATTAAAAGTAAGATCACATACTTAAAACTTACTTTGTCATACTGATGAAAATATTAGTCAAAAGCTGTGGTGGTACCTTGAAACAAAAGAAAAGTTTAAAAAGCCCAAACATCTTGCATAACCGTGATGGATTTCCAACAAAAACATGCAGTCATGCAACAGTCAGCTAATGTCTGTAAAATTCCAGATGTTTTTAATATGCCCTGTAGGGCAAATTTAATATTTTCCAGACCCTTTCCCTTCTTGCTAAAGAACAGCAATGAAATAGCAGGAAATGGTCTTCAGCTGCTGTAATGTTTTCATTTGCCCAGCGACAGAGTTTTTTAACTGAGCCCTAGCCCTTTTCTCCCAGCCTTCTGGTGCTTTTGGCATTTCAGGAGCAGGCCGTTGACTAAGGTTTAATCTCTGCCAGGTCTTTATTACTCACAGCCGAGGCTGACTCTGCAAGCTGCCTTCAGAAGAATACATGCAAAGAGCTACTCTGCAAAACCAGGGACAGTTTATACGAGCTCCTCCTTCAAAGAATCCAATAAACTTTCCTCAAGACAAACCCCTTGCAAGCCCCTCTCCTTACTCCTAAACATATGATTCATGTGATAAAAAAATCCAAACCGAAACAAAACAAATACACAAAAAAATTCTTTTCAAAAAACATTTTCTTGTTGACATTAAAGTAAAAAGAAGAGCTGTGTTTGATATGTATATCCTCAATTTTTAAAGTAAAATATTTGGCCTTACACTTATGTGTCTAGCATTTACGGTTGGGATGTTGATGAAAAGGTGGTGATGAATATGCAGGCCCAAAGCAATGAAACTAATTGTCTTACGAATGTACAAGAATAAATATACAAGGAGAGGAAGATGAGAGAACTGAGAATTTAAAGTAAAACAGAAGTAACTTACAGTGGACAAAGTGTACTGTAGGCCTCAAACTGCAAGCACTCGTGTTTGTGTGTAATGCTGCTCTTGAAGTAGTGCTACCAGATGTCAGGCAGTCTTCTTGATGTGGAAAGATCCACGACTCTTACTAACCATGAAGGCTGCAACTTTACCCTTTGAAAGTCACAATCTCTCTCCTTTCAGTCACCACACAGTGTAGCATTTCGTCAGTGTTCCTCTTTCTTGGACCAATTTCCTCTCAACAGTGACAGCTAAGGAGACCAGGAATGGCCATGCCCCACTCCAATCTTTGCCTTCTTCTTCAAAGAGATTTCTGATCTATTCTGATGCCAAGTCATCTCCTCTGTGTGATGTAGCACCTAGGGATGTGGTGGTAGGCTTAGTACTGCTAGGTGTCGGTTAGATTTAATCTTAAAAGTATTTCCAACCTAAATGGTTATGTGATTCTGAGTCTTTGATTCTGTCTTTCACTTCCCAGAGAGATGGAGGAAGAACCTTTCCACACCTGACCAAAAGCCACACACTCGTTACTTCAGTCAGCAGTTTTGTGGGCCCCAAGCCAAGAACCCAACATGATGACAAGAGCATATCTATGAAAGCTATTTGTTTCTGTGTGAATGGGTTCAAGGGATAAAACTTCTGCTCCCTCCAATTTTAACCTTTGTCTCTGTGCATCCTTCCTTGCATCTGTGTAGCATTGCACCTAAGTCCCTTTGGCTCGCTGTGCTTTTATTCTCTGTTCCTATAATCCATGTATTACTGAATTCTCCCACATCTCTTGCTTGGCAAGTGCAAGATCAAAACTCTTTCATTGCAGAGAAAAATGTTCAAAATCAGGTGACACAAGGACGTCAAGAGACTACTGCAGGCTAGTTTAGAGGTGAATACATGGAGGTAGAAGCATTTCATTTCCTTTAGCTTTTACAGCTTTCGTACGATCCTAATGCAGTTAATATGTTAGTGAACAAGTTTTACACAAAAATGAGAAAACAGAGATATGCTTTGAAGTCATGTAAACAAGTTTCCCACACCCTCATAATCCTAATACTGCAAAAATCACAGGACTGATCTGACTGCATAACTGCTGCCTGGAGTATTTACTTGATGCTACCAGAGGACCAAAGCCAACAATTCTTTGGTCGCTTTATTTCCAACAACTTCATCACAGTTTCTAGGATGTATTCAAATTTACACTGGATGTAAGTAACTCACTATTCCCCCTTCTGCCTGTTAGCAGAACTTTGAGGCTTTTTCATCTATTGGGTGCATGTGACTAATTCAGCAGGCTCAGCAAAGAATGAACTTTCTGTGTATCCCATGTAGACTAATCCAAATAAAAACAAAATCTACCATGCTTATAAATCTCCATGAACCAACCAAACAAACAGAAAATAATGTATACATCCTGGGGAATAGGACCCCTAAAATATGTGCTCTTTCAACAGAAACAAACACTGTATTTTGATTTTTGATTTCTTAATCCCAAATAGTAAAGTCAGTGTGAGAAGTCTCTTCACAACTAAGAAGTTGCAATGCTGAACTAAGAAAAAATCTGCAGTTAGAACTGTAGTTATGAAATCAAAATTTCAGAGAAAGTGAACTACTTTTATTAAGCATTTAATGTAAAATGTAACTACGTGTCCTCAAAAAGCAGGATTTTGTTTAACGCTTGGATATTCTCTCACTGGAAAAGTAATCTCACTGATGTTTTCTTCATCTCAGTACCTGTCCTATAAGATCCCTTTAACATTTACTGAGCTAATCTGTTTTGGCAGCTTTGGAATCAGAGAAGAGATTTTAGGCACACTGATGCTGAATTAGAATTGAACAGCACTTCAGTCACTTCAGACTGTGCACAGAATATTGTGGCAGCCTGGAGGGAAAAAGATAAACTCAACCAAAGGGCACAGGGAGAGAACCCAAAGGAAGAAAATATAACTCTGTAAATTTCCTTTCCTTCCCATCCCTTTTTTGTTCTTAAATATTTAATATGTTTATATATGTGTTATTAAATACATATGTGTGCCAGAGAAGTGAGGGGGGACATCTGCCCATCTGTAGAAAGCTAGCACAGTATCTGTGCTGCAGTAATTTTTTTCTTGCAGCCCAAGTAACAGCAATTCTGGCTGTCGTCTGTCTTGTATACAGATACAGTACTAAGCTCTCTGCTTCTATGTTGTCAGCTCAGATGAAATTCTTTCCAATGTGAAATATGAAAAGAGACAATAGAAGCTTCAAGAACTCATCTTCCAGCATTCAGGATACATCTAAATGGGACATAAGAACTTTTGGTTTATAAAAATGTCATTGATACTTCTACCGAAACACCATTTCCAGAAGGTCACAGAGGTCATCGCTTCATGCAGGTACACAGTCATGCTAAATTTATGTTGCAGTTCTATTATCAACAACATTTACTCACAAAGTTTTTGTTGCTCACAGAGAGCTAAAATGAACGGCAGCGTGTTCCAGGCCACACAGGGTGCCATTGAAGTTATTACACTCCTTGCTCCTAGACTGAGTAGGATAAACAAAATTTATGGAAGATTCATGAAATGAAACATTGTGGTGATTTCAAAGAGGAAAATATATGGGATTGTAACAGTTCACAGAAGAATTATTTCCTTGGCAGGAAAACGTTGGAGTCCAATGAAAGGATGAGTAGTATTTTGTTGGATTCTTCAGTCAAATCTACAGCTGCCACCTTTGCTTTTTAGCTCACAACAACACAGACATCCCAAAGTTTGGGATAGCCATAGCAGGTTTTAGTAATATGTGAACTCACGTTCACCTACACAGAAATAGCAAGGGCATCTCTCAAAGGAAGCAAGAGTATACAATGTATAAGAGCAGTAGCAATCAAACCAGGGAGAATTCATTCTTCCTTTTTTAATATCCTATTGGTTTTCTTTATATAAGACTATGATGTCACCTTGAGCATGTAAGCAGCCAATGTTAATTTGCAAGAAACTGTAAGAAGTTTTTAATCTCTTAAACAAAATAAAAAGTGGTTAGGGTCTGAGTACTCAAAGCAATGTCTGCTTTTGCCTTTCTGTTCACTTTTATTTATTTTTTTTTTTTCTAAGTGAAACCACCAACCTTTTCCATCCTAAGTGAAAACTCCACGGCACTCTCTGGCAAGGAGAATGCAGCCACTAAGCTGTGTCACAATGTGTCCTGACCATGCTTCAGAGGAGACCTGTCACGTTTCATAAGATGTTTTGAACTGCTCAGAGTATAGGATGAGGCACTGAGCTTTGTTTTGCTTTATTAAGCACATTTTTATGGTGAGTACCTTTTGTCCTTCTTATCATGAGATGCACAGAAAAGGCCAAAGGGTTAATCTGAACTTGACTCTAAGACTTTAGGCAATCCTGTTACTGACTGATCTGACAGGAACATCCGTAGTTAAACTAGACAGACAATACATTAACAGTGAAAAGGATGCTTCTCACCAGTCCAAGCAAGATGAGGAAGCTTTGGAAAATATTTCTTCTTGTAATTTGTTTTGGAGCAAATTTGCTCAATTCTATGCGTCTATATATCATGCCAAAGGCTTTCCCTGAACGTAGCCTTGTAATCTGAGTCTGTTGAATGATTAAAATAATGGGAAAGCTGCTTAAGCCATTTAAAAGATGTTAGCACTATTCCTAATTTACTGTCTTCTGTGTTTTTAAAGACATTCCTCCTTTCTTGATAGCACTATGTATATGTTCACTAAATGCACAGTAACTCAACTTAGAACTTCAGCTAGAGAAACAGGGAACTGATGGCACTGAGGATTATTCCAAATCACCTCTCCACTTTCACCCACAGAAAATTCTACCTTTTTGCTGTGAGTCGTGCACTTAGACCCTTTGCCTAGAAAGTAGAAAAGAAAAAGATGTCATAAAGACACTTAAAATTCTGTTTATCATCCTGTGGGTTGTGACTGAACTGCAGAAGATGAAAGTCTGACATAAATAAGCCAGAATGATTCTATAAAGTTATGCAGTATGGTGAGGGAAAAGGTAGACCACATAGCATTTGATATCCTAATTGCCTCACCACCCTTCCGTGCCTGGTTTACAAAATCCCCCAAAAGACTTTTCAAACACTTGAAAGAGGTAGCCAACGAAAAATGAATAAATAAATAAATACAACAGCAACAAAACTAATAAAAATAACTAACTAAAACCAAACCACCAAACTTGCTATCCTGTCTGTTCGCTATCCTGGGCTCCTGATTAACCTGTTAATAAAATAAAAGTTAAAAGATCTTTCCATTTCCTTACAGATACAGAGGTGGATTATTGCAACCTTGCTTATATGTCAAGGCAGAGGCAGTGTGTGTAGGAAAGGAGGTCGTACTTAAAAATAACTGAGAAATATGACTGCAATAGATCTCGGCACCCTGGAAGTTTCCTCTGATGGGAAGATGCTGCTCACATGCCATGCTCTGTCTCCAGAGATGTCCAGAGAAGGGCGATGAAGCTGGTGAGGGGTCAGGAGCACAAGTCTTCTGAGGAGTGGCAGAGGGAACTGGGATTGTTTGGTCTGGAGAAGAGAAGGCTCAGGAGTTTTTCTCTGCAATTACCTGAAGGGAGGTGAGGTGGGGACCAGCTTTTTCTTCGAAGCAACTAGCAATAGTACTAGAGGAAACGGACTCAAGTTGTGAAGGGAAATTCAAGTTGGATGTCTGCTTCTCAGAGAGTGGTTAGTGGCTGGATTGGGCTGTCCAGGGAAGTGCTTGAGTCACCGTCCTTGAAGATGTTGAAGAAACACTTAGATGTTGTACTAAGGGACATGGCTTAGTGAGGGAATACTGGTGGTAGTCGGAGGGTTGGACTGAATGATCTTGGAGGTCTTCTTCAACCTTGGTGATTCTATGATTCTACTATTCTGTGATTCCATGCAACACAATAAAAATGACACTCACCTAATTCAAATTTGAAATCTTTTTTTTTTTTAAATGTACGTTCCTTTCACTTTGTGAGAGACTTCAGTTTTGTTTCCTATTATCTTTCCCAAAGTTGTATTTTTGTCAGTCTTCTAATGAAGTTGAATCTTCCCTACTTCACTGTATTCAAACATTATCAGGAGTTAGTCTGTGTCTGTCCATCCATTCCTCTTAAAATCAAATATTTATAAAAGTCTTAACCTCATTTGGCCAGTGAGGATTTAAAAACACCTGATTGCTTCCATCCATTCATCATGACACCCATTTTTCATGATACTATTTCCTGTATCCATTTCTGTACTGGAATGTTGGGTTGGTTTCCATTTTTGTGTTTTTTCTCTTTTTTACTTCTGCCTGTGCTGTCTAATCTCCATAAATGGAGACCGATGAGCAGCATTTAAATAAATTCCAGAACTCTTGACTCTCTTGAAATGTAATATTTTCCATGTTACATAACTGTTTGGTTTGATTTAGCTCGAAAGTCTTGAAAAGCAAATAACTGAGCACAAAGTTCTCTGATTTCTCCTCCCGAATTTCATACATAAAGGCTGAAGGAGGAAATGTTTAGATATCCAGTATAAAATTAAAGTTTCTTTTCCGTGACTGTAGCCAGTAAGATCTTGTGATCAACATATTAGTGATACCAGGAATGATGTGTAACACCACACACAGTATTAGGGTGGAAGATAGTGAGTGGAAGACAGTTACGTTATCTGTTATTTACATCTATATTAGTAGATGTGAAAACTGAGATTTGTGCCAACTTGCATGTGAAGAGAGGATGGGCATGGCAGAAAGACTAGAACTGGTCTTTTAAGTTGGTGTCCAGAACGTAAGAAAATTTTTCTTGAATATCTCAAAGGTTGGTGTCAGAGTCTGAGTGACTGTGATGCAGAGTCAGTGATGAAAACTTCTTGGTGCTATCGCAGAAAGGTGAGTGCTTCTGCCCCAAAAACAGAGGCAGGAGTGGGGGTCACTCGTGTTCAAGGACAGGAATGATGGGTGACAGAGGTATCATCGGGAAGGGAGGAGGGTGGGGAGCTGCTGGATACACCTTTCACTGCTGCAGGAAAAGGGAGACAGATGGGCAACTCCTTTCAGACAGTCCCAGTGGAGAGCCTCTGGCCTGCTGCTTGGCATTACCAGCATTAGCCAACTCTAACCTGGCTTTCCTGAACTCTGCTACAGGCAAACTACGATCCACATGTTTGGGCTTCCTCAGTTCTCCTTCCCAAAACAAATGTAGTATACCTTTTGTTCTTATGCCAAGTGCCAGCTCTGCAGTATAACATCTGGTGGAAACTGAGATAAAACTCAGTGTAAACGGGGGCTAAGAATGTAAGTCTGGGTAAACATGGCTCTCAGTAGGGAAATTATATGAAAATAAACTCAGGATTAGTTGAGTTTTGGAATTTCATAGATCAGGTAAGAAATTTTCTTAGAGATCTGCCATTACAAAATCTATCCAATTGTTTTGTTTTGCCCTTTCTACATGGTCTTTTGCAATACTAAATATCAGGCGTGTTTGGAATCACTATCTAAAATGAAATCACCTAAATAACAAGGAAAATTTGCAGTCCAACTTAGGACAGGCCAATACAAATGATGTCATCATCAAAGTTTGAAAACTGCAGCCATAGGAACATCCATTATTTCATACATAAATAAGTTCAGAGGGGAGGAGCCCTGCAGTGGAGAAAGCATGCAAGCAATTATTTCTGGAACACGCTAATTACAGAAAGTGTTTCTGCTTTACTGAAGTCCACCCCTCACAGCAACCTTCTGGACAAACCGTCAGCATCTGAGTTGAACAGGTTCATGCTATGCTGAGTGATGAACTGTCTGAATAGTAGAACTCACAGAGTTGACAACCTCATTGCTCTCTATAACATCTTGAGGAAGGAAAATGGAGAGACATGTCTGTGTCTCTTTTCCTTGGTAAGCAATGACAGGATGCAGAGGAATAGCACAAAGTTGCAATAAAGGAGGTTCAAGCTGGACATGAGGAAAAAATTATTCCTTGTGAAGGTGGTAAAACAGGGGAACAGGCTTCCTAATAATGTGAGTGGTGCTCCATGCTTGCAAATGTTCAAAAGGCATTTGGATAATGGACTTAATAATATGCTTTAACTTTTGGTTAGTCCTGAGATGGCCAAGCAGTTGGATGCGATGATTGTTGTAGGTCTCTTCCAGCTGAACTTCCAAATTCATCCTCGCAGTCCAATTTTTCATTAATCATCCTACAATTAAATGAAAATCCTGAATACAAGCAGTGTTTTGTATCAACGTCCAGTCGAAGACATGTTAAATTTAAGAGAGGGAAATATAATTCTTTAGCGTGATGAGATCAAATAGAAGTAAATGAACAGTGAGCTAGTAACTACTATCTAAACTCAAATTTCTAACTTAATTAGGGAAAACAACATCTATCTTTGGAGCTTATAAAGCTGGATGAGCTTGATTCTGAGCAAGCAAAGATTAAAACTACTGAATGAACCCATGATGTTCTCCTCTCTTCCATAGTAGGTAACATCTCCCAAACCTGGGCAAATTCTCAGGTACAACTGTGGAGTGGAGATGCATGTGGAATGGAGATCCATGCACTGCAAAGGGGGTGCACAGAGGGACTTAGGAGTTTAGTTGCCTTGTACCATGAACCAGAACTATAGAAGCAGACACAGTACAGCTGGTTTTTAAAGGATGTAGACACTTCAGATCCAGTTGGGCTTTGACCCCTCTAATTTTCTCCCTGCAGAGCCTCACAGCCTCTTCATATCCCCCTTGAATGGCCCGTCCCTTCTTGCAAAGATCGTGAACACTTTTTCTTCCTGAGCTCTAGCCGAAGCTCTCAGTTCAGGCTGATCTTCCCTTTCACCACATGAGGGCAGCTTGCTCCTGAGCTTTTAAGCTTTCCTTCCAGAGCAACATCCAGCCTTCCTGAAACCCTGTGCCTCTCAGGACTGACTCCTAAGGAACTCTGGCAACCAGTCTCCTAAACAGTCTGCCCTCTGAAATTCCAAAGTGGCAATTCTGCTAACCTCCTTTCTTACTTTTCCGAAGATCAAAACCCATAAATTCATGACTGCTATGTCTAGGACAGCTTCCAGCCACCATGTCTGTGACCATTCCTTCTTTGTTTGTGAACAGCAGATCCATCAGGGAGCTTCCCCTGGTAGGCTCACATACCAGCTGTCTTGGAAAGTTATCTTCCACACTCTAGGAACTTCCTAGGCTGCTTCCTCTCAGCTGTATCAGTATTTCCAGCAGACACCAGGTATGTTGAAGTCCCCCACAAGAACCAGGGCTACTGATCTCGTGACTTCCAGCAGCTGCCTATAGAATGCTTCTCCCATCTCTTCATCCTGATTGGGTGGTTTATAATTGATTCCCAACAGGATATTATCCTCTTCGATCTTCCCCTGATCCTCACCTAAAACGACTCAACATCATCATTCCTGGTACTGAGCTCTACGGAGTTGAAACACTCCGTAACATAGAGAGCCACCCCACCACCTCTCCTCCCTTGCCTTCACCTCCTGAAGTCTTATAACCCTCCATTGCAGCACTCTAGCCATAAGAATGATCCCACCATGTTTCAGTGATGGCAACTAACTCATAGTTCTCCTGTTGCACCATGGCTTCAAGATCCTGTTCATTGCCCATGCCACATGCATTAGTGTAGATGCACTTCAGCTAGGCTACTGGTCTCACCTATGACCCTGAATTGCTGCTCGTAAGTTCATCTCTAGCAAGCCTGGTTTTATCCCCTTTTATGTTCAAACTTAGTTTGAAGCCCTTTCTTTGAGCTCTGACAACTCCTAGGCCAGAATTCTTTCCCCCCATTGACCAAGGTGGACCCCATCTGTTGCGTGCAGGCTGGCGCCAGATAAACCACCCCAATAAAAAATAAAATAAATTTTTCCTGTGGCAGCAGCCTCTTAGCCACGTGTTGATCAGATGGGTCTTTCTTCTCCTCTCAGTATCTTTCCCTGCTACTGAAGAGATCAAGGAAAACACTATCTGAGTGCTTTCCATAAACTCACCACCCCAATGCCCTGAAGTCCTTCTTGAAAGCCATCATGCTTCTCCCCACAACCTCATCACTGCCTACCTGAACTACCAGAAAGGGGTAATAATTAGAGGACCTTACCAGAACATATGAACACAAGGTAGGGGAAATTGCAGAATTAGTGAGCAAATTAGTGAATTGCAAAATTAGTAAGTTGAAAAAGACCTCTAAGATCATCCTGTCCAATTGTCCACCTACCACCAATATTGCTCTCCCTCCTTAAACACCTCCAGGGACTGTGACTCCACCACCTGCCTGGGCAACCTGTTCCAATGCATAATCACTCATTCTGAAAACAAATTCTTCCTAACACCCAATATGAATATCCCTGGGAGCAGCTTGAGGTCATTCCCTCTAGTCCTATCACCAGTAACATGGGAGAAGAGGCCAACCCCCACCTTGCCACAACCTCCTTTCAGGTAGTTGCAGAGAGCAATAAGGTCTCCCCTGAACCTCCTTTTCTCCAATCTAAGTGATCCCAGCTCCCTCAGTTGTTCCTCCTAAGACCTGCGCTGCAGACCCTCTTCACTGGCTTTTTTGCCCTTCTCTGGACATGCTCCAGGGTCTCAGTGTCTTTCTTGTAGCAAGGGCCCCAAAACTAAGACTATAGAACATAGTACTAATGTCCTCATTACAGCTGAGTAAAGGGAAACAACCACCACCTTGGTCCAGCTGGCTGTACTATTTCTGATACAAGCCAGGATGCCATTGGCCTTCCTGGTCACCTGGGCACACTGCTGGCTCACGTTCAGCAAAGCATTAACCAACACTCCCGGGTCTATTTTCTCCATGCAGCTTTCTAGACACTGTCCCAAGCTTGTAGCATCTCATGTGGTTGCTGAGACCAAAGGACCTGACACTTGGTCTTGTTGAACTTATCCCATTGGCATCAGCCAATTGATCCAACCTGTCCAAGTCCCTCTGCAGGCCTTCCTCCCAGGCAGATCAAACGCTTCTCCCCCAGCTTGGTGTCATCTGCAAATTTACTGAGAGTGCTGTCAATCCCCTCATCCAAGTCATCAATAAAGATACTAAACAGGACGAGTCCTAGTGTCAACCCCTGAGGAGCACCACTTGTGACTGGTTGCCAGCTGGATTTAATTCCATTCACCACCACTCTCTGGGCCTCATCTGTCATGTGTCTCTTCATCCTGGTTCGGTGGTCTATAACAGACTCCCACCGGGATCTCTGCCTTGTTGGCCTTTCCCCTGATCGTTACCCAAAGGGATTCGATCTTGTCATTCCCAGCACTGAGCTCTACAACGTCAATGCTCTCTCTAACACAGAGAACCACGCCACCACCCCTCCTTCCTTGCCTGTCCCTTCTGAAGAGTTTACAGCCATCCATTGCAGCACTCCAGCTGTGGGAGCGATCCCACCATGTTTCAGTAATGGCAACTAAATCACAGTCTGCCTGCTGCACAATGGCTTCCAGCTTCTCCTACTTGTTGCCATGTTGCACATAATTGTGTAGGTGCACATCAGCTGAGCCATTGCCCTTAACCACAACCCTGGCTTTTTTATCCCAGGCTCATCTCTCTCTTCTCCTTTCATATCTAGTTACAAGCTCTCTCCGTGAGCTCTGACAGCTCCTGAGCTAGTATCTGTGTCCCCTGTGAAACACAAGACATGTGTCTGCATCCATCTCTGGATGACGGTGAGGTGCTCCTTAAACCACCCCGTGGCAAAAAAAAAAACAAAATTCCCACACTGGCACCAGCCTATCAGCCATGTATTTATCAGATGTATTTTCCTGATCTGCTCAGTATCCTTCCCTGCCACTGAAGGATAGACAAAAACACAACCTGTACTTCTGCTCTGTCCACCAGCACGCTGCAGTCCCATTTGATAGCCCTAAAGCAGGCTTGTCCACCTCGCAGCCTGCAGGTCAAACACAGCCCAGCACAGCTTGCAATGCAGCCTGCCCCCTGCCCAGGCTGTAAGGTGGAAGCTCTTCACCAAGTTCAGGCATGCAGGCATCACTTAGCAACAACCAACCATCGGTGGTGTGCTATTAACACAGTGCCAGCTGAATCGAGGGCACCAGGAGGGCGGTGCTGCGCAGTGCCGACTCAAGTGGTGGCAAATAACTGTTTGCATTTTGATACATTGGCTAAACACAGTGCTTTGAACAGCAAAGAATACGCAGCCATCCCTGCCATTTTGATAAAGGTGTTTGAGAACAGGTTTCAAGATTTTTAAAAAACCAATTTATGGTTCTGACGTAATTTTCAGTTGATGTAAATACATTAGCTTCAAATTTTCAAATGGCATAGAATGCACGGAGTTGCAGTCACATGTTCAACTAAAAATCTGATCATATCTCTAACCAGAATTTCATGAGACTTCTCTCACAAGAGAAAAACGCATTTTGCTTCACAGCCATGCCTTACTCATTTAATTGCTTCTTGGCAGTACGTGCATTTGTGAACAGGTACAGGAAGAATAAAATTTCGTCAAAAATCTCAGGTGGACACCTTGAGACTCTAAGACTTGCAACCACTGCCACTGAACAAAATGATTGCGTTAGTTTCACAAAAACAAGGTCAAATATCCCACTAGTTTCATGCTTTTATTCCTTTCTTCTTTAATATTTTAAGAAAAATATTAAAAAATACAATGTTTTGTTACAATATTAATGATATTGCGTATTTCATGAGGGCTGCTCTAGAAGTAATGCCTCCTATTTTATTATGTTGGCCCACAACACAAAAGGTGTATGTTGGTGTTGTGGCAGAAGAGGTTGAACCTTCCCACCAGTATTCCACTATGTTCTATTGCTGTGTGACAAATGGCAGAAGTATTCTGACAAAACGGTGCTTCAGCAAAAGTATGTCACAGAATTCCTCAGTGAGGAAAAAATGAAACCCACTGACATTCATTTATGCTTGCTGAATGCCTATGGAGACCAAACAGTAAACGTCAACACAGTGATGTGGTGAGTGGTGCATTTCAGATTTTTGTAAGCACAGCATGCAGCCTCTTGTTCCATCACTACTGAAAACGATGGTGGCTATGTTGAAAAATAGTGTTTTGTAGCTAAGAATTTCCTCTATCAAATAATGTTACTGTGCTCTTTGTACTGACTGTGGTTTTCATGGAAATACGTAGGAGGCATTGCTTTCAGAGCAATTTATCTGTGTGTAGCCCAAGAATTCCTCTTTAATGTGGCCCAGTCAAGACAAAAGGTTGGGCACTGAGGACTCTGGGCTTCTCTCAGTGGCTTTATTGCCAACCTGAATTACCAGTGAAGGATAATAATCAGAGGAGTGAACCAGGCCAGGAAGCTTTCCAGTAATACTCCTGATCCGGGCACCAGGGAGGCACCAGACTCCCTATGGGTAGGCTCAGGCTGATACATACAGCCCTGCATTCTCCTCAGAAAGGAGTCGCCTACAACGATTACACTTCTTTCCTTCTTGGTAGAGGCAATCTTGAGGTGTGGAGTTGACTGCCTTGCCCTAGACAACCTCCTCTTTGCACCCTCCCCCACTTCCTCACTTATGCATTCCTCAAGATCCAAATCATCAAATCTATCACATAGGGGCACCGGGGAAGGTGAGGTAAATAGGGAAGGGACTTGCCTGTGATACTGAGCAGGGTCCTGGTTCCATTCCTCTCCATCTCTCAGGTCCCCTCCCTAAGAGGGCTGCTGCTCCACCTGTATATCTCCTGCCCATGCTCTCTGATAGTCCTTAATCTTTCCACACCTTCCTTGAGCCCTGCCACCATGCTGATCATCCCACTGCTCACACTTCCGCCACCCTCCAATGTCAGCAAGAGGCTCAGGTACTCCCTGCAGCTGGAGATCTGAATGCCTACATTTTCAGCCTAGATTGCAGCAATATTTTTGGCAAGAGCTTTCTGCGTAGCTGAGACCATGGCCAGATTTGTAGTGTGGGAAGCAGCCAATAAGTGAGACCATCTCCTAAAGCGGGGAGCAATATTCTGCCCTCTCTCCTTGCCCTGTCTGCACAAACAGCTGCACAAACTGCCACACCATGCCCTTCTGACACAGCACATCCTGTTTGCCCTGCTCTCTGGGAACGCTCTTTGTACGCATGGGGCTCTGGCCATCATCCCTCCCAGCTCCATCCACAGTGTCAGAACTGCCTCCCTGAAGAAGAGATGGCGCGTGCTTGAGGGGGGCCTGGGGCTCCCTCTTACTCCTTGTGCTTCTGGTCAGGGCTTGTGCTGCTCTACTGCCTCTCCTGTTGCAAGCCTCTGCTGTGAGGCTGATCCCACAAGGCCTTCCTATAGAAAAATCTTGTAGAAAATGGGGCCAGTTCATTCAGCCTGAACACCAGCTTCTGAGTAGCAAATGCTCAGCAGACTACTCAAAGCAAGTGAGGAGAAATCCATGAAATATAGCCCTGCTTCATCTGTGACCAGTAGATGTTTGAGATGGACCCCACTCCTACAAAGAGAAAGTGCTTGCAGCTGCATGTTCTCAAGGCCGTAAGAGTCTGGAACGTGTTCCCTTGGTTCAAAATGGACTGAGTTTTATGTACTGCCAGGCATGTAAAATCTTTGATGAGATGGAGTGGGAGCAGTGGACATTTGGAGAAAATAAGCTTTTCTGGGATGTTTTTCTTATGCCAGCTGCCTGACGGAAGCTCTTACATGTATGTAGTTGCTGAAGGCTTCTGACTGGCAAATTACTTTGCCTGTAGGATAATTCAGAACAAATGTCAAAGCACAAAGAGGCTTGGTACAGATCTTTTTCCAGTGTCAAGATGAAGAAATGAATCCACTTCGGAAGATAAGAAAAAGAAAGGGGAAGGAAGGGGGAGGAAAGGGGGTGGAGAGATGCACACCAAAGAGAGAAATGATTACACATTTGAAGACATAGCACATACATATTAATAACATGCCAAGAAAACAGGCCGAAATTTTGAGAATTAATAATTTTTGTCCCACCCTCCTGAAAATATGTGGTGGGGGTCTCTGGTTGTCATGGGATGAAGGCTAGCAATCACTCTCACAGTGAATCTCCACCTCATAAGGGGGGCTGCCCTAACCAGTTCCCACTGTTACGTTGAGCTGAGACATCTGTTTTGCCATCTTACCTTCAATAACCGGGTATCTATTCCACTTTATCTTCACTTGACAACAAATTTCTTGGCCTCCACATTTCATTCTTGAGCTTACATTTGTGCAGGCCTTCTGTTCTTCAGCTTGTTCTTCAGCTCAAGCTACGCGAAAGGCTGTTCTCTCAACATAGAAAATCTGTTCTCATGATTCAGGCTATGGCTTTGTTCTGTTGGAGTGCACGTCAGGTGGAAGGATCCCTTGTGCATCCAATAAAAAATGCCTGCTTCTTTATACCACACTGGTGTTAAGAGTTTTGTTTGGGCTGAAGTTCATTTGGCAGCAGTTTTGGCAATACGTATGGAGCACTGCTTCTGAACCTCAGTGGATTCTGGGATTGCAGGACTTGTAGCTGGCACCAAAGGGAGAACTTCCAGTCCTCAGACCAAAGTGCCTGAGGTAAGGCCCCTGGGAATGTAAAGGCATTCTTCATCATTACATAGCTTGGGTTGTGGGTTTAAGTCCCGTGGAACTGTCTGCTTGTAAAACACAGGCAAAAGCCATGCAGGGTTGGTCCATAAATGTACCTTAGGGGTTCAAGTCAGCACTGGAAAAGTTATTTCAGGCAAAAGCCTGGATAGCACCAAGGTTTGGTATATAGGTTCAAGTCCCTCACCGACTTGATAAAAGGGTTCAACTTAAATAAGGCTTTGCGTCCCACCAAAGACTGTGGCTTTAAGTCCCACCATGGTGGCCATTTGGTGCTAAGGTTGTGGGAATATTGTAATATGAGCAGAGGACAGACCTCTGCAGACAGTGAAGGTAGCATAGAGGTTTGAGTCCCCCACATCTTGTTCTGGTGTTGTCGGTATTCTTATTGCTGTTTTCTGTTATGGTTTGGAGTGGGTTAAAGTCCCATGGTTTGGAATGTTCAAAGACTTGCCCTTGGGACTCCTGGACCCTGGAGGGAAGAAAAGAGTATGGGAAATGGAGAGGTTCCCCCTATTTGAGGAGGGCTGGTCCAGGAGCACCTGGAGCACTGTGTCCAGTTCTGGGCTCCCCGGTACAAAAAAAGACAGGGATCTCCTGGAAAGAGTCCAGTAGAGGGCCACAAAGGGCTTGGAGCACCTCTCTTATGAGGGAAGGTTGAGTAACCTGAGTCTGTTCAGCCTTGAGAAAAGAAGACTCAGGGATCTGGTAAGTGTCTTAATACCTAAGGTGCGGGAGGCAAAGGGACGAGGCCAGACTCCTTTCAGCAGTGTGTGTTGATGGCACAAGGGGAAAGGGCCACAGACTGAAGCAGAGGAAGTTCTGCACAAACGTGCATGAGAATTTCTACTCAGTAATGGTGACAGAGCCCTGGAACAGGCTGCCCAAGGGGTGGTGGATTCTCCTCTGGAGATGTTGAAGACACACCTGGATGCCTACCTTGCAACTTGGCCTAGGGAGCCTGTTTTGGCAGATGATCTCTAGAGGTCGCTTCCCGCCCCTGCAATTCTATGTTATATAAAGCCCTGAAGGGAGGATGTAAAGAAGACAGACCCAGGCTCTTTTCAGTGGTGCCCAGAGATGAGACAAGAGGCAATGGGCACAGAACTGAAACACGAGAGATTCCCTATGACCACTGGAAAGCACTTCTTCATTGCGTGGATGATGGAGCACTTTAAGAAGTTGCCCAGAGAGGTGATGGAGCCTCCCTCTTTGGCTATCTTCAAAAGCTGCATGTACATGGCCCTGCATAACCTGTTCTAGGCAACCCTGCTCAAGCAACAGGGTTGGACAAGGTGACCTCCAGAGGTCCCTTCCAAAACCTTAACCATTCTGTGATTCCATGACTGCGAAAATAGATGACTTTCTAATTCTCTAATATTTTATAAACACTGTCATCTGAAGGATGTCCTGAAATTTAAACAGAACAACAAAACTCAGAACCATATCCTTAGGAAGAACTAAAACATACAAGGGCAATATGCGTTAGCATAAAAAGTGAAAACAAGAAGTTAGCTGCAGAACTCTTGTAATACATCAGAATTAAGGGACAAGCTTCCCGGAAGCACACTTGGCCTTATAAGCAAAAAGAGGCATAGAAGTGGCTTTGATAAAAATCTTTCAGTACGGAGAAGGGCTTTTCTCACTAAAAAGAATGAAAAAAAAAATAAAATCAATCTCAGCAAAAAGGAAAACATCAGCAAAAAGAATACATGCATCTGCAAGAAGAGGGGAATCTCTGGAAAAGTTTCTGACAGGGAATCTAAGAAGCTTGTGATGCAGCCTTCCACAGTAACAGAGCACAGAAGGATAGCAGCTTTGTTCCTATCCCTCAATGCCTATATCACCAGGGCATAAACTAAGAACAGATGGTCTTTTTGCAGATCATAAAACAATACATGGGAAACCTATTGTGTCTCTTCTTCAGATACTCAGAGTATGCAACAACACAGTATTTTAGAACTATCAATAACATCTCTTGGCAAGACTGCTCTTAGATTTCTTTTCATAGCTGCATGACATGAGAATTGTGTTTCTGCAGTAGAAACTTCCAGTACCAAGGTACAGACCCTCACCAAACTTACACCTTTCTTACAAAATAGCTATGTAGGTCAAAATGCCTGCCTTGGTTGTTTTTCACAAGAAGAATGCTGAGCAACAGAACAGAATGGAGGCTAGGATGCCCCAAACAGGGTAGTAAATTAATCCAAAGGGTTTGAGCAACACCCACAGTGATCAAACACGAACAATACCAACTTTCACAGAAGAATGTTTAAGTTCATTGAAAAGGAAAAGGCTGCTAAATAAATGTAAATAAATAATCTGTGCTTCCTAGAATACCATAAAAGGTATCATCAGGAATTGGGGCTAGTTAACCTTTAGATACTACCTGAAATGGGTTTCTTCTTTCTTAAGCATGGCTTTTGTAAGTAGCGAAGGATAAGGCAAAAAATACAGAGCAGAGTAAGGAAAGCCTGGCATGCAATGAAACAGGCATGACAGCTTCAAGAAACATCACCCTCCTGCACCCATAGAAAAGTACAAAGTGATCTTAAAAACAAGAGCTTGGTGATAGACCTTATATGGAAAAATTGATAAGCAAACACGTTGCGTATATTGTGAGCCTGGAGTACCTAGCCAACAGGGGAACAGGAGAGTTGTAATGCGATGGAAGAAAAGGCTGCACGATGGTGCTCCACTCATTCAGTGCGTTTTCACCTCTGCCACATGGGGGCGCGCAGCCGCTACTGTAATACAGAATGATAAAATGCAGCTTCACTGATATCTTTGCCTGATGGAAAATTATGGATTCCAAGCATTCCCAACAATGCCAAATTGGAATTATTTCCCCACTCAAGAACAACAATTCTATAATTGCTCCAGAAAGCTTCAGTTCTGGATTACTTATCTGTCCACTTCCTACTGGCCTTGCACTTTAACCAAAACACAGTGTGAACAACGGAAGCGTAACTCAGCAGTTCATCTCAAATACAGACATCAGGATAACCAGGAGGTGCCTTGAAAGTTTTCTGCTTTCAGGATCTCCTGCCATTAGAGTCAGAAACTTAATCAAAGTGCTTCTCAGCTATTTAATTAAAAAAACAACAAACAATTTGAATATCCACAGGCTGAATGTCCCACATATTCCAAAAAAATATTCCTAACAAAGAAATAACCACCCTACCTTGTCCTTTCTGGAAGCAGACAAGCGGCACCATTAAGAAGAATTAGATTTCTACAGATCCAGTGACTCAAACACAGGTGTCAACTGCTTCAAAAGAACAGTATAAAGCATTTGTTTGCCTCAATTGTTGGATTACATCTTACATTTTATTAAAAGAAGACTAGTGACCCCTTTCCTCCCACCCACCCCTATCTCACAGAAAATCACAAACGTATTTATAAACCAAACAGACAATACCAAGGTAAGTTGCTACCCCACTTTGTGGGAAAGGCCTCAGTTGGAAAATGGCTACGATTCCAAAACATTCAGACAAGCGCTGGAATAAAATACTGAAGTGAAACATCTTCATGGAGCAAGATAAAGTGGACAATTCTTTTACTCACGATATCTGTTAAAGAGAAAAAAACACAAATCCAGTTTGAAGCATGGCAAATACTTTTGAGAATGCTACCATAAGAATACAACATCACTTCTGATACAGGATGTCATTTTAAAGCATACTTTGAAGTAAAGAGAACGATCAGACATACAACCCTGAAATATTAAAGTACTTGAGGGCCTATTAAGGATTACTGAAGCCTATGAATGCTGATACCAAAAAGAAAATATGTAAAGCACAAGCATATAATGCTATACCCATAACTTCATCTGTAAGATATAAGTGCGTAGATGCTCTTATAAAATCAGAAGTCCAGGAGGAAAGCACGCAGAGTAATCAAAATGTCATATAAACCCCTGTACAACTTCTGTTTCAGGGGAACACACCTTCTCAATGCTTAGAAACACCTGCTGTGTAAAAAGCATTTTGGTATCAGAATCAATTTGGTTCTGGACGTAAGAAAGCACATGAGGGGAAAAAGTCAGTAAATCTATTTCTCTAGCATAAACCACAGCTTTCCAGAAACAATTCGGCTCTAAAATAAATCAGTTTAACTTCAAAACAAAGGCAATTCAAAAAAACAATACCAATTATGTTTAGTCAGTCTGGTATTAACCTGCAATGCCTATGACAAAAAAAGTTAATTGTTTTTGAGGGGAGAAATGACAAACTTTTCCACTCATCTAGGTTTAAAAGCATTTGTAAGTAAAGATGTTAGGGCAACAGAGATGGTGAAGGATCTAGATAGCAAGACACATGAGGAACAGCTGAGGGTACTTGCTTTGTTCAAGAGGTAGTGAGAGGAGGCCTCATGGCAACCTACAGCTCCCTCATGATCCCTTTGGTGTCAGCAATAGGACCCAGGGGAACAGCACGGAGCAGCATCATAGGAGGGTCAGGTTGGGTCAGGAAAAGGTTCTTTGCAGGTGGTCGAGCACAAGTACTGGCTCCTCAGGGTAGTGGTCATGGCACCAAGCCTGCTGTAATTCAAGAAGTGTTCCGACAACACTCTCAGACGTAGAGTTTAATTTTTTAAGTAGTTTTATGTGGAGCCAGGTGTAGATTATTCTAGTGGGTTCCTTTCAACTCAGGATACCCCATGTTTCTATTATTCAGTCTGAGTACTGATACTTTTAAAAGGTCCTGGCTAAATGCTTTTAGCCTTATTTCTTTCTTACCCAGAAACATTAAAAGTTCTCAGGTGCAGTAAAAACAGCAAAGTTTCAAGGTGACAAAGCAGAAGATTCATTATTCACCTAAGACTACAAGCACAGCAAACATCCCTTCCTTAAACAGAGCTTGTAAACAGGGCAGTTCAACTTACTGCACAAGGCTTTTGTGGGATTGACCTGCTGTCCTACAAGCAGCTGCTGCAACTTCTTGATGTCTATGCGTGCTTCAGCCATGCTCTGCAGATCTCTGCCTTGAGCAGAGCTTTGACATCCATCCTCTGATGCTGAAAGAACAGAACACTCATTAAAAAAGCCAGAAGAGATTTCAAAACTCAGAAGGACGCGCCTGATAATTACAGAGCAGTTGATATTCAAAGGGGCTGCTTATCAGCAACAGCACTGCAAGAAAGTGGAAGCCCAGTATTCCAGCAAGTTGTCAAAATTACTGGAAGAGATTTGCCCTGCAAATATGAGAACTGGACTCTTTCTTTTTAAGGTTTCATTTGAAGACTTGAAAGGATTTGATGGTATTTTCTAAGTACTAACAGAAGGCGGGTACTATTGACAGTACTTAAGTAATGAGATCAGACACAAGAGGGAAGAAACAGGAAAACTTACCCCAGGGAGGATTTCCCAAATCTTTAAAATGCGTTGTTACAGATACTACATCAGTTTCTATTTTTAAGTTCATTTCTCCACTCAAATTTGCTTCAATCACCTGCAATACAATCAATTTTAAGAAAGTCACTTTTGTACTGCAGAACTACATGATGTTCTATTCAAGCTTCCAGAAGTGCTTCAGTGCCCTCACAGCTCAATTGTACATTTTCAATTTGGTTCAGACATTTGAATGCTACAGAATACATTTCTTATCATTGCTACGTGAACGATCCTAGACCAACTTCCCTCAAACTATGAAGAGAATCATTTAATTACTCGCCATTACTTGTAGAGTAAGTATTGGCTTTGGGAAGTCCACATGCTAAGATAAAGTCCTTTGAAACAACAGACTGAAGTTGGAGAAGTGCAACACTTGCTGCATTATCTCCTAGCTTTTCAACAAACAGAAAGACACATACACACTTGATGCAACACATACAGAAAATTGGATGCACTAGGAGCTAATCTGCAATTGCTTTCCAAGTCTTAAAAACAAGCATTAGTTGAACCAGAGCAGTAACTCCAAGCAGGACTTGGGAAAGCGAGGAACCCTGGAAACGTGCTGAAAGTCTTCAAATTCCATCCTGAAAATGGTATCTTACCAAAAGAAGGCCATATATTATCCTACAAAAATCAAAGGACTACTAATACACATCCACGCACATCATTTCTGTGACCAGAAGAATTCTCAGTACTTCTATAGAGGCTCACTGACAACCAAAAATTCCTACAGAATGGGAGATGCACACAGAATGACCAATCACTCTTTGAAAGACCTTCTGAAAGCAGTTTTTGCAGCGCTCATCTTGACGAAATTTACTACCAAGGCGCATCTCACATAAATAATTGTGACACTTCATATTTTTATTTGTTAATGACAGTAAAGCATGTACAAGGTGAGAGTACTCTGCCTCTTCCCTTACAGCTATCAAAAGCATTTCCCAAAGTTTTACTTAGTTTTGACTATAAATGTGCTTTGGAGAAGGAGGTTAGGAACTCAGGAAGGAGGTTATGAGCTGTGTTGATATACTACCTCTTCTGAGTGTTGCTACACACCAAAGATCAGTCCCATCATACGGCTATCCTGTGTGATAAGAGATTATCAACTCTGGAAACAAAGCAGTTACACAATGTGCTTTTGTAGCATGTAAGCACTTTCATAGAGGACACTGGGGAAGAAAGTTATATAGAGAGGAAAAATAAAATTCCAGAAGGCTTACTACAAAGGAGAAGATTTTGAAGTATGTCATACAAATAGATGAGTGACAACTGCCATTCTCAAAATTGACAGAAAGCCAGCATTTACCTCTCAACCCTTCCAACTCCTGTAAGACAGAACTACCCAATTTCAGGACTCCACATTTACCAAAAAAAAAAAAAATCCCATTTATCAAAATTGTCATGTACAGTTCCAAAATCTTTTCCAAGGATCTGTAGCTGCTTACTCACTTCAATGCTAGTAAATTTTAGTGATTTACAGTTTTGGAGAAACTAAATAAACAAACAAAAAGTAAATCAATCAATTTTTAGACCTCCTGCACAAAGCTTCCTCCAATGAAGGGCTTACCAGCCTCCAGAAACTCACCATGTCAGAATCTAAAGCACGGGCTGACATCCATGAGCCATTAAAAAGATTTCCTCCAAATCATACCTCAAGTTCACCAAAAGGTCATTTATAAAAAAAAAAAAGACTCACTTAATAGGGCATTCTTTTTAATGTAATCACTATAAAGTGTCCAGCACACTTCATGAAAGACTGCAATTTCTTTCCATCTGTAAAGAGTGACTTGTATGTATTATGCAGCAACATAATATCATGTTCTTTCTGGAACTCAGTGCAAAAAGAGGATGTTCTATGAGGTCCTGGACAAGTTTTAGGACTGTCAGTCCTAAAACAAATTCCATCATTCCCTTCATCACTTCTCTTCAGCCCCTACACAATCTTCAGGTACCTTTAACTCAAAATCCATCCCATACAAAAGACAAAATATAACAGAGGCATCAGATCAGGCAACAGGGAAAACAACAAGTGTTACAACCAAGAGGTCTGTAGGACACAGACTGAAGTGCCTTAACTTACAATACAATTGCTGATATTCTTCATTCTCTCCACAATATTCTTCATTGTTTTCAGTGCTGGTAGGTAAATACTGACCTAGAAAGAAAAAAAACAAAAAAACAAAACCACCATAGTCATGACAGTATTTCATCTGTAATGTTCTAGTTTCCCCTTCAAGTACATCCTTATTTTGGACACCTCAGCTACACACTGAGTGGGAGGAACACGATACTGTACTAAATTCAGCAAACAATCCAAGAACAAAAGAACTCTTTCCCATTCCAGTAACAGGCCATCCCTCTAGCAATTGCTTCAGACACACTATCCCAAAGCCACGTTGAAAATAGAGGGCAGGTAAGATTCTCATGTGAACCTACACCTGTGTAACTGAATAGACAAAGTTACTACAGCTGATCACCTTTGAAACCACATCAGTGTAAATCTGAAATAACAGAATGCATCAAGTTTCTACTGTGTCTTACATCTTCTGATTTGAAATAATCTTAGCTATGGAGGTAACAGAGAACTATATCCTCAAGCAGGAACACAATTTGCACAAGGACCTTTTGTTGCAGTTCTGCTGAAAGTTAAAAAGGATATAAAAAGGATATTTAAAAAAGAAACAGGAGGAAAAACATACAAGTAACTCAGCCAGGTAGGCTAGAAATTCCAGACAGCAGATTATTGGGGCTACTTGGTACCTAAGCAGTTAAATCATATGAAGTAATCACAAACCTTAGTGTTTTGGAGACACTCCTGCACAAAGCTATGCAAGTCCTTTGCTTCTCCACTGTCCCATCCCAAATAATGCAGCAGCAAATTACAACTACCTGCTCCATTTTTACTTATTTGGGGCTCTTGTCAAGATGCAACATCCCCAAACTTCCAGCTTTCCCTTTTCCGCCCCTTCTCCTCTCCAAAACCCACTGCCAGCATACCCCATAGCAGTATAAACCTTCTCACTCCATAGGAAATACAAAACAGAGGCTTACATCAAAGTCTGGCACACTGGGCTCTCTGAAGTCATTCCATAGTCTTCTGGGAATAACCTTCACAGGAATGTCATGTGTCACAATCCTACTGCTGCTTGATAAGGACGGCTTGAGAGAGACAGAACATATCTTTTAAGTAAGAAACAGGTTCAATTCTGAATCCAAATTTTTCACACCCAGTCGGGGAAAAACTAGATCCAACTACCCCAGATACCCAGTTCCATTTCTCTATTTTTCCACAGGTTCTCTATTAAGCTGATTTTGAGTTCAGAAGAGTTTAAGAGTCATTAGTACCTATGAGCTAACTTTAAACTGCCCTCAATAAGAAGGCAACAGACCACAGAAAATGTAGAGAATGAAGAAATGGAGAAAGGTAGCAGGTGACAAAGATATTGGACAAAGATGTTTCGGCCACATGGCTTTCATTCCTCCCTACTCCCTTCTTATCTTTTTGGAAAATATAATTCTGGTATTATCTGTCAATCTGGTAGGAAAGGCCAGTAAGGGGAAAAATGCCAAGATTTTTCTTTATTTCGTTTTCTAGAATTACACCAAAGACTACCAGAGCTACAATTCGACCTACAGAAAGACACTTAATTTTGAACAATTTTAACATAATAAAGCATTATGGCACTTACTAGCTCCACAGCAACTCTGAGACAGGGAGAATGTTTGTTAGTCAACTTGATCTTCACTGCCTTTGCACTCTGGGCAGTTTTTAATGCTCTTGACAGGTTCTCAGGCATGAGCTCTAAATATATTTCATTGTGATCTACATCTACTCCCTCCATCTGATATTCATCAAAGAAATTCCCCTGCAAGGTTTGAAATTTGAGAAAACAAAGCAAATTAAAAAAAAAAAAGGAGGGTCAAGTTGGACTCCACAGCCCTTAGTCGGTTACAGCAGGTATCCTGCGCCCAACACCACCTGCAGGAACCAATGCATGAAGATGGAGACTCACTGCTCCAGAGGTGAAGCTATTAGCTTCGGATCGTCCCCCAGCACCTCAAAATACACGGCAGAAGGGTGAGTTGCGCTTTACTGCCTCCAGTCCTGGGCAGGCCAGCACACAAGGAATCCTTAATTAGAACGGACGACCGAGGAAAAGCGGCATTAGCCA
Organism: Centrocercus urophasianus; assembly: GCF_019232065.1. Lineage (NCBI taxonomy): Eukaryota > Metazoa > Chordata > Aves > Galliformes > Phasianidae > Centrocercus > Centrocercus urophasianus. The sequence continues at coordinate 89,828,702 of NW_024884253.1, read as the reverse complement.
CAAACCCCAGCCCTGCACTGCGACAAGGCATCAGTGCAAAACAGGCTGCCTTGAGCGGCACGACAGCTCCGAGACACCTCTGGAAGGGGCCGTATTTATAAGGAACGCCTCGTGAAAGACACCTGGCCGCGGGCACTACTTCTCACTGCCTGAGCACCGAACCTCCCCGGCTCACCTGGCACAGCTCGCCCCACATGCTGACTCCTCCATTAGCAACTCTGTCGGACAGGATGAAGTACAGCTTGCTCTCTGTCAGACGCAGGGTGCAGCTCTTGGCTAATTTCGCGATCGTGTTAATTACACCTGGTGGGGCGGAGGGAAGAGCAGAGCCGCTCCGTGCTGTGCACCGCGGCGGCAGGGCAGAACCTCTGCCGCCCAAACCGCCACAGAAACGCCGCGCCCCCGCAAGGCAAAGCGCGCAGCTTCACGCCGCCCCGCCCGCGGCACGGCGACCGGACACCGCCGGCATGCGCAGCCCTTCCTCTTCCGCGCCCTCGGGAAAGGCAGCCCGAGCCGCTCAGCCGCGGCGCGGCCACCCCGTGCCCTCGGCACGGCATACTCACGGCTGAAGTGGTTGAGACAGGCGAGATCCACGATCTTAGCCCTAAAGCGCATAGCGACCAACGGCAACCGCGGCAACGCCGCGCCGCTCCGACTGCGCGGCTGCGGGCGGGGACTGGGCCTTGCGCCGGCGGGAAGCGAGGATCGGACGGAAAGCCCGGAGCGGAGCGGGCGGGACCGGAGCAGAGCGTTCCGGCACGGCACAGCCTGGGAAAGAGCGGCTTCTGGCCCGAGCCCTACGCGAGAAGCAACGATTTCAGCCACAGTGCGCTGTGCGGAAGCGACACCTGGCAATTGATTGATATCTTCGGCATATAATTGATTCAGCAAACCGACCTTCTATGCGGGGAGGGCTGTTTTCCTAAATAAGCAGGACATGTCAGTTGTGAAAGCAGAGTTCCACAAGCCGTGAGGAGGTGTGATAATACAGGCACCACAGCAAGGCCGATGTGACCATTAAAAGCTTGGCCAGAAGCCGATTTTTTAATAAATAATTTATTGATCAAATATGGGATCTGACCTACTTAGCACACAACATTTGGCTAGACAGCAACTCCCAGTGGAACTCCATGACCGCCTAAGATCCCTTGCAAGAACCATGTATTACCATAGCGCAGGTAATATTAGATTATATTAGATACAGTGCGCAATATTAGATTTTAATATGCATAGCAATTCTAGGAGGCACTTCATGGAAATTGCATGAATATTCACAAGTTGAGTGTATACAATCTGCCATCCCCCATGCACCCAGTGCTGCAATGCAGTAGTGTCAGCATTAGGGTAAGTGAGTTTAATTCCCAGATTTCTGTGACAGAAACCATTGCAAATTCTGCCTGTGTAGAATCACACTGAAGTGGAGCCTTCTCAGTTGCTATTCTGAACAGTGACATTAACCCAAAGTGAAAGTCAAAGAGCTTGCCTCAGAGCAGAATTTCCTCTCCTGCACTAAAGACTCCACATCTGGATGCAGTGCTCCAGGGGAGGCCTCACCAGGGCAGAGTAGAGGGACACACAAGTAGAGGGACACTTCCAAGCAAGTATGGCCAAAGATCAAGCCCAGAGTGGAGCATGGGCAAGGGCAGGAGTTCATTGCAATGTTAAGACCTATGGCCTGGCACAAAATGATGAAGGGTGCAGATTGTAATTGTTAAGCTTTTGCATTTTTGTAACCCATTATTTAAGTTGCCTGTTACAGAAACATTATAACTGGAACTCTTTGTTGCTAGCCAGGCCAGAGACAAGGTGAGGAGTTCATTAAAATGTTAATTACTGTAGACTAGTCCAAAGCCAACAGGGAAGAGATTATGATGCTGATACCTATAAACTGTTGTAACCTGTGACCTGAGTCACACGATATAGAAAGTCCTATAGCAGGTACCATGCAAACCAGCAGAAAAATAAATGCCATTAGAAGCAGTGCAAATACAGATGTGCCCTGACCTAGTCATAGCTTCCATGGAAATAAGTAAGAAGCATTACTTTTGGAGCAACCTTTGTGTATGCAGCCCCAGGCAAGCCCCAAGTTCAGACGCTCATGATGGTATAGAAACATTCAACTTTGTTTTTACTCCTGCTGCCAATGCTGCCACCATCATCACCCTCAGTGAAAGCTGGAGTTGGTAAGTGCTGTGATTTTTACAGCTCTTTGGAGCCTGACTTCACCAATGCAGTCTTCCAAATCATTTGAAAGATTCTTTACTCTGAAGTGAAACTATGCAGAAATACACTTTTTTTTTTCCCTCTTTTTTGCTAAGACCACAGCATTGTTTTGGGGGGAATGTGCCTCTTATTGTGCTGTTGAATTCCTATTGGAAAACCTCCAACGTCTGCTCTTTCTTTTTTTCTCCCATATTAAAGAATGTATATTACACGTCAGTCATCCCAAATAGAGATTATTTTGGCAAGCACACACTATTATATTAAAGTGTAGTCAGACTAAGAACTTGCTTCTACAGATAGATAAGCAAGAATGTAGAGCAATCTCTTTAGAAACAAAGTACTCATACATTTTGTATAAAATGTATATTGACACAAACTATACAACTTAGTATTTGTATTTTACAAAACACAATTTTTGAGCTATTAATACCAGCTATTCCAATCCATGATTTTACATTTCCAATGAATATTCACACACATTAGTGAATTGGTGTTACTTCTTTAGTCTTTATCAGGAAGTCTAGAATAAGAAGCATAACATTCAAGGGAGGTTCTTATTAAATTGCATTCATCCCAGAAACAGTAGGTTTAGACAATCTGAAGTAGATGCAAACACAAACTGGAAAGGCAGAATAAGCTAAAGCTGGTGTCTAACCTTAATGTATGATGCATCAGGCATTGGTACTACAGGCAATACCAAAAACAGTGTGCATACTCTGTTGAAGACAGCAGCATCTAAGCGAAGCAGAACATCAAGAAGGCGGGAATTCCTCTTTCTTAAAGAGCTGTCTGCTAAGGCAGAACATGCAGGAGAACATGCAGGAAAAAGGATGGGACCGTGTTGGCTCATGAAGCGACTGGGAAACCGTTTATAGGACCAGTAAACAGAACTTGATCCTCAGGTGCCAGAAAGACTTAAGAGATCCAGAAGAAATTGAAATGCTGCAACTGAAAGATACTGAACTGACTGCAGACAATCCCAATGAAAACTCTTCCCCTCAAATCAGTACTTACTTAAACTAGAAACAACAGTTCATTCCCAGTGTGTTATTTGAAAAGACCAACAAGAACATAACAGTGTTTGCTTCTTTTATTATGGAAGATATAAAAATGCAGAGTGTAGTGAAGCTATCATTAGAAGTTTAAACTTCTTCTGAACCAACTTTCTATTTACATTCACAAAATTCCCCAAGTGGAACAATATCAAATGTAAAAAACACATTATCGGCATATACCATATATACAAGTTCAGAGATTTCATACCTCTGTTACTCTATAAGTGACTGTAACACAAGTTCTACTTCCTTTACACAAGTATTTAATGTTAAGTTGATGAAATTACTCAAGGAACACAAAGCAGAATCTGGGCAAAATTCTGCTATCTGAACAGCTACTTTACAAATATAATACAAAAGAATAGAGCCAAGTTTCAGCCAAGCTCAGTCTTCTGCTGTAGCGAAATGCCCATGCTCCAAATTGAACTACTGATTATTATTGACATTAAGCCAGAAATGTCTTGGAAATCAAAACCATACTGGTTTTCAAGATCACTGATGAGTTATTTGGAAATGCAAGCCTTTTTACTTCTTTTAAAACTCTGCCCTCAAGCGGAAAAGCCAAATAAAACAGTTAAGCTTGCTTTGTATGATCAGACATTCTTTTAAGAAGAAGACACCACTCTGTATTGCTCTTATCTGGAACCAATTTCTGCTTAGTAAAGTAAGGCACTTCTTCAGACAGGACCATTTAACTATGCTTTAGGGTAGGTCCATTTTACACAAAGAACTGACTTCAGCTAGGCCTCTTGTGACCGCGAAAGGGATGCTGTTAAGAACTGTAGCTCTCCAAGCATGGATGGCCCCAACAATACCAGATGGATTGCTTGAACCCAAGTCACACAGTGAATATATGGCCGCCAGCTGCACACCCCATGGAACATCTGCAAAAAGTTAACACAAATTAGCTTCTATCAACTTGAATATGCAGCAATTCTGGGGGAAACTGTTTGTTCAAAAACTGGAATAAAAACATCAACAGGTGAGATATCTACAGCCTGAAAGTAGCAAGAAGACAATCTGCACAAAAATTCCTTAACATCTCATTTTATACTTGCACTTCCCAGCTCTCGAATTCAGCAGGGTTTTAGTATTCAATGGACACAAAGGATTTGAGCATCCAGTAATTGTATTCTAGTGCAGGGTGATTAAACTATGAAAACAAATAGATTTACACAGAGACAGAAAAATACGATTACAGATGTGTCCATCCACTTACTTGGAAAAGCCTGAGACTCAAGAAAGAGAAGCTGTAGGTCAAATAATTCTCTCACAGCAGTGAACGTTCCACTGCAAAATAAACTTAGTATCCAGAATAACTTAGTACTGCATATCTCTGCTGCTCTTCCTGTCTTGCTTCGTCTCAGTCAAGAATTTAGAACAGTATGAGCTGCTCAGGTAGCAAACTAACAATTCTTGCTTGCGTCAAAATGTACTCTGAGGCAGCTGGTACATTAGGTGAAACAGAATAATTTCAAGTTGTCTGAGAATACCTCCAAGAAGCTCCCTGACTGAGAAAAACATTAATAGCCAGGCTTCATTATCTTTGGAAGAGCCAGGGACTCAAACTGAAACCTGTCTGTTCTGTTCCTTACTAACATAAAATTGCACAAGCAGGGTGTTCTGGCACAAATGTCCTAATTTGTACTCATTCTGTTTATTGCAGATTTTATATTAAAGTTCTTCTGAACAGACATTACCTTCCTCTTTTGCATGCTGTACAAACAGTCCAATTACAGAACTAATATTCTTCACAGCAGAAAGATATCCTTCCTTCAAACCTATTTGTCCCAATCGACCTGAAAAAACAAAAGAAACCCCAACAAAATAAAAACCCAAAATCCTCCCTCTTGTTACTGCATCTGTCTTGGGAACAACAGCAGTCCTATTCCTCTTCTAACCACAGATCCCAAGGTATTGTTCATACAGTTTGAAAGAATAAACTCTTGAAGAACGCAACTTCTGTTAAACATTATGTAACTAAAAACATCTAGTGGAGTCCAAAGTTCATCGATTTATGCTGAATGCCCCCTAGAGAGCAAATTAAGGATTTTAACTTCACAAGTGGCAAAGCCTTATTTTATATACTTTGGTATAAAAACAAGCAGCTACCAAGGATATGTCTTCATTTCAAATACATAAAATATATTGATATTTACTATCATTAAATCATAGTAACATCTCTCAGAATCTACGTACATGCTTTTCACAGGATGGCAAACAGAAAATACTCGCACGAGATTGTAACAGTTTGTCTTTCAAGGTGAAAAATCTTTTGAGGAAATAAAAAAAAAAAAAAGAAAGAAGCAAAAATACTTCAAATTACTTTCCACACTGGACTGACCTTTTTCAAGGACATACATTAAGCAGAAATTCAAAGAAAAATTTAGATTACTTACCAATTAGCCTGAGTGTCAATGCTATAATACTGTCAGGAACAGATTGTGCAGTTTCACGGTCTTTTCTCTTCTTTATCCATTTATCCATAGAAGGCCAAAGCACTTTGCTGTGAAAGATGAATTAATTTGAAAATTTGATACTGCATGAGGGGGTGGTATTTATAGAATAACAAACGATTCTTTTGCTTATCATGGATTTCCCCAGTTCCATTTATATCTTTAATTCATAGAATCCCTCCAAGCACTGGAAGGCCACCATGAGGTCTCCCACAGCCTTCTCTTCTCCAAGCTGAACAAGCCCAGTTCCCTCAGCCTTTCCTCACACAGAGCTGCTCCAGCCCTCTGCTCATCTCAGTGCCTCCTCTGGACCCGCTCCCAGAGCTCCACGTCCTTCCTGTGCTGGGGCCCCAGGCCTGGACGCAGCGCTGCAGATGGGGCCTCACAAGAGCTGAGCAGAGGGGGACCATTTCTTTGCAACATTCTGCATCTCTACATGAAGTCTTGAGGGTACTCCACTGACTTTTTACATCTGTATTTGGATATGACTTGTACACCTTTGAAATGTCAAGATATTATACAAGTTTCTTCTATCACTGAAAATTAAAAGTTTTTATGTTACAAATAGGATCCGATGCTTGTTTTAGAAAAAAGAAAAAAAAAAGATTAACAACACAACCAACCAACAAAAACAAAAAATCACCAACCAAACAGCAACAAAAAAGCAGGTAAAACGTCTGAACAAACTGCTTGCCACAATACCTTATAACATTGTCATGTGTCCAATCCCATTTAAGGTGAGAGCAAAGTAGATCAATAGCAAATATGTACTGCCAAGCATCGTCACTCAGATCTTCTCCATACTGCTCATTCAGCTGAAATTCTACCTTTGGACATGACTGCATTTCTAAAAGCAGGTTTGAGACCATAATACCAGCATCTGAAGATGAACCCTGGAAATGCAAAAGTTGATGACCTTAATGAATGAAAAGTTACAACCTAGAAACATCCTCTTTACAAATAATAGATTCTGACTATGTACAGCAACCATTGGAGATCATCTTACACCACAAATTCAACTTTTGAGCTTGACTTAACACAAACAAAACACAGTGAACCAATACCTTCTAGTTCTCAATATTCTTCTTGATGGTTTAAATAAGAGCAGTTTGAGTAAACAAACATGACCACAAACCATACTCTTCCTTCTGCTTCCACAATTTGGAGATTTTTATTTCTCTTGGCAACACTTTAAGGTTAGAAGAGGCCTTATCCAATGTAAGATTACACCAGTAATACTCGCTTTGAGATTTATTTTTTTTTTTAATTTTACGATGCTAAAATTTGTTATTGATTATCACTCATTAGGGTTTAATTTCAAAGCAAGTACTTTCAATATCTGAAGTAATAATGACTGAAAAAATGTCACATAACATTGTTCTGCTAATTAAAAAGCTAGAGTAAGCAAGGAAATTTAAAGACAAACATCCTTTGAAAACCTTACGAAATAAGACAAAACATTTAGGTACATAACACAAACATAGTGGCTGCTTAATTTCTTGGTACTTAAGACCATACAAATAGGATATTCTGCAATTTCACTAAAATTGGTATTCTTCAGCTGAGAACAAAATCTCCATGCTACACAAGCTTTTCTGCCACACGTAGGGTCATCTTAATACTGAGATCATAGAATTACAGAATCATTAATGCGGAAAAGACCTCTAAAATCATCAGGTCCAATCATCAAACCAACACTACCATGCCCATTACACCACATCTTTAAGTGCCATGTCTACATTTTCCTTGAACACTTCCAGGGACACTGACTCCACCACTTCCATGGGCAGCCTCTTCCAATGCTTGACCACTATTTCAGAGAAATTTGAATTAATATCCAACTTGAATCTCACCAGCACAACTTGATGCCATTACCTCTCACCCTCATTTCACTACAGCTTCCCTTCAGGCACCAACTGAAGGTACTTCAAGCCCAAAGCTAAACACAGTACTCAAGGTGAAGCCTCACCAGTACTGAGTATAGGGGGACTATCACTTCCCTAGTCTCGCTATTTCTGATACTAGCCAGAATGCCACTGGTCTTCTTGGACACCTGGGCACACTGCTGGCTCATGTTAAGATGGCTGTCAGCCAACAGCCTCAGATCTCTCAGATTCTCCCCATCTGCAGCACTTCTGAGATTTTATGGAACTCCAAGCCATAAAGTAGGTAGTGAGAGTATACAGAACTAATGGTTCCGGGGACATTTACTAAGGCATATGTACATGTATCTCTACTGGCACAAGATTGAAAGCAATAACCTAACAAAAAGGAGAGTATAATTCCTTTGCAAGCGGGGATTTTAGTTCTGAATTACTCTGATTGATCACCATAGCTTTGTGTACATCCAAACAAATAAGAAACACATACAAATCCACAACCTCCTATCTCATTCCTATGTAAGCCTGTAACAGAGCATTTATAGGGGTTGTAACTCTACTCTTACCATACAAAAAATACATGCTTTTCCAGTGGGTATAACACAAAGGCCACACTGATAACTGTAAACCTACTTGTAGTTCCAATGACAGATATCAAACAACATGCTTAGGACTGAGAAATCAAGATGACTTTTTTCACTTGGTATTTTACAGAACTATAGCTCTTCCACCATGCAAGCCTGGTATTAATATCGGTCTTCAAAACTACTAGGGCACTGGCTTTTAGCAAGCACTCAAACTTGTTACACAAACTTTTTATCCAGAAGCAAAGTATCTCCAGCTTCTCATCTGCATTATGTAAATTTGCTCTTACAGATATCAAGGATGATCCAGTTTTTCCACTTTGCAACATTCCTTTTAGGATAGCAATATATGCCTGCTTAAAACTGACAGAAATTAAATGACTTGTCCAGGATCACACATGAAGTCTCGGGCTCATACTTGAACTTGATTGTAACTACTTGTGAAATCAGATTTGTCAACATTTTTGAGGGCAATAAGTGGTTACTTACAGTATACCTCACAGAAAGATCACATGTAAGATGAGACATGCTTATCCTGAAAATAAGTGTGATAAACAACTTCCCATTACAATTAAAGACAGGCATGCTCAATAAAACTGAAAACAAAACAATACCCCACAAAATAAACCAAACAAGAAATGACCTAAAGGAACATGAAAAAAAAAAAAAGAAAAAAGAAAATCACAGTTCCACAGAGGCATATAATTCCCTGGTTCAAGAATGCTTAAATAGAGAAAGTTAAAATATAAAATCGATGTTTACCTTAAACGCTTAATAGAGGGATTAGTAATAATATGGAAAAGTACCAAAACAATGTTGTGTTTTGATAGGACTTAGATAACCACAGAAAGAAAGACTTAAGTAGCATTAGTTGTGCAACTTTACAAACTCCATAAGATATTCACTGAGCATCTTTACATCCTTCACCAGAAGCTTCTTGGTTTTATACAGCCTGCAAGGGGAACAAAGCAGATGAAAGCTGACACTGTTAGCGAAAGGAGAAGTTACCTGCTCCCAGCTGAGACAGGCATTCAAACAGGCCAGGACATTGTCATTTGCATTCTGCCTGATAATTAATTGCATAGCTTTGTTGATTGCACCTTGGAAGAAAAATATGTCAGGCCATATATTTGTGATGAATATAATCAATTTCACTGAGTCTGGAAAGTCTAAGAAGAAAAAAAAAAAAAAGAGAACGTAAGTTTTCAACATTTATTAAAAGCAAGTTAAAAGTATACTCAGACATTAAAAGCTAGTACATTCCACAACAAGACAACAAGGAGAAAAGGCAGAAGTCACTTAACAACTGCAGACCAATGAAAGGGAGTCATACTGTCACACCTCAGTCCTTTCCTTAAATTGATGTGAAAGGGGAGGAATCAAACAAAAAAGCCACCTCTCCCACTGTAATAGTCTTTTTTATTTTTTCTTTCCAAAAAGAGAGTGTTTTAGTCAGTAGGCCAATTATGGCATCGCCAGACTTGGCTGAATAACAATAGTGACCACAGTTCTTTTGTCTTTTAAGTTTTGTCCCCTGTTATTCTTCTTACTATTTAGTTTACTGAGTGGTCTTGGAGCACAGAAACTGGATTCTTTTATGATGACATTAAATTGGAACATGCACTCCAGAATCCTGCCTAGTGCACTCCAGTCACAAATGGATACTCAGATCACTGCATCAAGCCAAAGATAGTCATGAAGAAAAAAAAAAAAGAAAAAAAAAAGGAAGAAGATGACAAGAACAGCAGAGGTGAGTCATTTAATGCAGAATACCTGAAAGGAGAATGTAACAAAAATAGATGGACAGAAAGTCAAGAGAACAAATGATGCAAGTCTAAAGAGGCAGTACTGACTACTTACAGATAATCTGGCAGATGAGTAGAAGAAACATAGTTCACTCTTATTGCCAAGTTTCTGACAAGAATTAATATGTGAAACTATATTGATGATAAAATCTCAAAATAAATGCATTGGTAATCAAATAAAAATAAATTCTGGATGCCATCTACAGCATGGAAGAAAAGATTATCAGGAGTAGTCAACATGGGTTCACCAAGGCGAAATCACGATCATGATAGCCTTTCATGATCCGCTGGGCAGATGAGTGCAGAGAAGCACGTGTTGTCCACCTTGACTTCAGTAAGACTTTTGACAGTGTCTCCTCTAACATCCTCATAGGTAAGTGCAGGAACCGTGAGGACAGATGACTGGACACTGAAATAGACTGAGAGCTGGCTGACTGGCATAGTTCAGAAGGTTGTGATCAGCAGCACAGTCTGGTTGGAAGCCTGTAGCTACTGGTGTTCCTCAAGCAGTCAGTATTGGTCCAGTCTTGTCTAACACCATCATCAGTGGCCTGGATGAAGGGACAGTTTATCCCCAGAAAGTCTGCTAATGATACAAAGTTGGGAGGAGCAGCTGACATGAGAATGCTATGCTGGTATTCAGTGAGACCTGGACAGGCTGGAGACCTGGGTGGAAAGGAACCTGATGAGGTTCAAAAAACAGAAAATCCTGCACCTGGTGAGGAATAACTGTAAGCATCAGTATAGTTTAGAGACTGATCTGCTGGAAAGGAGTTCTGCAGGACCAGGTGTTCTGGTGGGTAACAGCTTGACCAAAACCCAGCAGTGCACTCTTGTAACCAAGAAGGACAATGATGTCCTGGGATGCCTTAAAAAGAGCTTGGCCAGCAAGTCAAGGGAGGTTCTCCTCCCCCTCTACTCTGCCCTGGTGAGACCACATGTGGAGTATACAGTTCAGGGCTCCCCAGAATTCTCCCCTGAGCCTCTGGAACAGGAGAAAAGGGAAGGGGAGTCAAGAGAGTGTCCAGTAGAGGACTGAGAAGATGACTAGGGGCCTGGAGCATCTGCCTCATGAGGAAAAGCTGAGAGACCTGTGACTGTTTAGCCTGAAGAAGACTGAGAGGGGATCTTTATGAATGCTTATAAATGTCCAATGGATGAGCAAGGCCAGGCTGTTTTCAGTAGTGCCTTGTGACAGGACAAGAGGCAATGGGCACAAACTGGAAAACATGAAGTTCTGTTCAAACATGAGGACTAAACTTCAAACTTTAGTCTGAAGGTGAACAGCAGAAAGCTGCCCAGGGAAGTTGTGGAGTCTCCTTCTCTGGAGATCGTCAAAACCCACCTGGACATTTTCATGTGCAACCTACTCTAAGGAGCCTGTTTTAGCAGGAGGGTTGATGATCTCAGGAGGTCCCTTCCAATCCCTATGATTATGTGAAATGAATGAAAAAACTCCTCAATATATGTTTATAACTTTTCACATTCAAAATTAATAATAAAAACACAGAACATACACAACAGGAATTCATGTAATTCTAAGTAACAATAGAAAATCATTCAACATAGTTTGCACTTAGCTACTGGTGTTTAGATCTTACTTCCTCCCCCAGAAAAAAAGTGAACTTTTAGAAATTTGTAAGGGCCTACAAAAAGGTAAAGTACCAAGATACTGCAAAATAAAAGACTTAATTGCTAGACTAAGAAAAAGTAGACACAGTAGAGTAATAAGATTAATAAGATGAAAAAATAGAATGATGATGATTGACATTGATAGAAAGAAAGGCGGGTAAGAAAAAAAGAGTTACAAAAAAAGAAAAAGAGAGGAAAAATACTTAAGAACAGAATAAAATCATAATCTTTATTTTAAAACAAAAGAAATACCTTAAGCTTCAATAGTTGTGCAATTTAGCCCTGCAGTGCACCCCAGCTGCTATTTTTTTAACCTGAATTTGGCATGCAGATACCAATATACTGCTTTTGATCTCCAGATGGTCACAGATTTTGAAGTTAAGTGAAGCCCTTCCAGAACTACTACAGAGTTCTCAGCTACTAGTGATACCATTTATGTTTAATTACCTTTGTTACTTTATCACTCAAGATAATGGAAACAAATGGAGGAAAACAAAAAACACCAATCAAAACCTCTCAACCAAGCAAGGCTTTGGACAATAGACGACGGCAAAACATTAAGGAGGACATGTTACATAAATGCACTGGTTTTGATTCTGGTGTCCAACTCCTGACACTGTTTTAAGCCAAAAACTAAAAAAAAAAGTTTCAGATATCAGTCTTTATTTGGTAAAAACAATAATAAGCAAAAAGTACAAAATTCCCTGGCATCATAGTATCATTTTGGAGATGACAGGGCAAAAATGAAAGCACAGAGTATTTATTTGAAAAACGAGTTGACCAGTAAGAGCACCAAGCTGAGATACAGAGATACAGAGGTAGAGGAACCAAACAAATTTCTTCTAGAATGGTCTGTATCTCTGTGCTGTAGATGAAAGGTCTAAGGAAAGTGTCTCTTTCACAGAAGGATTTTTTTTTTAGTATTTGCTTTCAGAGGCAATCATTCTGTAGCACTATAGCACAGACACATCACATCGTTAAAAACACGAGGCCACCAAGACACACTATACCTTCTTTCAGTAAGCTATAGCAGAAGAGGCGGGCTCTTTCCAAATCTCCCAGCTGTCGACAAACTCCTGTATAAACTCGACAAAGAGCCTGATTGAAACTGTAAGTCGAGGCCATTTTCTGAGCCTTGAGTTTATTGAGAATAACATGCAGCAATGACTCCGCTAAATGCTGTAAGGCATAAAAAATAGTTATTAGACTGTACTATATTTGAGAACATTTAATAGCATTATAACAGTATGACAAGAGAACTACCTGTAAGAGCATAGATTGCAGGTATATATACAAAAGAATGCACATAATTAAATCAGAGGAACCAGCAAAAGAAAGAAGAAAAGTGAGTAGAAACTTCTCTGAACACACATGCCTTTAAAGAGAGACAGAACGGGACTACTCTTCTTTAGAAATGAATTGTGTAGTTACATGACTAAAACCTATCTACCATAAACAAAAAGTGAGACAGCAATAAAGGACCCCTTTAGTGGGTGCAAATGGAGTATCTTAACTTGGCTGCTCCCAGAGCTGTCACAGGAAGACAAGCAGCCCATTGTCCAGGTGCAAGTTTTACCAGTTTATTCAACAGCAGAGGTTCTCCACAGATCATCTGATGTTCCCTTGAGAAGGTGCAAGACTTACTAAAAGATGTTTAGAGGGCTGAAAGTATGAAACAATTGAGAAGCTTAGGAATGAGTGCTCTGGAGGGGCCTTGAGTTTAGGCTGGTAACCTGCAGACATCAAAAGCCTGAATGGTGGCTCTGAAGAAACCAAAAGTCCAAGTACGTGTCAACCTGAGGGTTCTGGTAATGTCAAAAGTCTGTTCTAGCTATTGCAGCAATATGCATTTGCTTGTGCCATTCTGTAAGTCAACATGCACAAGACCATGCGTTTAAGGATGCCTGAGACAAGAGGGGAGAAATATGAGCCACCTACTGGACAGACTAAATGTCTACTAGGAGTAAATACTCAACATCGCTACTTGCTGGACCTGGAAGGAATGTTGTCACAGTCTTCCTTCTTTAAAGTTAGCAAATACAGCAATTCCTAACAAAGATGACCCAAGAACTCTGTATACACCTTCTGAGGATAACTGAGAGATCAGTATTCCGATTTAATTTCATTTTATGAACTGGAACAAGGCAAAATGCTGCCACAAATCAACTGTTTAATTGCCCTGCTGCAGACTATAAACCATCTACAGAATGACATCAAATAAAGTGAATTTTTTCAACTCTGAAACCAAGCAAGTTCTGAGACACCAAATAATGAAAAATTTTTCCAATAAAATTAACTTGAGCAACTTGGTACAGAATTAAGATAAACACAGAATAAAAGGCTAAACCACTATCATATATAGCACTGTTTATCTTGTTTCATTGAAGGAAAAAAAAAAGCTAAAAACAATAATCAAGCCTCACCTTTAAAGGAAGGAAACTTCTCTTACATTACCCACTACAAATAATGCAGTATAAATAAAATACTGCTTTTCTTATGTGTGCATAAAGCATCTACACATAGTTTTGAATCTTGGACACCACTGAACAGTAACTTCTGTTTTGTTTGTTGATTCACAGAACAACTTGGGCTGGAAGGGACCTCAAAAATACTTATTTCTAACCTCCCTGCTCAAGGCAGGGCTGCAAACTACTAGGATCAAACACTACAACAGCTGCCTACGAGCCCATCTAGACTGGCTCTGAAAACCCCAGGGAGGGAGCATCTCTGCTCTCTGGGCAACCTGTCCCATCACCTTACCACACTCTCAATTAAAAACTTACAAAAGTTCACATGTATGATTATCTTTCAACACTACACTGTCACTACAGATTGCCTGAACAATTGAGAATTCAACTACTACATGCTCGCTACTTCATTTGCACAGGAGACACTACTAAAATACAAAACTCAGAATGATGCTACTTACCCTGTTTTTTATACCAAATTCATTGACAACTTCTTTCTCTTCATCTCTCATTATTGGAATCTTTGAGATATTGCCCAAATGACTTTGAATTACTGGTAACAAGTCAAAGCAGGATTCAGCAATTTTCTTCAATGCCAAATCAACTTTCTGGCAGTCAGGATCAACGATTTGCTTTACTGGGAAAGATGTTTCTAAACTGGAACCGTGTGCTGAATCACTGATTTCACAGCTCTTGTCATCGGAATTCTCCTCTATTTCAGAGTCCACATTTTGATCGTTTCCAATAACAGCAGTACCAGTGGGCTCCAGCTTTGGTGGTTCACTGTCTAACCTCAGCCTCTTTGCACTTCTAGGCATAGGTACTGGCAATAACGTCCTTTTTTCAAGACGACTCGATGAGCTTGAAATCAATTGCTGATTTTTCACATTTGTGTCCTGATCTTTGCTACCGTCAGACTTCAAAGTGCTCCCAGTTTTAACAAAAGCAGTTGATGTAGATGCTATTGTTTTGAAACTGCCTATTTGAGCCACAGGTCCAGGGGAACTCTGGCTATCTGAAAGAGCACACAGGTTAAGCTGAATATTGCCCTTCAGAATGTTTAATGTCCTTGCCCTTGCAGATAGCTCTGGATACATAGTGTCCAATATTTTCACAGAGTTCTCCTGAGGAGCACCAGTAGCAGCACCATCCGTTGCGCACAGAGGAAGTCTTCCTGGGACAGGAAGCGCGTGCTTTGGAATAGAAGTACAAAATTGCAAAGGTGAGGAGAGAATCCTTTTACCTACTGCCATTTCTGAAGGTGATGGAGAGGAAAACAGAAGGGCAGATTTGACTGTTGGAGTATCTGTCAGGGGAGACATCAGAGGAGGAACAGGGGATTCATGTAGAGGCGATATCAGTTCATCAAGAGGGGAAAGCAAAGAGGATCGATCAGCAGAAGACATCACTGGGCCCATAGAACATGTAGTGGCTCTTGGAGGAGTAGCGATCAAAGGCAGCAGCAGGGGCGGCAGAGGAGGGCCCATCTCTTGCCTGATTTTGTTTATAGTCTCAGATAAACTTTTTGTTGGCATAGAAGTGTCAGCATTTGCAAGAACTGGCTCAGTTACTTTAACTTCAAGAGCATTTGTTTTGCTTTTACCTTGAAACAGTTTTTTTGATAGCCTGCCATGCACTACTTGGACAGCTGCCTTGGTTGAAACACTCAAGACTTCTGACTGTTCTTGCCCTTTGCACTTCAATGTATTAGTCTTTTTAAGAGCGACATCCACACAAGACTCTGACTCCAGCATACATGAGTCCTCAAATGCCGCTTTTTGCGGCTTAGGAGCCTGATTAACCATTTGAGAATTACAGTCTATGTCAGATAGGGCTGGATTTGCAAAATACTTAACAATGAAGTTTTTTCTTCCATTATCCAGAAAGCCTTTCCACGTTGTACCACTAAAACAACAAGAAGGCTGTAACCCATCTAACATTAAATTAGCGTTACGTTCTCCTGAGTTGCAAGCAGAGCAATTCTGATTATATTCTTCAAAAATTGAAATGTCCATATCAACACTGTGTGGTAATTTTTGTTGTACATTTGACTCAAACTTCTCAGAATAATTTTCTTCTATGACATTGCCAAGTGCTAACATTTTTGTACTTAATTTACCGTGTTTTACAGCTATTTTGTAAGCTTCTGAGAATGTGGTTAACATCTGGCATAGTGGTAATCTACTTTTTGAAGCACTCAGCATCACCGGGCTTCCTTTGGATGTCCCAGTTTCTAACAGATCTTCCTTACTGTCATTCATCCATCCAGTTGTGCTATTATCTATCCTGAATTCACTAGCACCATCAGTATTTTCAGAGGCTAATAATGTACATCTTCTTTTCAAAGTAGAATAGTCTTTAGGATAACCCTCCTCAACCTCACCTGACTTCTCACTTGCTGCATTTGGAGAAGAGCCTATTTCACAATGTATATCCATATCCATTCCTGCCTCTGGTTTTAGATGACTACCTGTCGCTGTATTTCTGGACTGCGTTGTTGAATGAAGTTCACACAGTTGGTCACCAGCATCAACAATTGCACCACTTTCCAGAGCATCCACTACAATTCTTGTTGATCCTCTCAGTTCCTTTCTGAGCTTGGCAACACATTCAGAACATTTCACACATTGGACTTTTTGTAGAGGACAGTCCTTCTCCTTAGATTCATTACTCTGCTCTGCAACATCAAAGGCATTTTCAGACCTTTCAGTGCTGTTTTCCTCAGGTGCCTCAAGCCTATTCAACCCTTTGCTTTCCTCCCCAGCTGTTATTGAACAAGTTCTAGAAGAATCTGTTCTAGTTTCCCAAGTAGAAGTCTTGCATTCTGATTCTTGACTAATAATGTTTTGTAAAGTTAAAGTACTCTTTTCATGAGAGTCTGCATGCAGGACTTGTAATTCAACAGATGTCTCGGGTACTTTATCTATTGGCAACTCCTTCTCACCTGGAACTCCCCCTTCATTTTTGTGTATGTACTTCTCAGAGCAGGGGTCCAGTTCTTTGCACATGTTATCTTTTTCAGTAGACATGACCTCTGCGCCTTTCTTAAAGCCTTCTAAAGAACAATTAAATGCACTACTCACAATGCAATTTTTGTCTCCTTTTTTTTTCCATGTAGGGGAAAAATCAGAATTTTTTGTGAAATCAGTTTCAACAACTCTCACAACTTTCTGAAGACTGAAATTTAGACCACTAGGCACTGTAGATTCCAAACCATTTCTCACTTGAATAGGGGAACCTGTTTCTTCAGAATTCATACAGTCTGTCTTCAAGTCCATTTGAGAACACAGAGCAAAGCCACTATTAAAATCCATTTCTGAAGAAGGCTCTTGTATGATCTCTGAAACATTATTTTTTTTCACAACATTCTTTTCCTCCTTAAATGAACTGGGACAGGCTTCAAACAATTCCTTGCTTTGTTTGTTTAATTCTGCTTTTGTTTCATCACATTTAGCATCTGTAGTCACCAAGAACTGATTCTGAGGTTCTGCAAATTGTGTTTGAGAAGTAAGATTACTTTCTACTAAGACAGATTGGATGGTATCCACTTTTTCTAACAGTTTACTACTATCCCCTGTAAAATCTTCTCGACTAACTTTGAATTCAGACTCTTGAGATTCAATCACTCCAAAGTTCTGAGTTTTGGACAACTCACATTCTATGGTACTACACAGATTTTCAGGTTGATTTATTTCACCATTTCTTTCTGTAGAATCCAACACAAATGATTCACACTTAGCTACGCTGCTTTCTGCATCAGTAACGCATGCCATCTTTGGCACTGCAGGTATACTTTCCAAATCTGACTTCCCTTGGAAAAAATGACTGAAACTTTCTTCCTGATGATTTTTACCTTCCAAACCTTCCTTTTCCTTTTCATAGAGTAATTTTCCATTTTCTGCACTATGGAGTAGCTCTGATGATTCAGCTATTTCAAGAACACTTTCTTTGTTCAATTTCACAGTTTGTTCAATAGATTTGGGTCTGATTATATTTTTGTCTTGAATTTTGAGCTGTCCATCATCTTCTGGAAAGGCCAATGAAGCACTTCCCACCACACATGCTTTTTTGTCTGTATCATCCATATACAGTGAATGTTCAACTCCTTCAACAGCAGACACAGGTGAGTAACACTGAGAGACCTCAGGTGTCTCCAGTTCACATTTTCTGACTATTTCACACTTTAGTGTATGTTTGCATTGTTCCTCCAGTATCTTTTCACTGTCATGTCTTATTTCAGAGCACTGAGAGTGAACAGTAGATTCAGTGCATACGTCAGTCTCCATAACTATTCCCTCACCATCATACTGTATTATTAGGTCTTCAGGACACTTGGCTTCACAGGAAGATTTAGAGCTACTGAAATTGTACAATACATTTTCAGAGAGCTCTCTCCCATTGTTAGGCTCTACACAGAGCCCCTGCGTCTGCATTGTAGCTGTTGCTTCCTCTCCACTTACCACTTGTTTGATATTTTCCTCAACATTAATTGCTGTATTGGTTATCTTTATTGCATCCTTGCATTCATTTTCAACCACTTCACTCTCTATCAACATAACAGATTTCTCCTCAGAATCCTTTCTTTGAAGTACAACATGGTATTGTTCAGGAGGCAAATTAGTAACGTTTTGGGGAATGGTTACTGCCTTGGCAATTTCTCTTTCATGCTCCGCTTTCATTAACTCTCCATACTTTCCATGTGCACTGTTATAACCACCAGCTCTGACTAAGATTGCATTCTCCTCTGTTTGCTCAACCTCACCACTTCTTTCTATTTGATTCTGAAGGTTGAAACTGTGTAGCATAGAATGAATTGAAGAGGCCTTTTCTTCCTTGTGCATCTCCTTGATATCTCCTTTCTGTTCTTCTTCGGCTTCCAATTCACATGCTGTTGCTTCCATTAGATCTCTCTTCGCAGCTTCCATATTCTCAGAATTCTCCAAACAAACTCTATTAGATTCTATATTTGTAACTGAAGTAGCAACTTCACATTGCTTTGTATTTCTCTCCTCTTTGATCAACGTCGCAGGGCTGATGTGAACAATCTTTTCTGTTCTACTCAAGTTATATGAAATTTCTGTATCAAGACTATGCCCACGTGGTTTGTTCCATCTGTTACATTCCTCATTCTGTTTGAATACATTAGAACAATTTTGAGACTGAACTTGGTCTTCTTGTAAGATACACTCCTCTGCAGAAGCAATGCAATCCATTTCTTCATCGCTAGAACCTGTGAGATCTCCGAACAATGTATCCTTTAATGAAAAATACAAAATTAGTTTTCATTTTTAAGAGCTCTATTTTTCTAAGCAAATACACCAACGGCCCTAGCAAGCAGTGGTTTTGAGAGATTAGGCTGACCAGCAGAATTACGTCTTTCTACATCATTACTCTTCACAGTTAACAGAAAGCATCTTCGTGAAGACTTGTACTTCTTTGCTTACCTAATTCTATTCTAAGATTACTGAAAAATAACATTTGAGTAAGACATGGCCAACTTCACTTAAATATACTTCAGAAAATTGCCTTTTGCAGCCTTCCACAAGCAGTATGCTAGAATGAAAAAAATATATTTACAAATCTAAACACTCAGACATCTTTTCAGCGTATGAGTAAACAACCCCAAAAGCCCAAGAATACCAATTTGTTATTTCTGTTGTAATTATACGATCAAGTTAATGCCGAGTTGTCAGACATACCCTCAAACTTACCTGTGTAGCTACTGGTGAAAGCCGTACTGGAGAAAGTAGAGCAGGGAGAGGCCTGACCCAGTTTAATATATCCATCACATTTCCACCTTGGCCCTTTGGTTCCTGATCAGATAAGGCTGAACAACTGTGCATTCCATCTCTCTGCACTATCACATCTCTAGTTTTATCCTCACAACCTTGCAGATAATCAATAGTCCTGTTCTCAAGACAGTCACTTCCAAAAGGCTCAGTATCCACTTGTTGCAGAGCTGTTACAGAATTTTGCTTTCCAGCACTTTCTATCGAAGAATGCCAAGGCAATGTTTTAGCACCATGCTTCCCGTTCTTTTGGTGGGTCTGTACAGTTTCTAAGAGACAAAAACATTGTTAAGAAATTATGACTTTTTTCCTCCCCGTTTTTCTTTATACAGTTAATACAATAAGACTGAATTATCATCTTTTCAAGTGATATTCCCACAGACGATAAAAAGAAACACTTAAGATGACTTCCAGAAATATTTTCCATGTGCTGTTGTTCTCACGTTTCCAGGAGATCACATCTTATTGTTCACAAATGGCCTTTTCTCATGAATAGGCTATATGGATGTATAGAAAAGTCCCACTCAAACAAATACTTTCTGACTTCGATGATTAAGACTATTTTCTCCAGGTTTTCCTACCAGAAATGGCTATACCTGGATTGCATTGAAGGGCCATACAATCCAGCAATCTATTTCCATTTTTAGCCTTATAACTGATGTTCCAGAAAAGCAAGATAAGCAAGCAGTAACAATTCCCACTCAAGCACTAACTTTCTGCTTAAAGCAATTTCTACCTTTGAGCCAGAAGCTGCACTTCCATGTTTAAAGCATAATGTGTAAGTCAACTATATACTGCTACAAACAGAGTTCTTAGCATACATCTAGCTTTATGATGTAATATGCATGTTTTAAAGCATTCATTCTTTAAATTTCAGTCTTCAGTCCACTTGTATAAGATTCTATCTATAACGGTGTGACTTAGCTTAAGCTGAACCCTTAAAGAAAACCTTCCTAGAAGTGAGATGGTTAGTTTTATGTTTTGTTTTTGTTTGTGTTTTTAAATATACCTATGCAAAAAGGAGTTTGTAACACCAAACAAGACACTGAGAGAGTAAGAACTCTTCCAAGATTAAAGACAGTTACACCAGTTTATAAAGTTATTCTAGCAGCAAGAATGCATAAATGCTCTCTGTGGTTCCCTTGATTATGTTTTTGTTTTGTTCCTTTTCAAACCACATGTGTTATTATTACAAAGTAACCCATTTTTTACGTATGCAGATAAAAGATATTGCCCTAGGAAAGCCTAAACAATAATGACAAAGAACTCAAATATTAATTATAATTGCACTAAATAGTTTTAACAATGGAAAGATGGCCTGGCTTTATCCGATTTAAATTCTATGATTCCACAAAGAGAAACACTGATCTCCGATAAAACCATAAGAACCAACGATCTCAAAAATCCAGTGCTCCCCATGAAACTAGAATCTAATCTGTGGTATTTTCCACATTTTAGCCCAGTTGGCTGTCCAAATCAAAATTTGCAATGACTTTCAAATATCCTAATCACACGTGTACTTGATCAAGCAGTCTCAAAGTAAAGTATTTACGTCCATCCAAAAACAGTTACACAAATAGTACCCAATCTGATGATGTTCCAGTATGGTTAAAATCAACACACTTGCATATTAATATATTCACATTTACTAGAACCTACCTTTTGTAACAGACAGCCTTCTTTTCCCAGGCCATGCCTTGTCCTGAGCAGAAACTGAATAAAAAAGTACAAATATGTGTTTTTTTATTTAAAAAAAAAGAGACAGCTTCAAGAGAATTTCAAGACTTCATATGTCATCTCACCCAAGATGGGATCATTTTCCTGCTTCTCTCCTTTCTCTTTTGCACTGTCAATGCACATCCAGAGTTCTTCCAACAAGAATTTTATTTTTTCTGTTAAAGGAAATATTTTTGTAAAGTAATGAAAATTAGCTTGGAGAACCAAGAACTTGTTTCTCTGTTCTTACACAAAACAGACATACCTAGAACAACATATACAAAAAGATTAAGAAAAATGAGCACTTTACCTTAAAGAAAGAGAAAACTGAATTAAAAATTAAATGATGAGATTGGATACTAAGTTAGTTCAATCCAAGAGGCAACAAAAACCTACCAAGACCCTTAAGCATTGACAATGTCTTTTTCACAGTAGTTTAATTTTGCCAACAAATTTCATATACAAGTACTGCAAAGCAGGAAATAGAAAATAGAATTTCTTCTTTTGCCTGAAAATTGCCTTCAAAATATTCTAGACAGTAAAAAAAAAAAAAAAAAAAAAAAAAAAAAAGAAATTTTTTAAAGAAAAAAAAAAAATCAACTTTAAATTTAAGCCTCTTCTCAGTTGTTTAGAGGAAGTTTTCAATGCGTTAGCTTCATTTTTAAGTTATGATTTGATAATTTTTAGGAAATATTTTAAATTTTTTGGAAAAAAAAAAAAAAACCATGAAATACATCAGTTGGATACGACAACTGTTTGTTTTGGATTTCTGCTTTAATTAAGCAGAGAACCTCACATGGTTACAGACTGCACTCCTATCTTGTCTCTTTTGCTATGCGTACTTCCTTCACAATCCGTTTGATTTTCAAAAATAACAGAAGTGTTTCTATTTTTCTCACTGCTTGATTTGTTTTATAATTGCAAATCAATCTGCCACACTCTGCAAGAGTAGAGGTAGTCATTTTAACAAATATCTTCCTTATTGCAAAACTGAAGACAGTTGTCATCTATTACATTATTCCCACATCAATATAACATATTTCTATCAGTCAACAACATCTGCTCTTAGAATAATTCTGTTGCTCTCTTGCCGATGTGCCATCTCAAGCTCTCCAAATGCTCTCACAAAAAAAAAAAGAAAAGTAAATTCAGGAAGGAAAATAATCAAATGCCTGTAAGACATAATATTCATAATGGTTTGGTCTGCACAGAGAAAGATCTTGAAAAAAATCTTACCTTTATCTATATCTGCTGCAAGAACTTCATTTGTACTCTGGGTCTCTGCATGTTTAACTGCTGAAAAGCAGGGAAAAAAGGAAGCGTTCAAATGAAACATTACCACACAAATCTGAAGGTCATAAAAGCTGAGTACATACCCTTCCTGCACTTCTCTTTAGGTACACCATCAAGTTTTCCCTGTAAAAATTAAATATTAATTATTCATGCAATACACTGTCTGCAGAGAATCTGCTCTAAATTAAACTGAAATCTAAATCTACACTTCAAACATCATACTTCAGTTTGAAAATTTACAATCTCTTAAAACTGCTATGTTTATCCACTGATTATCCCCAAATGTCATTACACTGTTTCAATACCTGTATTACAAATAATTTCCTTATTTTTTTTTCCCAGAAAACTCAGTCTAGTTTATCAAACAGGAAAGTTTTACCTGTGCCTTCTTTAACTCTTTCTCAAGTTTTTTCTTCTCAATTTTCAGTTGTTTGAAGTCTTGCGTATGTTTTGTGGCAGCCTCTTCAAAAAACAAAATCAAAATTCAAGTTAGAAATAAAAAGAGAAGAGGTAACTAATTTAATTTATACAAGTTAGCAATTTGCAAATCACATTATGAGAAAAAGTAGATAGTGTGAAATAAAAATCTACCCAAGTTATATTTTAGCACATTAATACTTCAAACTTAATGTACTATTCATGCACGTGAGTATGCTTTGTCTGCACATCTAATATTAAAGGGAAAAAAAAAAAGAATGAGGTGCAGTGCCCTTTGTGTGCTTCATTCTGTAATTTAGAACTGAGGTTCTAGCTTAAGGGTAAAAACACTATAGCCAACTGCATTAGAAAAATGTAGATAAGCATTACCACAGACAGCGCAGATAGATGCAGATAAGAATGCTTTAACTCTCAGAGCCCAGCATAAACCTTGAGAGAATGCAGAAGGGAAGAAATAAACAGTTGCATGGCAGGTAAATGAGGACTGAATTTGAGGTTCCTGGGGAAATCCACAAGAGAGATGCTTGAAAGCTTGGTGAAATACCAGCTTAATGATTTATATACAGAGAGCAGAGACAGATGGAACTTGTCTTCTGATCAGATGAGGTCACAGAACACAGCAGATCAAAAGCAAGCACACTGAAAGGCAGCTCAGATGGCAGTCCAACAAAAGTGATTAGAGGGAAAGAAAGAAAACCGGATTGACAAAAGATACCAACCTAAAGGATGGAGAGTGGGACATGTAACAAATACAAAAAGAACAAATCAAACTGGAAAAAATGCAAACTTCCTCACAGTATTTTGTTCTAGCTCTGCCAGAATTTGCATTTGGGGTTGAAGGATTTAAAAAACATCCTGCCATTCTAGAAGAACTCTAAAACATTAATCAAAATGAACATAATGTAACTATATTTTACATAAGGATTTGGAGGGTTTCTAAAATTAAGATACAAGTCATTCAGTTTGTAGTGGCTAGCTAACAAAACTTAATGTTTTAACATATATGGAAATTCAAACTGTACCCATGTATGCCACACAGGAAAATGTTTGCCCTGCAAACTGACAATTCATCAATGCTTTAAGCATATCCACTCTCCACTAGCAAAAAGAATAATGAAGGGAGACTATGGGGAAGGGAAAGACTGCCATGAGGTAAGTGCTTTTACAAAAATACAACAACAAAAAGCATCAATCAAATTGCCAGAACATTCTAAATTTTAAAAAAAAGTGCCAGGGCCACTACACATTGAAATATGAATATAAACATGACTAGATGAATCCTGTCAACATTACTGGTGTGCTGGAGCACAAGCCCTGTCATCTCCAGGAACTTCAAGGAACTTGACTTGGTTAGCTTGACTAGAAAAAGTTCTGACGGGAGTTAAGAGCAGCTTTTCTATACCTACACCATATCAAGACAATGGAACCAGTCTGTTAAGTGGAAGGAAATAAGAGGTTCTAACTGAATACAAGAAAAAGATTCTTAACGACAAGGGCTGTCAGGTAGTGGATCAGATTGCCTGGACAGGCTGGTCAGCCTCTATTCTTCACGGTTTTCAAGTTCTCTTATAACTTAGTTTAGGTCACGAGCCTACAATAACCTACTGAAAACGTTCTGCAGAATGGCAGATGTGATTCAGAGGCTGAGCATCACACTCGCCTTGCTCTCTGGGACTTCAGAATTACAGAGTTTTTCTTTAACTTTTCCAATTACCTCTCTGGGTACCAAAAGAATTAAAAGATGGAAGAGGACAACAGCACTGGTAACACAGTGTAAACAGTTACCTTCAAGTTTTTTCACTTTTGCTTCCAGTTTCTTTCTCCTGTTAAAAAGAAAGTATTAATATATAATTTCTGTATACAATTACATTGCGTAAAAAATTACCAGAAAATAAATCCAGACATTTCAGAGAAATGACTTCACAGACTTCAGGCCTGTGTCCCTGAATTTGAAAGCTTAAATCAGTGACATGCTGCTGACATTCCCAGATCAACAGATTTATCTGTTACAGCAACAGTTTACTTAAGAGAGCCAGTCCATTAATCTATGCATACAAATACACATTCAGCTACAGCTTTCAGCAAAAAAAAGCATTCTAAGAAAACTGGCTTCTGTTTTCTGCACTTCTGTGCACACAGTGCTGTGTGGGGTCTTGGCTGGTAAGGTTTTGGAAGCAGGGTAGGGAAGCCTCCTTGAGAAAAGAGTAGTTCCAACCAGCTCCAAAACAGATCCATTTCAGACCAGAGGTGAGTTTATCAGTGACACTGCTATCATCTCTCTAGTAACATACTTTAAAAAAGAATAAATAAATAAATCAATAAATAAATAGAAGTTCTCTTCAGTGCATCCCAGGAGTCTTCTGGATTGCTTACAGCCGACTGTGTTGCTTTCCCAGCAAACATCTAGATGGTTGAAGTTGAAATGCCCCATCAGGATGAGAACCTGCAAGTGCAGTGCAGCTGAAACAAGAAATCCTAGTCAACAGACTCTCCTTCATCAGGTAGCCTGTAGAAGACTCTGCCTACCAGACATCTTTTGTTGATCCATTCCTTAATTTTCACCCACAAGCTCCTAACTTCTCTGTTGCTGTTGCTCAGAAGCAAGACTTTGCAATTCATCCCTTTCTTAATATAGCAACGTAATAGAACAACACCACTGCCCCTCCTGCCCTGCTATCTCATCTAAAAAGCTTGTAGTCCTCAACTGCACTGTTTCACTTCTGCCATTTATCCCACTATGTTTGCATTATAGCATCAAGATCATAGTTTTCTAACTGCACCATGATACCAAACTCCTCCAACTTGTCTCCCAGTCTGCATGCATTGGTGTAAGGGCATTTCAGCTGGGCTATCAGCTGCATAACTTTTTCAGAGTAGCGTTCCCACATTTCACTTGGAACAATGCTTTGTGTTCTCCTTGTTCCCCTTGGTGAATCCATGGTGACTAATCCCAATGATTTTCTCATTCTTCACATGCCTGGAAATGATTTCCAGGAGTAGTAGGTTCACTATCTTTCTAGCAATTGATGTGAGAAGGCTGTATTTCCCTGGGTCCTCCTTCTTGCCTTTCCTGAAGATAGGAGAGACAAACAGGGGACAGGACATAAAAGTGTATTTATGCCAGCATATTAATGACTTTTCTCCTGAGGCATTGCAGCAGTGGTGTTGCTACTCCCTGCTGCTTGGATAGGAGGCTACACATTCCTTCAATCTTACAGGACAAAGAACTTATACGCAAAAGAAGAGCAGTCTGGCAGAAGTGAAAACAGCAAGTGACCACATTGTCAGTCTGCTACGGCACACTGTTGTGCTTGTGATTATCCATGTGTTTCTCAAGGCACACAAAGGTACAAGGGTATTTCATAGGAGAAAAACTGCCAGTCCCTTAATTGCCTCTATGGATATTCACTGGAACTCTTTCCAGCATGCTCATGTCTGTATTGTACTGGGGAGCACAGAACAAACTGCTCCAAGTATGGCCTGCTTCAGTAGTGCTATAAAATAAGCATGAAAAATAAAGAAAAAGGAAAAAAAAATAAGGAGGGAGAATGTCTTCCCTAAATTTTTTATTAACACCAGTTTACAAAGAAGGGAATAGCCAGTAAAGTCCCACTGGTATGTGTGCTGTATATATCAGAAATAAAAGCTGGCAAGAAAAAAAAGCAAAACAGTTTTTTATAATTAGACAACAAGCATTAGTGTTGATAAATGCAAAGTGATGCACATAGAACAAAATTACAATAACAAACTCACAACATCTAGCTGTACACAAGGTGATTCCTTTTTGAGACCATCGGAAGCTTTCCACACAACACTGACAAATCACTGTTCCCAGCCACAACTGATTTAATGCTAGGAGTATAAGAGTTAAAAAGCAAAAGACAAATTCTTCACAAAGATGATAAACGCAAAAGCTCCAGCTGAGGAAGCCTGTGAGTGACTGGTTACTTTAAGAACAAATGATGGGAATTACCAGGGCAGTGTTTCACAGTGTCGTGTACTACATGAGCAAAAGCAGCTTCTCTGTTTTTTGGGGCTATATCCTTTTTGTTCATTTCTAACCATGACAGTCAGGTCAGCATCTGCTCAATTGCTTTCTTAAAAGTCAACATTATAATAACTGTTTATAAAAGCAAATTACACTGATAATATCGTTTATGCATTGGGCCCAGATACTCATCAACACAAGGAAAATGGAAGGCAATGAGAAAAACAAAACAAAACAAGAAGAACCACTTAAAGCAGAGAAATCAGACTTTCTTCTCCAACTTCACCTTGCTCTTAAAATCCTTCACTAACAACCACCAGAAGCCACTTCAAAACAGAATAATAAGTAATCTAACACTATTTTTTAGAGAGTTTGCTACACAGTTTAAGACAACTCTCCCATTGACTCCCTGTTCTATGAAACTACAAGCTAACTACATGTCAGCAAAATGAAAAGTGTAAGTAGGTAAGGTACAAGATCAAGTTCTGGAAGAATGAGCAGAAAAGAAAAAAGGTGGAAAAAAAAAAAAAAAGCAGAAATATCACTCACACAGCATCACTTCTAACTATTTCTTCTTTAAGTCTAACACATTCCAGTTGGCTCTCCTGATAAATCTTGAGAGAACTCTGTGGGAGAAAAAAAAACATAATTAAAGCATGTCCTTCCTGGGTGTGGGGAGGGTGGGGATGTGAGGAAAAAAATAAAAACATAGCAGACATTTTAGCTATTCTAGTGAGAACTGTTGCATAGACAAAAAAGTACATTCAATAAGAAAAGAAGCACATTGAAAGGTCTCTCTTGCACTTAAAAAGCAAAAGTTATAACAAAAAAGAATCTATCTTCTGAGCATACATTTCCAAGGTCTGAAAATCTGAATAGGAACTCAAAGCTGCAGTTGAGAGCAAAGCTAATATACAGCATGTATACAACCTGGCACGCACTCAGGAAAAGCAATCAGGATATCAGTTACGGAGCACAGGCACTTGAGCACAGGGAACAAGTCAGAGGAGATGCAGATACGTGCGTGCCCACAGGGCTACGATGTCTTTAGCATCACTGAGATGTAGTGAAATGACTCTTACAACAGGAAACTAGGAATAGATAGGTATAAACTCTTTAGGAAAGACAGGCAGGGGAGAAGAGGAGAGGGTGATGTCCTCTACATCAGTGACCACCTGGAGTCCATGGAGCTCCACCCAGGGATGTATGAGGAGCTGACAGAGCTTATAGGTTCCGGTTAAAGGGGAGGCAGGGGAAGGAGACATCATAGTGGGGGTCTGCTACAGAGTGCCTGATCAGGAAGACCAAGTGGATAAAGCCCTCTATAAACAGATAAGAGAGCTTCATATTCACAAACATGGTCCTCAGAGGGAACTTCAACCACCCTGTTATTGGAGGAATAACATAACAGGGCATCAGAAATCATAGAGGTTCCTGGAATGCATCAGTGATAACTTCCTCTTCCTAGTGGTACAGGAATCCGCAAGAAAAGGTGCTATGCTGGACCTCATCTTCACCAACAAGGAGAGGCTGGTGAGTAACGCAAAGCACAAGGGCAGGCACCACAACCTGATGGAGTTCAAAATTCTTAGGGTGTCAAAGAAGGTGTATAGCAACCTTACTACTCTGGACTGCAGGAAAACAGACTTTGAACTCTTGAGGGAACTGCATGGGAGGGTGACATGGGAGAAAGCCCTGGAAGGAAGAGGGGCCCAAGAAAGTCGGTCAGTATTTAAGTACCATGTCCTTCAAGCCCAGAAGAAGTACATCCTGAGAAAAAGGAAGGCAGGAAAAAATACCAGGAGGCCTCTGTGGATCAACAAGGAACTTCTGGACTTTAGTAAGCTCAAAAAGAAAGTCCACAGGGAGTGGAAGCAGGAACGGATTAAATGGGAGGATTACAAAGAAGTTGTCCTAGCAGTCAGGTTAGGAAAGCTAAAATCCAGACAGAATTAGATCAAGCCAAGGAAATAAAGGAGAACAAGAAGAAATTCTACAGGTATATCAGTGGTAAAAAGAAGGTCAGTAAGGATGTGGACCCTGTCTGGAAGGGAACTGGAGACCTGGTCATGAGGTATATAGAGAAAGCTGAGGTGCTCAGTAACTTCTTTGCTTCAGTCTTCACTGGCAAGGGCTTTATCCACACAGTCCAAGTTGCAGAAAACAAAGGTAAGAACTTGAAGAAGGAAGACCTGCCTGCTCTAAGTGAAGATCAGGTTTGAGATCACATAAAGAACCTGAAGGTGCACTGTGCAACTATGGGACCCAATGAGATCCATCCACAGATTCTGAGGGAACTGGCAGATGAAGTTGCCAAGCTACTATTCATCATATTTGAAAGGTCATGACAGTCTGGTGAAGTTCCCACTGACTGGAGAAGGGGAAACAGAGCCCGTTTTCAAGAAGGGGAAAAAAGATTCAGGGAACTACAGGCCAGTCAGTCTCACCTCTGTGCCTGGCAAGATCACGGGGCAGATCCTCCTGAAGGCCCTACTAAGACACGTGGAAAATAAAGATGAGGTGTTTGGTGGTAATCAATATAGCTTCACCAAGGGCAAGTCATGCCCAAAAACTGGGTGGCCTTTTACGATGAAGTTACAGTGTCAGTGGATCAAGAAAGAAAAACTGATGTCATATACCTGGACTTGTGCAAGGCATTTGACACAAGCTGGTTGCCGAATTGGAGAAAAATGGATGTGATGGACAGACTACTCACTGGATAAGGAACTGGCTGGACGGTCACACTCTGAGTTGTGGTCAACAGCTCAATGTCTGAGGGGAGGGCAGTGATGAGTGGTGTTCCTTAGGGATAGGTGTTGGGACGGGTGTTATTCAACATCTTTTTAGCCAATATGGACAGTGGGACCAAGTGCACCCAGCACAAGTCTGCAGACAACACCAAGCTGAGTGGTACAGTTGACACGCTAGAGGGAAGGGATGCTATCCAGAAGGACCTACACAGGCTTGAGAGATGGGCCCACGCCAACCTCATGAAGTTCAACAAGGCCAAGTGCAAGGTCCAAGGTCCTGCACTTGGATCAGGGCAATCCCAAGCACAGACACAGGTTGTGCAGAGAATGGCTTGAGAGAGCAACCCCAAGGAGAAGGATTTGGCAGTGTCAGCTGATGGATTCAACACGAACTGGCTTTGAGCAACCTGGTCTAGAGGGAGGTGTCCCTGCCTGTAGCAGGGGGTTGGAAATATGATCTTTAAAGTCCTCTCCAACCAAAACCATTCTATGATTCTATTAAGGCTTGCTGAGAGAAGACAAATCAAAGATTAAATGCAGATCTAACACGAAAGAAAAACTATATACAGTGACACAAAAAATGTTATTTCCCTACCTTATATAGGCAAAACAAACAAACAAGCCCCAGAGCTCTGAGGTGAGGTGTTTTTTTCGGCAGAAGTAATAGTTAATAGTTTGAGGTGCTGGAGCAGGTCCAAAGAAGGGAAACAAGGCTTGTGAAGGGCTTGGAGAATATGCTCTATGAGAAGAGACTGAAGGAGCTGTTTAGTCCGGGGAAGAGGAGGCTGAGGTGATACCTTATTGCTTATTGCTGAAAGGTGACGGCAGCGAGAGCGGGGTTGGGCTCTTCACTGATGACAGGTGACAGGATGAGGGGAAATGGCTTTTAGCTGTGCCAGGGTAAGTTTAGGTTGGATATCAGGAAACAGTTATTTACAGAAAGGGTTGTTAACCACTGGAATAGGCTCCCCAGGGAGGTGGTTGAGTCACCATCCCTGGATGTGTTTAAAAACCATTTGGATGTGGTGCTCAGAGACATGATTTAGTGGTGGGTTGATGGAGTTAGGGTGGTATGGTTAGGTTGTGGTTGGACTCGGTGATCTTTAACGTCTCCTCCAACCTGAGCAATTCTATGATTCTTTAGTAAATAAGCGTACTTTGAGGATTTGAACAGTCTAATTTTCTTCTGCAGAAGAATTAGGTAAGAGGCAGGAGAGAAATTAGGAATAAACCCTAATAGCTAATAATGTAGAAGCATACATTCAAAACTGCAAAAGAAACAAAATACTAGTTAGTTCAGACAGACTCTCTTTGCACCTTTTTAATAGTACAGGTTATGAAGAATTCAGTAATCTAGTTAGATCAGTAATCTAGAACAGAAAAGCAAAGGAATTCGAATATAACTCCTCCTTTCCTAAATAATAATAACCAAATAATATGATAAAAAAAAATCATAGAGCAAAAGTTCAGGTAGTTCCTATCTGAAACTTGCTGTCATTTATTTGATTTCACCTAGAACCAGCGCTGCTTGTCCCAACAATCTGGCAATAATTGGGCTCATTATAACTCAAGTCACTAAGATAAGTATTAAATGTTTGCTTCTTTCAACAGACTAAGTGCAAGTTATTTAAACCTAAAAGCACACCTTTTTCTCTTCCAACTCTGCTTTTAAGGAACCCAACTCTTTCTGATCCTTTTCCAAAGGCAGGATTTTCTGTAGCATCTGTTCCACTTGACAGCGTAGAGCAGAGATCTCCCTGCAACAGGCAATGTAATTTAAATTATAAAAGATTTCAAAAACACACAGGTACTTTTAAAACTAGTCGATCAGATCAAGCTTACCTTTCAGCAAATTGAAGCTGTAATCTCTCGTTAAGGTAGACATTTAAGATAACTTATTCTACTTCCTGAAGTATATTTCAGTCCAATCACCACTTGCAGAAAAAATCTAATGACTTCCAACCAACAAGCAAACACTTCATTTTGCAAGTTTAACTGAGACATTTCAATGTGTTTGAAGTGAATAAGCAGAGCTTTTCTTTGACAAAAAAATTCTCAGCAATGCAGATTTGAAGTAGTTCCTGTTAAAGTGTATATTAGACACACAGATGTTTAGTTTTGAAGCCCTGTTTAAGTCCAACCAGTCCATTCTTTACTACAGAACGGCACGCTCCCTTAACTAAAGCCTTAAATAAAAAGCCTCAGGCCCTCATGAGGAACGCTGATGTACCACTTCTGTGACAGCACTAATAGAAACACAAAGGATATCAGTGCATTTCTGTTGATACTCCGTCAGCAAACGGCTGCAAGAGAAAGATAAAAACATTACTCACAAACGCCAATTACACTACTCATTTTCTAAACAGATTTTAACCAATACATCCTAAGATGCTTTTCCTTTTGCTTTATAGATAAATGCAGAAAACAGGTGATTAGTTCCCATTTTCTGATAGAAGTCAATACTTCTCTTTTGTTTCATTAAGCCATTCAAATCTCAAACCAGACTTCCACAGAATGAAAAGAAAATACAACTAAACTAATAGCTACAGGAACTTACTTATAACTATTTGCTGCTTTTGTAAAAAAAATAGAAAACACAGCATTTGGGTAAGCAGTACGTGTGTATCTATGAGTTTATTGCAAAGTTAAGCCCTAGTTTCCAAACTTAATATCTTCCAAGGAAAGAACACACAAATGGAAGAAAAATAGTCCAAACGACTCTATGGCCTTAATCTTTATATTATTATCCTAGAAACATTAAGCATGTAAAGGCTGCTCTGTCCAGTGAGCCAAGGGATGGCATCAACAAGAGCTATTTCCTCCTTTCTTCAAATTTAACAGTCTTATGAATGGAGAGAAGAAAGGGCAAAAGTGAGAAGTTCAGTGGTAGATACTCCAGAAAGGCCTCCATTACCTTCTCCTGCAGCAGGTAAAGACTCGTCAAGTCAGACAAAAAATAAAGGGCTGAGTTGCAAGTAGATAGAGCAGAGGTAATTCACAGAGGAAATGAGTGCACAGGTCAGAGGAAGGAGGACACAAAGTCTGGACATAGGAAAAGTGCTCTATGGAAGCACAGAGAGTAAAGGAGTTTAGTAGAAGAGGGTCTCAAAGTAAAGCAGCAGGGCTCTCCTAAATTCTTCTGGAAACTAAATTAGCTAAAGGCTGATTGACACGTACCTGGAGAACAGTACATAAGAAACAAACCACTGTAATTAGGAGATGTAGCAAGTGTATCTGGCCATGGTATGGAGCATCACAAAACATACCACAATACTTTCTTTCATAGAATTTTATGCTGATGGTTGTTGAAAAGTGGTAGAAATGGTCCCAAAAGAGAAAGCAAACTATAAGAAGCATTTTGGAATGTTAGTGTCTAACCATTTTACAGCATCACGGCATATTCTGGTATTTAACTCCAGCAGCATTTCACATCTTAATGCTGGGATGAAGTTTTCCTGGAAAGGTTTTAATACATCTGTGCTCAGCTTTCTGTTCAAACACATGGTTAACAATCTATAAAAAGAAGTAAATCAGTAAATCTCTTCAAAGAGCTGCTTCTGCTAGCTACCTATTCAGAATAATAAAACTACACAAAACCTCCCTGTTTTTATTTTCACACAAAGACATTTTAAGTTATAATGAAGCCTTTAAATCTAGATTTAAGATTTGTCACTGAAGAAGTTTCTTCTACTTTGAGAGTTTACTTTTGAGCATTAAATGAACATCCTCATCCCATAGCTCATATCCAGCCTATTAATTAGTTAAGAATAGCAAATATACACAGAATGCACACTCGTGCAATTGTACTTACTCGCCATGAATCATTTTTTGCTTCAGTGCAACTAACGCAGCTACATATTCATTTATATTCTGTAAGGAAGAGTATCAAGGTGGTCAACATGTTTCACCCAAAATGGTACCAAGCACTGTAAATCGCTCCTAATCTGACTAGGAATATTTTACATTGTAAAATAATCTGCCTTTTTAAATTCTATCTTATAAAACAGCCTGCTTATTTACTGAATAAATATTTGTGTTAAGGTATGCATACAAATATGTGTTAAGAACACAGATTCCACATGACAACGTGTATGCTCAGGACAGGGAAAAAGTTCTCTCAGCTTTGCCAGTAGAGGAGAATACGTACAAAATTCATCATAATTGCTCTCTCAAAATCAAATTAGACTTAGGAAAGATGTTTTGAATAAACACTGCCCAGCTCTTTTCAGGCTACAGGTAGCCCATGTATATATAATTAACGTATGTTCTGGGTGCTCCTGATGATCTTTCCCACTCTACCAGCTCTCGTTTAGAGGGCAAACAAAGCTTGTTCCAAGCGTTATACCGCGTAACGTTCTCGCAAAGGCAAGCATCTTTCTTCCACTGCATCGAAGCAACCTCAAAGGGATACTACAAACTCATCGGTCTCTAGCCAAACCGCTGTTTAATTGCACCGACGGGAGACACTTTTCTACCAAACGCCGCATTTCGCGCACATAAGGCTCGGCTCTGCTGCTACCTGCCCAGACCCCGCACGCCACATTCACCGTCCGAGCTCACGTCGCACCGGGAGGAGGGACGCGGAATCCAGCGTTCCTCACCCCACAACGGCCCGGCGCGCTCAAACCGCTCAAAAACCCCGCCCGGGCACTCCGGCACGACGCGGCCACCGCTACCTGCTGGAGAACGGCGCAGTTCTTGCAGGGCACGGCGGCAGCGGTCCCCGCGGGCGGCGGCTGCGTCTCCCCAGGCATCATAGTCCCCGCCGCGCCCCGCGCACGCCTCCTGCGCGCAGCTCCGCCGGCGACGCGGGCACGGCGTCACACAGCGCGCCGCCGGCACAGACAGGACCCGAGCGTGGCTGCGCCGCTGCCTGACTGCTGGCGGCGGAAAGACCCAGCGCGCCGTGCTGCGAACGGGGCGTGCGGCTCGGCGCCGACTGAGGAACGGTGCTGTTTTGCTTTGTCGATACGCCCGTTCCTGCGCGGCGCCGCCGCCGTTCGGGTGCGAGTGCAGGCGCCGCTGTGGAGAGGCTGTTTGGGCTCGAAGGAGGAGCTGAATGGCTGGGGGTGTCGTGCGTTGTAGGCTTGCGTGGAAGCTGCGCCCCGCTTACGGACCCCGGTGTAGTGGGAAAGTGGAAAGAATGATTCAAACGCTTAAAGCGCTGCTGAGCAAAATATACGTCTATGCACTGGACTCGGGCTTTACCTTTTGTCTTGTTGAGATCTGGAGTCTAGCCTCGAGGCAGGCAGCACGTCAGTCCATATGAATTGATGTACAGGCAGCCACATCAGACTACTGGATCACCAGTGTTGGAAATATCCAATAATTTATCAGGACGGTATCTCTGATAAAGCAGATTTTATTCGCAATTGCAATGTTGGGCCTCCTGCAAGCAGGAGAGCACGCAGAAAACAGCGTTCCATCTTTTATGCCCTATTGCCTAATGCTTATCTCTTTCTCCTCTGGTTCCTCGTTGGCTGAGTACTTCAGGATCACAATCTTCCCGACACTCAAGTAAACATACAGATGCTGGATAAACATAAATTGTTGCTAGCTAAGCATATATCGCTAATTAGTTAAGTTCTCACATCTGCTCATTCAACACTTGGTCGTTGTTTCTGGACATCTGCTTGTCTTGCATAGAGAAGGAGGATGGGGAGTATCTTGATGCCTGCCTGTTGCATCCCAGCCTACCCACAGAGCAAGGCAAGCCTCATGTAGAGGCCCTGGCTTCTTTGATGTTTCTTAAGTCTTTTTTTCTGTTGCTGAGGGTCTCTTATCCAAACAGAACAGCCCTACAGTATGCTTTCTAGTCCATAATACTATACGTATACTATTTGGAACATGTAAAAACTATTGCAGTTTTGCAAGCAAGAATAATCACACAATTCAGCAACTATATAGAGAAGAGAGAGGGAGAGAGAAAAAAAAGATTTCACCACAACTTG
This sequence comes from Centrocercus urophasianus, assembly GCF_019232065.1. Classification (NCBI taxonomy): domain Eukaryota; kingdom Metazoa; phylum Chordata; class Aves; order Galliformes; family Phasianidae; genus Centrocercus; species Centrocercus urophasianus. The sequence continues at coordinate 89,792,674 of NW_024884253.1, read as the reverse complement.
GATCCAGCGTTGTCTTGAATTGAGGAGCTTTATTGGGTGGCGGATCATGAAAGGTAAATGTGTGCTCACTTGTATATAGTTCAGTTTGTCCAGGAACATCCTTGGGATGGGAACTCCCTTGTGTGTGTGCAGTTAGCTGATTCCAGAAGATTCAGTGATCCCTCCTCAGTGAGCTGCTCAAACCAATAGCTTTCAACCAGTAGAATTACTCAAACTGATGTTTTTACTCAGCTGATGTTTTCAGTCATAAGAGGAAACAGATGCTGTCCATGACAGAAAGTAGATGCTGTCTGCAAGAGGAAGCAGAGAAAAGCTGGTTGCTGCTCTGCGTCTGCAGGTCTCCATCCATCCTTCTGGCTCTTCTTTTTCAGACTTTTCTGCTCATGTTGTTTGAATCAGCACAGGCCAAGTTCCTCATTAGTCTCAGACACCACCTTCTGGTTCAAACAACAAATAGAAGACATAAGGGTCTAAAGTTCATCTTCAAGAGTAGTGGTATGAACATAACAGAAGAAATAAAGATAGAAGAGACAGAAGAAAGAAGCAAAGTGATCATATATCTAAAAAGTTATGCTAATCATCAAAAATACAAATCCAATTTACAAGGTTAGTCCATATTGTGCCAGCCGTTTTCCATACCTGATAAGTCCCAAGGACTGTAAAAAGGTGGTAAACCAGCATCTAGGTTAGAGTCCCTTGAACCAGTCTTTTGGTTAGAGTGATTGGGACAGTTCAGAAGTCTGACAGTTTTTTTCATCTTAGCACGAGCTTCTTCTACGGAGGTGGTGGCATTATGAACAGTAATACAACATTACTCCTGGATTAAGCTTAACATGCTGCATACTCATTTTCCATTCTGCACCTGTGTCCAGCATTACTCCATTCCAGATGCAGCACATAGCACTCTTCTTCTTCTGAAAAAGTTCTTCTTCTGAAGAACTTTTCTGTTTGTCCATGTTTAGATCTTCCTAGTCCAGGCATTAGATGGACCAACCCATGGTGCAGCCTTGCTCGACCTGGTGCTCGCTAATGCAGAGGAGAGCATTAGGGATGTTAAGACTGGAGGCAGCCTAGGCTGTAGTGACCATGCCTTGGTGGAGTTTGTGATCTTGAAGAACTCTGGCAAAAAGCGGAGTTAGGACCCTGTGCATCAGGAAAGCAAACTTTTGGCTTCTCAAGGAATTGCTGGATGGGATCACCTGGAAAACTGACATTAAGGACACGGGTACAGAGCTGGCAGCTCTTTAAGGACACCCTTCTGAGAGCGCAACAGCTCTCTATCCCCCAGCAGAAGAAGTCGAGCAGGGGAGGCAGGCGATCAGCATGGCTGTGCAAGGATCTGCAGCTTAAACTGAGGGAAAAGAGGGAAATGTACAGGAAATGGAAGCAGGGTTGTGTATCCTGGGAGGAATACAGGACTGCTGTCCGCGGGATCAGGAAAGCCAAAGCACAGATGGAGCTGAACTTGGGAAGGAATGTGAAAGATAACAAGAAAGGGGTTCTACAGGTACATAGGCAGGAAGAGACTGGCCAAGAGGAGTGTTCCCCTCTTATAAAAGGTAATGGAGAGCTGGCTTCCTCAGAACAGAAAACGCTGATGTACTCAATGAGTGCTTTGCCTCAGTCTTCACGGGTGGTCAGGCTTCCTGAGTCTGCCAGTACCTGAACCTCTAGGTGAGGGTGCGGGGAGCAGATTCCATCCCACTGTAACAGTGGAACATGTCTGAAACCTCCTCACACAATTGAATGTATTTAAGCCCATGGGGCCAGATAATATCCATTCTAGGGTTCTGAGAGAGATGGCTGATGTGATTGCTGAGCCACTCTCCATCATATTTGAAAAATTGTGTCTGTCAGGTGAAGTCCCTGGTGACTGGAAAATAGGAAATATTACTCCCATTTTTAAGAAAGGGAGAAAGGAAGACCTGGGGAACTACAGGCCAGTGAGCCTCGCCTCTGTACCTGGGAAGATCTTGGAGCAGATCCTCCTAGAAGCTACGTTAAGGCACATACGAAACAAGGAGGTGGTCTGAGACAGCCAGCATCACTTCACCAGGGGCAGATCTTGCCTGACCAATCTGGTGGCCTTCTGTGATGGAGTGATGGCTTCGGTGGACAAGGGAAGGGTGATGGATGTATCTTCCTGGACTTCTGCAAAGCCTTTGACATGATCCCACCACATCCTTCTCTCTCGATAGGAGAGGTGTGGATTTGAAGGATGGACAGTTGGATGGATTAGGAACTGGCTGGCTGGATGCAGCCAAAGGGCTGTGATCAATGGTTCTGTGTCAGGGTGGAGGCTGGTCACCAGCGGTGTCCCTCAGGGGTCGGTCTTGGGACTGGTGCTCTTCAACATCTTCATCAGTGACAGACGATGGCATCGAGTGCAGCCTCAGCAAGTCTGCAGATGGCACCAAGCTGAGCGGTGCAGTCGATGCATTGGAGGGAAAGGAAGCATCCAGAGGGACCTGGGCAGGCTGGAGAAGTGGAAATGAAAACCTAATGAGGTTCAACAGGGCCAAGTGCAAGGTGCTGCACTTGTGCTGGGGCAACCCCAGGTACTGATACAGACTGGGGGCAGATCTCCTTGAGAGCAGCCCTGCGCAGAAGGACTTGGGGTCCTGGTGGGCGAGAAGCTGGCCATGAGGCAGCAGTGTGCGCCTGCAGCCCGGAAGGCCAGCTGTGTTCTGGGCTGCATGAAAAAGGGGCGGCCAGCAGGGAGAGGGAGGTGATCGTCCCCCTCTGCTCGGCTCTTGTAAGGCCCCATCTGCAGTGCTGCGTCCAGGCCTGGGGCCCCAGCACAGGAAGGACGTGGAGCTCTGGGAGCGGGTCCAGAGGAGGCACTGAGATGAGCAGAGGGCTGGAGCAGCTCTACTGTAAGGAAAGGATGAGGGAACTGGGGAATGGCTGTTTGTGAGGGTGGACAGTGATAGGACAAGGGGAATGGTTTTAAACTGAGACAGGGGAGGTTTAGGTTGGATATTAGGAGGAAGTTTTTCCCCCAGAGGTGGTGAGGCACTGGCACAGGTTGCCCAAGGGGCTGTGGATGCCCCATCCCTGCAGGCATTCAAGGCCAGGCTGGATGTGGCTCTGGGCAGCCTGGTCTGCTGGCTGGCGACCCGCACACAGCAGGGGTTGCAACTGTGTGAGCATGGAGCTCCTTTGCAACCCAGGCCGTTCTATGATTCTATGATCTTCCGAAGATGAATAGTGATTCTATTACTAATATCATGTGATATTAGCATACTAACGTAACACTCCACCAGTATACTTTCATTCAGTTTCTTATTTGTTTCAATCACCAAGGCCCTCATATTTGTTCAGACCAAGTGCAGTACAAACTTGACATTTTACTTTATCCAGTCCTGCCTAGACAACTATACTGCAAACAATCCTTTATTTGACATCAACTGTCAGAAGATGATAGGCTCAGTCCTTAGTTTTTTTCCTCCCTTTGTGCTGCTCTACAAGTTACAGGTCTCTGTTACATCCTCACTTACATACACTTTCTTTTTCAGAAGACTTGTTTATGTAAGTCATTTGCTGTACAGAAGCCATTGCATTCTTTTAATTCTCTTTTTCTTGCCCTTCCTTGAATATTTCCCCATTTTTCTTTTGAGATGTAGGGTGAAACCGCGTTTGTGCACTATTTATCAATTTATAGACTGTCTTGATGTTTTCTCTGTTTCATCTTTTGCTCCTTTCTTACAAGTGCTTTCTTTCACACTACAGAGATGATATTTTTTCACAGAGAAAGAAGATATATTTCACAAAGAAGATATTTGCATGCAACTATCTGTAATAACTGTTGCAGTAACTGAGGGCTGTTCTATTTTAAATGTGAAGCTAGGACTGTTTCTTCCCATGTGCACTCCTTTACATTTAGCTTTCCTGGATTCTATCTTCCATTTTTTGCCCAAGACTTTTCTGATTGTAGTTCTCCTAAGCCTGCCTACACCTCTCTAAAAAGCATCATACCACGAACATACTTTGACACTGCTTCCAGATCCTTGATAAATGTGTTGCACAATTAGGTTCCAGAATTATCCATATGTCTTTACTCTTGAATCCCTTTTATCATGAAAATGGACTATGGACTCCTACTTTCTTATTTCCTGCCTTTTAACCAGTTATTTACCTCTGCAATTACTTGTTCCCTGGCAGTGTAATTTTTAAGAGCTTTTAATTAATGACCTTTTGAAATACCTTCTGAAAATCCATGTTCAATTTTCTCTCTCTTGGCCACAAACTTATTGACTCCTACAAATTTCAGTAGAATTGTAAGGCAATTCTTCCTCTAAGGAAAGCCATTTTGACTCATCCCCATTATGCATATGCTTGCTAATTCTAATCTATCCTACAGTTTTTGTTAAATTCCCTGCCATAGACATCGGACCTGTAGTTTTCCAGATTTTCTTATGGCATCCATTTAAAAAATTGACATTACAGTTAACACATCCCATTCTCCTGCTACCAAAGCAGTTTTCTGTACATGAAAGTTTGTAGTTTGGCCCGGAATCATTTTAGAATTTTTCAGTGTACAAAATCTGGTCCCTATTACTTGCTACTATTCATTTTGCTTATATGTTCAGTAACCTCTCTTACTGATCCTTCCAAGGCTGAACCCCTGGTGAGTCTCACCATAAATAAGGGTCTGTCTTTGGAATTTCATCTAGGCTCTGCTGTAGTGAAAACAGATGTAAGTAATTCCTTTAGATTTCACATTACTTTTCTCAGTATGCTCCTTTAAATTTCTTTCAATTTTCCTGGTGGTACAGACTATCTGGTAAGCTTCCAGAGCCTGAAGTGTTCTACAAGGGATTTATTATTTGATTGCAGGCCTTATGCAATTGTTCCTCAAACCCTTGTGGCCTGTCTCATGGCGTGGTTTACATTTCATCTGTCAGAAGTTAGGATTCTATTTTCAATTTTAGACCCAAATTTATCTTTTGGAGGAACGCTTCTGAAAAGAAGTCCCTAGCAACAGTCTCCCTTGTCTGTGCTGCTTAACCACCACAGGTTCCTTTTCCCCTGATAAACATTTGCTCACTCTCCAAAATGGTATCCTTATAGTCTCCCTGTAGACCTCAAGCACAGTTATTTTAGCTGCCCCTCTATTTTTAAGCAATTTCTTCATTTTTAGGTTGTTTTTTTGTTATTGTTGTTTTTTTATTTTTAATGAATACACGTATTGGTGGACTTTTTTTGGCTGTCTGTAAGGGTCTTATGTAATGAATGAAAAGTCAATAGAAACAGAACATCTCTGTGCTGCAGCTGACTGTGTGCACAGCACCTTAGAACTCTTCATTTGCCTTCTGGAAGGATACATGTTACTGAATCATACTATTGCTTCTTGCCCATGGAGATTATAACCTCAAAAGCATTTGGAAACACCTGAGAAGAGCTTCTTTAAAGTGTAGGGACTCCAGTAAATCCTTTGCACAAGAGGATATTCGATTTATGCAGGAGACTCATAATGCAGCCGAGTGGCTAGAGCCTATTTCATCTTCCTCACCAAAATCTCTGCTTCTTGGTAATCTTGTTCTAATCATGTCAAGGGATTCCCTTCCTTCTTCTTCCTCATCTCTACATCATTTCCCCCTCACCCCCTGATGGGAATGCTATTCACCAGCACCCCTGAAACATATAGATCTGTGGCTGTTGGGGTCTCTAGGGCATCTTGTATTCCCTTACCATCCTGGAGGTTTGTCTTTATGGGTTCAACACTAACTTATATATCAACTGTTAGGTCTTGAGACTCCTCAAAGGGTGACTTTCCCTCCTCTCCTGAGCTGCTTTAAAATTCATGCTCTCCCCTTTTGTATTTGTGGGTTACCTATGTTACAGGTATGCTTGTGCCTAAATTGTCTGATCTTCACCATCTGGCTTGATTTCTGGTTTGAGCTGCCCTCTTGCTACAGGTTTGCTGGAAATATGGATTGTTGCCTGAACTATAATTGAATATGAGCTGTTATTGAAATTATTCTGCTCTTCTTGCTTCTGTATTGTGGAATTTGCTGACTTCTCAGCTCTCAGCTCCACAATCACAGAATGGGTTGGAAGGAACCTTAAAGAACATCTAGTTCCAACCCCACTGCCATGAGCAGGGTTGCCACCCACCAGGTCCAAATTCCTGTATGTTACATATGGAGCAATGTGTCCCTGCTGCTTCCTGACAGTCATACAGGTCAGATGGCCAAAAGCAGCTGCTGGGAGAAGATATGAGTAATAAATGGCACAGGGAAGGAGAGAGAAATATTAAAGGAGGATGAAGTAGAAGAACATATATATATATGTTTCAACCAGTCAAGTAAGTTTTGATGGGAAGATCCTTGCTCCTATCCTTGCATCGAAAATGAGAAAAGATTAGGAAAAGATAAAGAGATGATTGTGGCCAAGAAAGAAAAGAATTAAATCTCATGTCTGTACAGAAATGCTGGACAATTATGTCAGGCTATCATGAGTGAATGGAATTTGCCCAGTGCAAAATTAAGGAAAACAACAACACAGAACTCTTTAGACAAAAAGGTGTAACCAAGGAAAATATGTGTTGACCTAGAAACTGACATTTTTGCAGCAGCACACATAGATGCAAATTATTATAGTGCTATCCATACCACAACTGTGCTTTTTGATGGTAGCAAAGAGTGTGAATAGTGAAGTGGTAGTGCTGTAGTATGCATGTAAAGTGGTATTAAAAAAAAAAAATAGTAGTTCTGTGAATGTTATGGGCATGTCTCTATAGCAGTGAGAGAGAAGAACATGAGTCAGAGGTCTACCTCAAGTTTCTAGTCAGCAGTAGGAAAACCATGCATCACCTCTAAAAGGATGCATTAACTCTGCTGCTGCCACATGCTCTTCTTTGCCAGCTTAGATGAGAAAAATACTTACATAAAGCAAAACACTTCATATTGTATTCATAATCCAAGCATGTAGTAGCATCTTCATAAGGCTGTTGCTGTAGTGGCTTGTGTGCTTCCTTTGCAGCAGTGGCAGGAATCTGGGCTGCATACCAGTGACTAGAATTTCTGCAAAAGAAGCCCACACTTTCTTTAAGAGCTTTGGAGCCATGAACTTTGATGACTAGGACGGGAAGAACTATTCTGCAGATGGAACTTTGATCAGAGAATTTTGTGATAAGGGTGCAGAGAATGGAATACAGACTGTGCCAGTAGTGTTCCTCAGAAGCGCCGTTTTTCTGAGCTGCAGTTGCTATGGTACTCTGAAGTTACTCGCTATCTGAAAAGATCGGCAGCTCTGTAAGGACTCTGTAGCTAGCTCCATTGCAGTGGGACAAGTATAGAACTGCTCTGCAGACATACTGTAACCATGACACTGTAAACCTCTGCAGGGAGGTGTGAATCATACCACGGTTCTGTTCACATTGAACGCTGCAGTATGACAAAGCATGTAGTTCTACGGAGCAATTGTAGCTGGAGCACTACCAGGTTTGTCTGCAGCACAGACTGTATTATGGAAATCCACGTGTGGGCTCTCCAACAGAAGCTGAAGTTCCAGTACTCATTCAGGACCAGAAGCACATGCCACTACCACCTCCCTGCAGTAGTCAGGCAGGATGCAATAGACAGCCAGCTGCTACATTCCTACTTTACACTCTCCAGAAAAAACACCTCTTTTGCGCACCGAGCCTAAAGCATAGGACCATTCTGTTCTTTCCCTTCTGCTTGACCAATAGGCTCTGAAATGCGGCCGGTACAGGGAGGAGACACAGCTGTGAAGCACATTGCCGAGCAAGCAGCCGACTTAACTGCTAGCGCTAGCATTGCTTTGTCGCTGTTACGGTTTCTTTCTTGCTCCCTGTCAGTCTCAAAACTCGGGACTTCCCGTTCATTACGGCGCCGGCAGACAAGGCCCGCTTCGCCCTGCGCACTCCAGCGAGCGCCCGGCCCCGCCCTCGAACTCTCTCCCCGGCCCGCCCTTACCCCTCGCACCGCCCCTCGTGCCCGCCCGTTCAGTGCGGCTGCGCGCTCAGCTCCGCTCAGCCGAGGGGGAGTTGGCGGTGACGGGGCGCGTGCGCGGCCGCCAGGAAGCTGGACCTTGGGGGGGGGGCGGGAGCGGGAGGAAAGCGTTGGCATGGCGGAGGCGCGGCCCAATACAGGTAAGTGTGATTATTGCGTTCGGGGGGGGGGGGGGGGTCGGGGAAGGGGCCGGCGGGCTGAGCGGGACGCGGGGAGGAGGAGCACGCGTCTCTCCGCGGCAGCGTTGGCGGGCGGAGGGCAGAGCTGCGGGCTTGGCAGCCGAACGCCGGCTGTCGGGTTGTCCGGGCGGAGCAGCACCTGTTGTTACGCGCCGCCCGCACCGCACCGCAGCCTTGCGCAGCCTGCCGTACTGAAGGTGGCTGCGCTGTGCGTGTTCCGCAGGATGCTCTGGGAAAACTTTGGCCGGGAGCAACCGTGCGAGTTTCAAGTATGTGACGAGTAAACAGGACTCCAAAAAAGAAAAGAAAAAAGCCATTTGATTTCTGGAAAACTTACTGCTTCTCAGGCCGCCATTATCCCCCCGTTGCTCCCCGTGCTTGCCGTGCTCTGCAGAGGGCGGTGCTACTGACCTGCTCCTGTTGCACGGCCATTCGTAGCACTGTGGTGTGCAGGGTGTTTCCGTGTGTAGTCTTGCACGGATTCAAGAGATGTCTGAGGTGCTACTGGTGAGTATTCCTGTCCCCTCCAGTGCCCTGCGGGTGACAAAGCAGAGCGAGTGCCACGTGAAGAGGGGTTAAGGAACCCAACCTGGGATGGAATTGAATGCCACAAGAAGAAGAAATTGTTTTTTCATTTGTTTGTGTCCAGCGCTGGTTTTTAAGGTGCAGGATTAGATTAACTTTTTGTTTTTACTGGACGTGGTTGCTGTGGAGGAGGAGCCACCCTTCAAGATGCCTATTCCAGCCTAGCGTTTAATGACCTGTGGTGTCTTATGGGCGCTTAGTAGAAGAATTCTTATGAAATTGTGTCTTGGGTATGTAAATAGAAATAATGCATGCGTGGAGACGTTCATGCTACTTACTGCTTTCATCACATCTTCTGTTTCTCTTGTGATTTGGATAGACTTTTTGGTTAATCAATATCACTTTGGGCTCACCCGATGAGCTGCCTACCTCCTCTCAGCGTTAATGAGGTTGTTAAGTTTCTGTCAGGTGCTGAGTGCTGGACTCGAATGGCTGGGGATGAAGAAGAAAATACAAGTCTCTGCTTTTGCAGCACTCTGAAGTTAATTCAGATTAAGCATATCAATAGTTTATATTTCAGATACTATCTTCAGTCTTTTCTGTTCTTAGCACCCGGGCTGTGAAGAGGGAAAGGTAATCTGTGTTCATTTTTGATGTTTTGAAGATGGACCTTCATGAGGGAAGTGGGATAGTCCATGATTTGGAGTGTAGAGCCGATAGATTCAGGAAAGGGAAGGTAGTGCAGGCAGCTGTTTGCTTGTCTGTTCATCTTCCATGCTACCAGACTGAGGCAGCTCTCACTGTCAAATCCTTTATGCAGTGCTGCTTATGCATTTGGAATAAAGAGCCCTTAATAGGTGCATGAAGCTAAATAGCATTGCTTTTTAAAAAAGTTAAATTAATTTGGGCAATACAGTGTTTATGCTTTAAAATATGTAAGCTGACATGGGTATTGTCAGATAGCATTAAGTTCTGGAGTTTTTTCCATTTTAGAGTAATACCGTGTTATCAAGCCCGACTCTTTAGGTATTTTTGTTTGTGCTTACGTGGATTAGAATGCAAACTAGCTTTTGCCCTGGATTGAGTGTATGATTTTAAGACCTGAAATGTGAAAAATATTTTCAGTTACAAATTATATCACAGAAGCAGTTGAGGTCAAAGAACAGCTATTTGGGGCCTGTTTAGATGTGTAACCTGTATAAGACATTTTGCTAATAGTAAATGGTTATTGAGACCCAGAGGGTAAGAAGAGTGTAAGAAACAAAGCAGTTGTGTGGTGATTATTTAGATTTATATACCTTTCCTTTGGGGGGTTGGACTCGACAATCTCTGGAGGTCCCTTCCAGCCCCTACAATTCTGTTATTCTGATTCTAGTTTCAAGCCTTGTGCACCTAGAAGGCATATTCCAAATGAGAGGTTATATTATTTAATAGTCATTACAGATTTCTTCCCCATGAGTAGCTGTAGTTGCTTTTGGTTGTAGCTTAGTGCTTTTGCTTTCACAATGACAACTAGTTTTGTTTTCTCATACAGCATGGTATTAAAATGAAGGTATCAGGAGGTGCTATAAAGTGCTGAGCATACAGTAGTGGTGAACAGGAAGTGAAAGCTCATCACGCATTTCATCCTTAGGAATAATTTATTCTGTAGTAGATACTCTTAGACTTGTGAGGTTTCATTTCTTATCCCAACTTAATATTTCTCCCATGTAGTCTTCAAATGGACTGGCCAAAACTTCACGTTTCATTTAAAATGTGGATGCACTGAATTTGGACAAATACATAAAATGACAAAAACACAGCAACATGCACAAATACACTTTGGGTACCAACTGGCTGTCAGGCAGCTCGACAGAGAGGAATCTTGGGGTCCTTGGTAGACAATAAGCTGAATATGAGCCAGAAATGAAAACGTGCTGCAAAGATGACCAACAGTAACCTAAACTGCCTTAGAAAGAATGTTGCCAGCAGGTCAAGGGAGATGATCCTTTCTCTACTCAGTGCTGATGAGGCAGTGTCTGGAATGCTGTATCCAGCTGTGTGCTCCCAGTACAAGGAAGATGGGGCTTATTGGAGACTCACATCCAGCACAGGGCCATGGAGCTGAAGGCATACGAACACTTTCATAAGAAGACGGTCTGACAGAGCTGGGACTGTTCAGTCTGGAGGAGAGAAGGCTTGCACAGAGGGAGTAAAGAATAGGGATTCAAATTCTTCTGAGTGTTACTGAGTGAAACGGTGAGAAGTAAGAGGTACAAATTGGCATGAAATTTTGTCTGAACACAAGAACACTTTTCACTGTGTAGGTTGTCAAACCTTAGAAGAGGTTGTAGAGAGGCTGCGAAATATTTATCCTTGGAGATACTTGAATCATGATTGAACAGTTTGAAAGGAGTGTTTGGGTTGTCGATGGTCTGGAGAATTCCTTTCCAACCTCAACCATTCAGTAATTCTGTGATAATGGTATTTTGTATGTTTTTCTTTTTTAAATTTCTGGTAAGAATTGTGGGAAGGGAGCATATCTCTTTATTAAGTCATAGAATGGCCTGGGTGGCAAAGGAGCTCCATGCTCACCCAGCTCCAACCCCCTGCTGTGTGCAGGTCACCAACCAGCAGCCCAGGCTGCCCAGAGCCACATCCAGCCTGGCCTTGAATGCCTGCAGGGATGGGGCATCCACAGCCTCCTTGGGCAACCTGTTCCAGTGCCTCACCACCCTCTGGGGGAAAAACTTCCTCCTAATATCCAACCTAAACCTCCCCTGTCTCAGTTTAAACCATTCCCCTTGTCCTATCACCATCCACCCTCACAAACAGCCATTCCCCATCCTGTTTCTACGCTCCCACCAAGCACTGGAAGGCCACCATGAGGTCTCCCACAGCCTTCTCTTCTCCAAGCTCAACAAGCCCAGTTCCCTCAGCCTTTCCTCACACAGAGCTGCTCCAGCCCTCTGCTCATCTTAGTGGCCCTCCCATGGACTTGTTCCAAGAGCTCTGCATCTTTCTTGTGCTGGGGCCCCCAGGCCTGGACACAATGCTGCAGATGGGGCCTCACAAGAGCCGAGCAGAGGGGGACGATCACCTCCCTCTCCCTGCTGGCCATCTATCACGATTGGAATGAACAGTGAGTTTTGGACAGGCAGATCATTTTGCATGAAAATAGATTGCACTTCTTGATTCTTCAAGCCTGAAACAATCTGAGTGCTATTAAAGAAGAAATCCAACCTTCTGTCAATTTGCACATTCTCTGTAATTATAACATGCAGTAGGTGAATACTGTTACATAAAATGTCCAGAGAAGACAGAAAATATTAAGGTGGTTGTTCTGGGGGTGTTAAACCTTTTCCTCACAAACTGGGAAGCCTCAGAATTTCTATAATGTGCTATTCGTGGTGGCTTTTTTTTTGTTGTTGTTGTTTCTTTTCCTGCTACAGTGTAACACAGGTGCTGTAAAATCTGCATGGAGTGTTGTCTTTATAGAGTGTGCATTGAATTCAGCTGATCAGACCATTTTGTATCTGGATACGTGGAGATCTGACACGAGTAAATTAATGTATGTACACTCTGTACTGTCACTGTCTCCAGAAATAATTATTCTTTCAGAATTCTAATTGTTTTCATTTCTGGACAGGGACGTTCGGTTTACTGGGACTTGTGGAAGTGAGAATATAAGCAGAATTTGAGATGATTAGTGATTGCTCAGTTGTCTGCTAAATTATCTTCAAGGCTGTTTGTTTCCACTTGTAGATAGTTCTGGTACATTTGACTGCAGTTGAGGAAGATGGAGTTCAACCAATACGATAATAAGTGATTATGGAAGAAATATGTTTTGCCCGAAACCTATCCATGTGAGCTCAAAGTTAGTAAGCAGAGTGTTCCAGTTATGTGCTAACATATCTAAGTGTTGGATGGATCTTTGAGAATTTCTACTTCTATCATATTCTGTGTCTTTAGATTTAATTTGGTATTCAGTAACTACATACCAGTCAGCCTCACCTCCATCCCTAGAAAGGTGATGGAACAACTTATCCTTGGCACTGTCTCTAGGCATATCAAGGATAAGAGGGTTCCTAGGGACAGTCGGCATGGCTTCACCAAGGGGAAATCATGCTTAACTGACCTGATAACCTTTTATGAAGAAATAACCAGGTGGATAGATGGCGGTAAAGCAGTGGGTGTGGTCTATCTTGACTTTAGTAAAGCATTTGATATTGTCTCCCACAGCGCTCTCACAACTAAACTGAGGTAATGCGGTCTGGATGATTGGGTAGTGAGGTGCATTGTGAACTGGCTGAGGAAAGAAGCCAGAGAGCTGTGGTCAATGGCACGGAGTCTAGTTGGAGGCCTGTGTCGAGTATAGTCCTCCAAGGGTTGGTAGAGGGACTGGTGCAGTGCAGTATATTCATCAGCATATATTCATTGGCTGAAGGAATAGAGTGCACAGTCAGCAAGTTTGCTGATGACACCGAACTGGGAGGAGTTGCTGACATGCCAGAAGGCTGTGCTGCCATCGAGCAAGACCTAGACAGGCTGGTAAGCTGGGCAGGGAGAAACGTTATGTTTCATTACAAGGGCAAGTGTAGAGTTTTGCATCTGGGCAAGAACAAGTCCAGGCACCAGTACAGGCTGGGGACTGACCTGCTGGATGCAGCACAGGGGAAAGGGACCTGGGGGTCCTGTGGACAGCAGGATGACCACGAGCCAGCACTGTGCCCTTGTGGCCAAGAAGGCCAACGGCACCGGGGTGTATTAGAAGGGCTGTGGTTAGTAGGTCCAGAGAGGTCCTGCTCCGCTCTACTGTGCCCTGGTGAGAACGCATCTGGAGTATTGTGTCAGTTCAAGGACAGGGAACTGCTGGAGAGAGCCCAGCACAGAGCCACAAGACGATTAAGGGCGAGGAGCAGCTCCCTTACGAGAGGCTGAGGGAGCTGGGTCTCCAGTTTGGAGGAGAATAAGGGGTGTCCTCGTTAATGTTTGTAAGTATGTAAAGGTGAGTGTCAGGAGGATGGAGCCAGGCTCTTCTCAGTGACATCCAGTGACGGGACAAGGGGCAGTAGGTGCAAGCTGGGACACAGCAGGTTCCACAAAAATATGAGAAAACCTTCATGGTGAGGATAACAGAACACTGGACCAGGCTGCCCAGAGAGCTTGTGGGGTCTCCTTCTCTGGAGACATTCAAAACCCGCCTCAAGTTCTTGTGTGACCTAACCTAGGTGTTCCTGCTCTGGCAGGGATTGGACTAGATGATCTTTTGAGTTACCTTCCAATCCCTGACGTTCTGTGATTCTGTGATGTTTCCTTTGCTCATCTCAAAACTTTCAGGATCTTAATGGATGACAGTACAAACAGATGAATAGCTTCCTACTGCTAGTAATACAGCTTTACCCCAGACCCTGACGTCCTTTTTTGTTTTACCTCTGCCGTGTCCTTTGAGGAGCCTCTATAAGCCAAATCCACAGGCAGTGACCCAATGGCACAGGAAGAGTCTTAAGCTCACATAGCGAGTGCTTGTTTAGTCAGAAGTCAGAAAGACTGGTACTAATCAGGGTAGTTTGTTTAGTATCGATTTTGTGATTATCTGAAACTTCAGAAGGAAAATCTAGTTTTGTTGTGTTTTTTTTGTTGTTGTTTTGTTTCCCCATCCAGGAGGTACAACTGAATTCAGGAAGAGAAGTACCACCTCTGACACCTAAAAGTCTACATGGTGGACTCTTTTAGCCAGTAGATTTTTTTTGGACAGGACTTCTTTATAATTTTGCATTCATAATCATCTACTTGATACAGCATCTGCAGGATGCATTAAAGCACCTTGTGTAATGTTTCTTCAGTTTACTTTAGCTTGGTGAAAGTATGGAACTTCGATTATTTTGTGGAAATACAGGCTGGAATTTAGCTCTGAGAATTTCTTTTTTTTCATGGGACTTTTGTGTACGTACATATAGGTATACCAGAGAATATCTGAGTCATTGTTAGTTATTGATTATTGTACATGTGTATGTATTCTGCTGTTTCTGGTCATGGCAGAGAGAGATCAGTTGTATTTGATTTTGATTTGAATTTACCACTTGTATGCAATTTTTTAAAGAATGTAAAAGCTGGCAGTAAGAATAAGATTTCTATTCATGGGTAACATAAAATATCTTAATGAATTATTCATATTTTTGGAGGTACGTTTAAATATCTGGTTCCTGGCTTCCCATCTGTTTCTTCAAACTTATATATTATTTGGGAGGTGCTTTTAAAAGCCCCCACACTGTAAAGGAATGTTTGCTAATGTTCAGACATAATGTCCTGTGTCTGTGCTCACTGCCTCTTGTTCTCTCTCTGAACACCGCTTAATAGACCTTATCTCTGTCCTTGTTACACCCTTGCTTCAGAGCGACACCAATGAGATCTAACCGCAGCTAAAGTGTCCCAGCTCTCTCAGCCTTGATTCAAAGGGGGGGATATTCTAGACATCGATCATCTTCATGGTCTTTGGTTAGACTCTCTGATATGTCCACATCCCTTTTCTGCTAGGGAGCCCAGAACTGAAAGCAATATTCCAGGTGTGGCCTAATCAGATCAAAGTAAAAGGTAAGAATCACTGCTGTCCACCTGCTGGTAGAATTTACCTGCTACAGCCCAGAATACTCTTAGATTTCATAGGGGCAGATGCACATTGCTGACTCATGCCCAACTTGGCATCCATCAGGATCCCCAAGTCTCTTTCTGCAAAGCTGCTTTCCTGCTGGGTGGCACTTTGTATGACTTTGTGCCTGGGGTTGTTCCCTTCAGAGGTGCAAAATTTTTTGCTTCCCCTTGTGAAATTACATGAAGTTTCTGTCAGCCATTTCTTTAGCCTGTCGAGGTCCCTCTGGCTAACAGCATGACCCTGTGGCATATCAGCCATTGTTCCCAGTTCTGTGTCACCTGCTCCATCATCTAGGATCTGGACTGGACCCAATCCTGACCCCTGGGGTACATTCCTAGTTAGTGGCCTCCGCTTAGACTCTGTGCCACTGACCACCACTCTGCTATTGGTGTGCTTTCCATTGCATTATAGCGTTACGACCTGTAGTTTTTTGTCCCTCTTCTTGAGGATGGTAGTGATGTTTACTTTCCTTCTAGTCTTCAGGCACTTCTCCAAATCACCACGATCAATCAAGAATTATTGAGAGTGGCTTCACAGTGACATCAGGCAGCTCATTCAGCACTTGTGTGCATTCAATCAGGGCCCATGGAAGTATATATTTTGCTTACTTAAGTATTCCCTGCCGTATTTTGCTTCCCTTGAGCATGGGTTCCTTGCTGCAGTTTTTCCTTCTTGTCTCGAGGAGCAGGGATTCCAGAAGGCAAGTCTTTGTAGTAAAGACTGAGGCAAAGGCTTTCAGTACCTCAGCCTTTTTTCTGTGCTGTGTAATAGGTCTTCATCTTCCCCTGTTGTTCAGAGGTAGGTACGCATTTTCCCTAGCCTTCCTTTTATCGCCTGTAGTAGTTATGGAAGCCCTTGTTGTTGTCTTCGACGTTTCTGATAGATTTGTTTGCACTTTGAGCTTTAAGTTTCCTAACTTCAACCCTGAATGTTTGGACAGTTTCTCTGTGCTCCTCCCAAGGTTTCCTGTCCTCACTTCCATCCTCCTTATGCTTCCTTTCTGTGGGCTCCTTGTACATCTATGCAATCCGCCTGACGTTTCTGCTGAACATACTGATCATTAGGATGGACCAACCCTGAACTTAGAGGACCTGATTCCTGAATGGTTTCTGAGCTTTCTTGGGCTCCTCTTCTTTTTAGGGCATTATTCCATAGGATTCTTCCAAGCAGATCCTTGAAGAAGTTGAAGTCTGCCCTCCTGAAATCCAGAGACACGGTTTTGCTTTTCACCCTCCTTCCTATCTTCAGGTTCACTGCAGTCAAAACTGCCTTTGGCCTTCCCATCACTAAGAAGATCCTCTGAGTTGAGGATGTGGCTCACAATTGATCCTGACTGGATTTCTAAAGTAGGTCTCATTGCTTGGAGCATAAAAAATGACAAAAGAAGACCTCTCTATTAGATGAATGGTTCATTTTTTTGTGTCGGTACGTGGCTGTACAATTTTTTGCTTGCCTGGGCTGCACTGAGTGTGCAGGAATTGTCTTAGCTGCATATAAAATATGTAATATAGTTAATGTATGTGTGTCAGGGACCTAAAAGTTCCTGACTGAAGAATGATCCTGAGATGGAACTAAGTATTCTGACAGTTTTAAGGGAAGTGATATTTTCAGCAACAGCCATTTATCTTGTTTTGTGGGGAGCTGACCTTGATAGTTTATCCTGCTTTGCAAGAACTTGTTTGCAAGCAGGTGTTCCACTTGCGCTCTGTATCGTGTGTTGGCCATGTGGGTGCAGTGTGCAAGTTGGGGAAAAAACAGACAAACAAACAAAAAAAAAAAAACAAAACAAAACTCTGCAGATCCTGGAGAGGATAAACCAGGAGGGGAGCTGTGGTGATCGAGTGAGGAAAAGTACGCTTTGAAGCAGGGATGCCCTGCTGACACTACATATTGAATCCACTGCTGACATGTTCCTTCTCCTACCTGGTGTTTTGTCTCTCTCAAGGTAAGTAATAATGTGTTTGCTTAGGGAGCTTCTGTTTTAGCTTACTAGGGTTCATACTGCACTTGCTTAGGAGTTTCTGCTTGCCACTTCCTGGGATTATCTAAAGTGAATGCCTGTGTGTGTGTGACAAATAAAACTTGTAACCCTCTGTGCTGCCTTGTGTGTGTGCTTGCTTGCCTCCGCTCCTGAGACATCCGAGCATACCCTGAAATACATATCTAAGTATCAATTTTTTAAAATGTATTTTTATGTAAACATTACAGAATTGCAGAATCTCCAAGGTTGGAAAAGACCTAGAAGATCACCCAGTCCAACCATCCACCCATCACCAATAGCTCTCACTAAACCATGTCCCTCAACACAACGTCCAAACGTTCCTTGAATACCTCCAGGGTTGGTGACTCCACAGCTCCCTGTGCAGCCCATTCCAGTGCCTGACCACTCTTTCAGACAAGTATTATTTCCTAACATCCAGCCTGAATCTCCCCTGGTGCAGCTTGAAACCATTCCCTCCAGTCCTATCACCAGTTACACGAGAGAAGAGGCTGACCCCCAGCTCTACTACAACCTCCCTTCAGGTAGTTATAAAGAGCAATAAGGTCTCCCCTGAGCCTCATTTTCTCCAGACTGAACATTCCCAGCTCCTTCAGCCTCTCCTCATACGGCCTGTGCTCCAGACCCCTCACCAGCTTTGTTGCCCTCCTTTGAACACATTCCAGGGCCTCAATATCTTTCTTGCAGTGAGGGGCCCAAAACCGGACACAGTACTCAAGGTACTCACCAGAGCAGTGAAAACATAAAACAAGTGGAGGTTTTGACCTGTTTCTGTGAAAACAGTGCATCAGTCTGGTTCAGTGGAAGTGGCTGCAGTTCTTTAGTTAATTCTCAAACATGTTCATTATGGATTTTTGATGACATTTTACTTGTCCTGTGCTTAAGAACAAATATTTTTACTACCAAAAAAGAGATGGCATGAATAAGGCACGATTGTTAAGGGAGAGCCTTTCAGTATGTAAAGGGGAGCTACAGGAAAGGAGGAGGCAGGCTCTTTAGTAAGGTCTGTAGTGATAGAACAAGGAGAGTTGGCTTCAAGCTCAGGGAGGGTAGATTTAGATTAGATACAAGCAAGAAATCTTTTACAGTGAGAGTGGTGAGGCATTGGAACAGGTGCCCCATCCCTGTAGACTTTCAAGTTGAGGCTGGATAAGGCCCTGGGCAACCTGTTCATTACAGGGGAGTTGGACTAGATGGCCTTCACAGGTCCCTTCCAACTCTAGGGATTCTGTGATGTTTTTCTCTGTTAAGATAGGTCTTACAGAATGACCGGGTATTTCTTTCAGTTGAATGTCTGACTGGAATTCTGTACGTTCCGTGTGAAAATTCATGGATAATGTATTTATATAATGTGAAAATACATGTAAATATATGAAGTAATGATGAAAAATATATGAAGAAATTGATGATTTTTTTTATGGTCTTGAAACCTATTCTCAAATTCCTGTATCAAAATAAAAAGCCTAGCTGCATGTTTTTTACTGTTTGCAGGATTGTGTTTAGCCAGCACATCAAAATGCATGAAGTTATTTTTCTTAACTTTAGCCTGCCATAGTTTAAGTTTTAATTCAAATGTAGTTACGATTTGAAATGTAGCACAGGTGATTTTCACCTTGAAACACATATTGATTAAGTAAGTGGTCAAATCTACCAAAAATGAAGAATGACTCACAGATTTAGTGTCTTAAAGTTCTGGCACAGATTTTCCATTTGATTCCGTAAGTGACTTGATTTCATTTCACAAATCACAAAATCATTTTAGCCTTTTACTTTACCTTAACTACCTTCTTTCAGAAAAGTAAATGATGTTCCTGTAATTAGCATCCATACTTCTTTAGAACTGCTGGAATTGATAATGATTTAATCCTTTGCACTTGATGAAATTCACGGATTTAATGATCATTTGTTTGACATTATCCATTTTTAAAGCATTCACGCATAAGTTTTCATGTTGTGTGACACAGTTTATTTCATCAAATGTTAGTGACTGGTGGCAATTGCATTGTCTTCTAACTTTATAATTTCCTCCTTTTTTATCAGCCATCACAAGGGCACTGTGAGTAGCGCTACCAGATATTTTGTAAAGGGTTAAAGAAAATTGCTCTAGTGCACTTTTTACTGCTTCATACAGATCACCAGGTTTATTTGTGTCTTTTAATGGTACCAAAGGAACTATTTCTTTAGTGAAATATATTAATCAATAATAACTAAAAAAAAAAAAATGGCCGGGTGAACCGTATCCGTAGCATCAGTACTTTCATCCAGCACCAAGGCATAACATTTGAAATTAGGCAGCTTTACCCTCCAAATTTCTTTTGATAGGCTCTTCTATTTCTTCAGGCTACATGTCTGCTGAGACATGATCTTAGAAAAATCCATTGCCTTTATCAGGACACACATATACCATACTTTCCATACATTGTTTAATAAGCTCACCATCAGTAAATAGTTTTGATTTTTTTTTTTCAATCTGATTTACTACCCTGTAACTAACTTTTATATCAGAGTTCATTGGAGTTTTAACTTTTTAAAGATGGTTTTGTTGAGATGACAGACTTTTTTTCAGTTCCACTATTTTGTCTTAATGAAGCATTCCTTGATATTATTGCATTTGACAGCATGTTTCTGTATGTATCTTTTAAAATAGTGATCTTTGAAAACTGACACTATTTCCTTAGACATTAAGCACAGTGCCATATTACTTGTCTTGACGAAAGTATTCATCTGTCCATATTTTGTTGAATACTCTTCCTTCATCTTCCTTCTGCTTTTGAGATACCATTAGGCAGGTTGAAATACTAGTATTGGCCATCAGCTTTTTACTCATCAAGCAGCACAAGCACATTCCTCATTGAATGCATGTGGGTTTCAGTGCAGCAGAACATGAGAGAAGGCGCAAGAAGTGTCAGCCCTGCAGTGCACCTTCCCTGTGTTCTTGTTTCAGCCCAGAGAGTGCCAGTCACACGTTGATGTTTGATTGTTGGTGGGTGCATGGGCAGGGCTGGACAGGCCCACTCCTTGTGGAAGACAGACAGCCTGGATTGCACTGGGCAGGCTGCGTGGTGAGCTGTGCTAGATTGTGTGCAGCCTGCGGGTTGGACATGCTTGTCATAATAGAAAAACAGAATGTCTTCTGTAATCATTGTACCGTTTAGTATGTTTGTTTACAGACAAGTATAATCGGGGTTCATGCAAATCTATTGTTACTCTTGAGATGATGGGTTTTTATTTATATTTCAAGTTCTTTGTAATATTAAAATTTGAAATTGTATGCAAAAGACTTTTTTTTCCTATGGTGTGTGCACGTATGTAATCATGATAGCGGTGACTTATGCCCATGTTAAACTGACTGGCACTGTACTATATGCTTACATACTGTGCTGCTTCAGTTGTTTTTTCTATTATTTCTTTTTTGTTCTTTCCTGTAAAATCATAGGATCACCAAGGTTGGAAAAGATCTCTGTGTCATCTAATTCAATCCACCACATTTCACTAATATTTCCCCACCAAACCACGTCCCTTAGTACAAAATCTGTATGTTTCTAGAGCTCCTCCAGGGATGGTGACTCAACTCCCTGGGCAGTCCATTCCTGAGCCTGAACACTTTTGGAGAATAAATTTTTCTTGACACCCAACCTCAGTCTCTTCTAGCACAACTTGAGGCCATTCCCTTTAGCCCTATCCCTGGTTGCACAGGAGAAGTGACTGACCTCTGCCTTGCCACAACCTCCTTTCAGGTAGTTGTAGAGAGGTATGAGTCCAGATCCCTCGGTAGGGCCTTCCTATCACTAGGCAGATCAACGCCTCCTCCCAGCATGTGTCATCTGCACGCTTACTGAGGGTGCACTGAATGCTCTCATTCAGGTCATTAATAAAGATATTGAACAGGACCAATCCGTGGAGAGCCCCACTTGTGACCAGTCACCAGCTGAATTTAACTCCATCCACCACCATTCTCTGGTCCTGGCCATCCAGCCAGTTCTTTATGCAGCAAAGAGTGTACCCATCCAAGCTATGGGCTTCCAGCTTTGCTAGGCTTGTCTTAATTCAGATGGGGACAGCCTGCTTCTATGTCCTTAAGACTTCCTTCTTGAGGGGTTTCCAGTCTTCCTGGATCCCTTCACCCATCAGGACTGAATCCTGTGGTTCAGTATCTGCCTTCAGGAGGTCCAAGGTAGCAATTATACTGATCTCCTTCCTAACTTTACCATTAGTCAAGAACTCCACCATTTTGTAGGTCATCGCCATCTTTGTTTAAAAAAGGGCAAGAGAATCTGTATATCTCAGCTCTAGTTTCTAAAATTGATTTGTAATTTTTCTGTCTAGCATGGAATTGTTCAGGCCTTTGCCTGTATGGTAATCTTATTTTTAAGGGATGTTTATTTTTTAAATCTTTTGTCTTTATTATTTGTACTTTTTAGGTGCGTTGAATCTGAATCCTGATGCTGATGATTCCATTTCAGGAGAAAGACTATCTACAGATATAAATTGGATGAAGAAAGATAGAAAAGAATGTAGTAGGAATCAAAATAGAAGAAGTTTATTATGTCCTACTCTGCCTGAAAAAGTTACAGATTATGGAAGCTCTTCCACAAAGCATTATGACGTTTATAATCCAGAAAGTCGGTATGGGAATTCTGAAGATTTTCACCAATATTTTGGTACCAGAAGTTCAAAGAATCGTAGTTTTCAAAATCAGAGGTGGCACAGATCAAGGAACGATACCACATGTACTAAAAGTAAGGTAAGACAAAGTACTGCAGAGGCTGCTGCTTGTCCTGGAATTTCAGATGCTGCAAAGCTACCTGGAAGAAGAGCACCTATTAAAGGATACAATGAATTTATCTCCTCAGAGAGTGACAGGGAAGTAGCTAATGCAGATAGCCGAGGAGCAAAGCCAAAGAAGTCACACCTGGTACATGCTCCTGGAAGAGGTTTCAGGGAGAAGGGAAAGCAAGTGCATGAGCGAGAGAAGAGAATGAGCTCTAAACAGAAAGTAGAGCTTTTTGAAAATACTCCATCTTTGGATTTGACTCAGTCGGACTCTTCAGAATCTTCTGCTGGGAAGGCATTCAGTGAGGCACCAATTGGTAGTGGGGATGAGCAGAAAGGCTACAATTATGTAAACAAAAGATATCCCCGCAAGCCTATGTGGAATAAACCCCCGATGGAGAAAGAGTATCAGAAGAGACATGATTCTCACCATAGCAAAAATACAAAAGCGAGTAAGAAGTCTTCTCTTGCATGTACTGCAAAAGATAAAAATGAAAGGAAGAAAGAATTCTCTGACCACAAAAATGATGAAAACGTGACCAGTGAGATCAGAAATGAATTGCTTGAGTCTGCCAGATGTAATGGAAGAAAGTTCTTGCTGAAGGGGGATCAAGCACCTTCCCTTAATTTCAGCTGGACCCAGTACTGGAAAAAACAAAGTGATATACCAAAAAACAAAGAAACTCATACAGGTAACCTTTATAAATTATCTTGTACTCAGGTATTAAAGATTCATTCTTAAGTAATTCTGCCTTCAAATTTGACTAGTTGATGTTGCTTGTTATTTCATGTGAGTGTAGTATCAATTTCTTGGGGTAAATGTGGGGCTTCTGTGTAGGCAGGTGGTTTGTAAATTTTGTAGAAAAGAACGTGTATGTTTTTAAATATTTTTCTTCTACCAGAATGCAAATGATGCCTATCAGGTGTCATGTTAAAAAAAAAAAAAAAAAAAAAAAAAGTACAAGAAAGGATTCTGAACATTTTGAGTCTTGAGAGGAGCAGTCCTGAAATTCATTTTTTGCATAATAATTTGTCTTATGTTTTATGTAAGAGCAGGAGCATCTGAGGACGACTGCGTTCTGTTCGTAACTTCTTTTCTTGCTGTATTTATTTGGAATGGTAGTATGAAAAGCTAATTAGAAATAGAGAATGTGTCTGACTATTTTCTTGTTGTTTGAGAGCAGAATCATGTGCAGTTGATAGTGGGAAGTGCACTCTTACATTTTTGCTCCCTGATTGAATTTTGTGCCATCTCAAACGGTTAGGAACTTAAAAGATGAAGTGTAAGGTAACTCCAGTAAGAGGCTCTCATCCTTTGAGAGATGCTCAAAAATCAGAAGCTTCCTTGATCCTTTGTAACTCTGCAGGAGCCTGATGATCTACTTGAATCATAAAATTGAAGATGTCTCAGTCTTTCTCTTGGCCTTATTCTTAAATGAAAAACATACTATGTAATTACCAGAAAAAGGCAGCGGTCTTCTACTGGAATTTTAAGGATCTTTCCACAATTGCAGCATTTCTTTGCTTGCCTGAATTGGGAGCTGTTTTGGAAAACACTATATACTGCCACTGTTTTTAGGGACAGTCTTTCTAGCTGTTTAAAGGACAGCCATCCTGTCTGTAGACAATATAGTTCTGCTCTCACAGAGGTAAGTAAGGAAGTAGGTTTTGGTAAGGATGTTTTCTTTACAGCAGCTAAAATTCATAGGGTACTAAATGTGGAAATGTCTGTTAACTCTAAATCTTGTGGTGCTTGATACAGGATGGCTAGAAGAGATGCTTGAAAGAATATATCCTATTAAGGATGGCAAACACTCCTAGTGATTGCAAGTTTACAGAAATCCGTAGCTGTGCTATCAGTTGTGCGGTACAAAACACTTCTGAATTTCTAGTCATTTTTCTTATGTCAGTTTCATTTTTCTTTGTTGTGGGTTCTAACTTCCCTCGTATTGGTACTATGTAAGTAATACGTAATTGAAATTCTGTGAACATAGATTAAGCCACATTTTTCATAAGTATGTGGTAGCCTCATCTTGATAGGAGTGTTAATCTGGCAGAATTGAGTTAAGCAAATACAATAAAGTTACAACTCATCTAAGTTTCAGGCTTTCATCTTTCATTTAGAAATCTTGCTTTATTTTTAAAATGCTTTTTCATGTTCTTTCGTTTGGCTCTAAGAGCCTTATATTTTGGCCATTGTCTCCCAGCAGTTCCACCCCTAAAGTGATTTATGAAGGTTTCTGTAATGTTACTTCCAGTATTAGTTGTGTAGTCTTCCAGAGAGGATGATAATTTAATTTTGAGACTTATGTAGTTCATAAGCTTCAAGATTTTTGTTGTAAACTTTATATGAAATTAGACTTTCTATAGAAAGTGAGTAAAATACTTCTTGCAAGTTTAAGACTATTATTTTTTTTTTTTTTTTTTTGTAAGATCACAACACAATTGTTGTGATTCATTTCATCAGCAAGAATTACTGTTACCAGTGCTGTGGGAGTCTTGTACTACCTTTCCCTGCTCTAAGCTAGAGAAATCAAGTGTATTCCAGAAGTAAGCTATTACCTTACTTATAGCCACAAAGGAAAAGGAAGTTATGTTAATATTTACATAAAGTCTTGGAATTTTATTTCTCAGATAACTGAAGGTTTGTATGCAAGTAACATATTTTGTTTGCAGGGTCTTTGATTGAGCAGCTGACAACAGAGAAGTATGAATGTATGGTATGTTGTGAGGTGGTCCGAATAGTAGCACCTGTGTGGAGCTGCCAGAATTGCTACCATGTATTTCACCTGAATTGTATTAAGAAGTGGGCAAGATCACCAGCTTCTCAAGCTGAAGGTAGGTGTTCTCTGTGCACGTTTTCTCTCAAATATGTATAATAGTAAAATTTGTTTTCTATATGTAAAACTGGTTCGAAATGTTTCTTGATCAAGGTAACTAGTAAGCAGAAAACAAAGCAAGTTTTAAATTAGAAATGTTTTTCAGGGTTCTTTGGATGCTTCATATAATCCTCTTGGCGATTTTCTTTCTAGTACTCTGACTAAAACTTATTTCTAGGTTTGGATGCATGAATGAATGATACTCAATGAAATCAGTGCATCTAGATGCAAAACTGGCTGCTTTCCTACACGCAAAGAAATCCCTTTCTCTTATCCTTTCTCTTATCAGCTTATTGCTTGATCAGTGCACTAACTGTGCAAAGGAGGTTTTCCTTGTTTCTCAAGATAGTGACTTTGGGTGCTTTGAATACTGTCAGCGTTTCAGTTGATCCTAGTGTTTAGCCATTTGCTTTTCTTTTAAGAATTTGTGAAGTATGTATGTCACTGGATCTTGTGTGTGAGAGGACTAGAGGTAATCATAAACAGATATGATTAAAGATATGGTGTCAGTAGAACAGATTCTATAGCTGCAGTAAGGATTGATACTGTACTCTCAGGATTAAGAATTTTTACTTGTGTTCATGATGAAGAATTTTGCTTCAGAGTATAGTTTCTTTATAGTAGGCTACTTCAGTATAGATTCTACTTTTCAAGCTTTGTGTGATGTTGATGAATTCAACAGAATTCCAGCAATAATTATTCTGTATCATAAGAGAAATAGGACAGTCATCTACTTACCTCAACAGTATGGTGTTTTTTTAGAAGAAGGAAACTGGTGTTTTTGTGGTGGAGATTGATTTTAAATGTGCAGAACTAAGTAGAAATTCTAGGATGGGTCTTCTAATATCAGCACCTGAACTTTGGAGCTGCTCCACTGCATGTCTGGTTTAGTGAGAATCTTTATTTCATGAAGATCAATATTGAGTGTTCTTTCCTCAGTGTTTTTGAAGCAACCAAATGTTTCAGTGAAAGTGTCCCTCCGTTTGGGGTTTTACAGCATCTGTCATTCTTGTAAAGCATAATGGGAGATTGAAAGTGCCAAGTATGTGTGCATAATTTCTCATTTCTTTTTTTTTTGGTGGTCATGGCATTGTAGAATATCTGAGAGAAATTCAGAGTGCTTGGACAGCCATATTTGCTGGGATATCTTCTCACTTAATTCAGTCTTCCCGATCAAGAGTAATGGTTATTTCTATTCTTAAAGACTTTCTCAGATATGTTTTATTGAGGATGTCTTCCTTCAGAGACTGATTTTCTTTGCCTTTTTTTTGCTGTCAGGATCGCCTGAAAAATAAAACACAATATTGCAAAGCCATGTCTAAGAATCTGAATGTGTACATACAGTACATTACTGTAGACTTGGTCTATTTTCGTTAGACTTGTTGACATCCAGTGTTCAATATTATTACAGTCAGCAGTGCTCAGTCCTAGGTAATAGATGTCCTTTATTTAGAAACATCCTGGTCGATAGGAGGAAAAGGAGCTTTGCTATGCAGCAGTTTGTCAATACGTGGAAAAAAAAATTTCTTATAAGGAGGAGCCTAATGTTCTCCTCAGCAAGTTTTACTCCATGTTTTGAATTACCTTTGGTGGAATGTGACCCTTAGGTACTTCTCAGCTTAAGTCAGTCTGAATAGAAATATCTGTATTGCACCCTAGATGTTTTACAGCAATTTTTTCTTCATAAACATACTTAATGTTGCCCTCTTCTGCTTCTTTTGCAAACTGATTCTTTGAAGGTATATGGTGTGCATCCTCATAGTGACAGAACGAGTTCAATCCACGTGCTCCCTTTGCAGATCAGATATTTACTTCTCTTGATATTTTCAATTTGTCTGGAAAGATGGGAGAGATTTGAGTTGCTAGAACTGTGTCTTTCTATTCTGCTCCCCCTGCTGCCTTCTACTTCCAGATGAGGCTGTGGTCTGTACCGAACCAAAGATAGCTCCTAAGGTAGCTTCTGAGTTTCAGTGGATCTACTTGCCTTTTTTTTTCTCGTTTTGTAAGCTGTGCTGTTCGTGAGCCAAAGCTAATCTGTGTGCATTAGGTATTACACATTTTGTTACTTTCTGCTTTTGCAACTAGGATGAAAACTTTTGATGATATTTAGCTGAGAAGTTAAGGTGAGTGTTTTCTGATACAGATTACTGTATAATATTGACCTTTCAGAAATGGTAAAATGAAACTACCTATCTTGACTCTAGTATGTTCTACAGTTCAAGAGACTGAAATGTTCTTTTTGATGTCTCTTGACATATGTAACGTTGTGTGCACATTAAAATTTCCTGCTCGATTGCTGCCTTGGGAAATACTTTTTTTTAGCATTCATTCTTTATTCCAGAAGATATTTTTTGTTCATTGCTTATGTAAAAACCTGTGACTCATCTATATAAGCATATAAGAAAGAAAGAGTTGCATGTTTGAAACTGCACTTAAAGATCCCTGGTTTCAATACATGTATTCGTAGCTCTTCCTACTTGGGATTCTTTTGAGCCTCTTTCATCCTTTAGGATTCTGGAAAATGAGGAGGCACTTCACTGTGCTTTTACAACAACAGCCATGCAGTGGAAGTGGGCAGGATCTGGGCATACCACCACAAACAAAAATTTTGTCTGAAAATGCTATGAATAGGGCTGCTGACAATATTTACTGACATTTTTCCGTATTTTCATATTGACAAATAGAGATTTTTTTCTTATCTCAGGATGAAGGAGAGGATGACAAATAATAAAATACTTGTCTATTAAAAGGCAGACATCTGTGTGTATTTCATGTAGACCGTTGATTTCTGGTGCGGCCAATTGGAGTTTTGCCTCCTCCTACTTTTCTTTCTTGTTTGTGAGAATGGAGCATTAGTTCTGTATGATCATCTTCATTCTTTATTTCTTTAGGAAGCAGGATTTATGAAGAGAGGTAACAGGAAAGTGGATGCTAGGAGTCATTATTCTATCCTAGTGTAATTACACTGGAATCCAGTGAGAAAACCTTAACAATCTTGAGTTTTTGGAAGAAGCAACCATGTATGTTCCTTGAGGCATCTTAGAAGACTGTTTTCTTTGTTAAGGGATCTGATTTACAAGGTCGACAAATATGCTGTTAGAGAAGCAGTTACTTGTACAGCTTGCTCATCCCTCATCCAGGAGACATTGCTGAGAGAGACTTTCTGTCAGCCTCCTGGAGCTTTCATAGGCTTGCCTTCACAGCTTTTGAAAGAAATAACATGAAATAACAATGAAAAATGGAAATTGTTAATGTAGTAGTGTGCAGTACAAAGTAATAGTATATGGAGTCCCTTAGGGTTTAGTATGTTAGCTTATGTGGGAGCAGCCAGATAAAGTGCTCACATCTTTTAATCCACTGCTCCCAGTTTTTACCAGCAGCTTTTAACATCTCTCTGAGATGTTTCAATTTATTGCTAAATAAAAAAATCTTCATCAGGAAACAGAAGTTTGTCTACAACATGAACGTGAAAGTGTGCTCATACATCATCTGAACATATTGGTGAAGAGAGACAGCGAGGTCTGATCAGCTTATATATTGAGGTACATACATAGAATCTTTGTTCGAAAGTTCTTTTGTACAAGATCACCCACAGGACATGGTATAGTGATGGTAATGCATCAGGTTCGTGTCTGAGCTGGATGATCTTGGAGGTCTTTTCCAACCTAAGTGATTCTAGGAGGTCTGCTTTGAAAGCAATGCTTCCTATTTTATTATGTTGGCCTATAATATCAGAAGTGGGTGTTGATAGGATGGCAGTAGGGTTAACCTTTGTATTCTGTTGCCGTGCAGCAGATGGCAGTGAGGGGCAGTCTGACATAGAAGTGCATATGAAGCAAAGACAGGGAACTGAATTCCACCATTTAGAAAAATTACACCCTCTGACATTCGTCAATGCTTGCTGAATGAATATGGAGACTAAAGAGTGGATGTAAGCACAGTAAGGCAGTGGGTAGTGTGTTTCAGCAGTAGTGACAGTAGGTCATCTCCACTGGTGCAGCTTTATAAGTATAGCATACAGGCTCTTGTTTATCTTGTTAATCCTGGCAAAAACACATAGCTAGTGATAGTGACAGTGTTACAAAGGTGTTTTGTAGCTGATAATTCACTCTATCAAACAATGTTAGTGTGTTCTTTGTAGT
This sequence comes from Centrocercus urophasianus, assembly GCF_019232065.1. Lineage (NCBI taxonomy): Eukaryota > Metazoa > Chordata > Aves > Galliformes > Phasianidae > Centrocercus > Centrocercus urophasianus. The sequence continues at coordinate 89,763,567 of NW_024884253.1, read as the reverse complement.
AGTTTTCATGGAAATGAACAAGAGTGTAAGGATAAGTGATAGTAGTCATGGCTGTTTGAAACCAGTTTCAGATCACCCAAGAAAGTTAGAGGTCCCAGTCTGATAATAAAGAAGGAATCAGTTTCCCCTTTCTGAGGATCAGGGCTTGCTGAACACTGTAGAGGAGGTTGATCTCCAAGTAGAGCTGCTTCCCTTGGAGCTGCCAGCTCTTAAATGAGGTGAGGGAGGAGTGGAGCCAGGGTCCACCCCTTCCAGTAGCACAGATGAGTTGTTTCCACATGTGCTCCCAAGGCTGGCTGTGCCCGTCACCAGCTGCTCAGTTACAGGTTCAGGCTGCACCTAGCAGTTCCCCATACAAGAGGCATTACTTTCAGAGTGACCTGCATATCTTCCTATCCAGACATGGGTACACATCTTTATGAATGTATCTTTCCTCACACTGCAGTTAGTATTTTCATCAATGTTTCTTTCCTTCCATCACCATCCTTCATTACTGCCAAAAAACAAGCTTCTGAAACACACAAGTGTGTTTAATTAAATCTAAAGAAGTATGTACTATAATATACCAACTTCAAAAGTAGTGTCCTTGTTAATAGCTAGGCTTAGTGACTACTTAAATAAAGCAGATTATTGTGATTTATATCACTCTAATTTTTTCATGTGGTGAAGCAGTACTAAACTGGTCTTCTGTAAGGCATGTAAAGTCCTAACAGGAGGTGACTGTCTATATTCTGTAAAGTAGGTTTTTCTTCTTATAACAGTATATATTGATAGAAAAAATAGAATTTAAAAAATTTGTTCTTGCTTCTTTGTGAAGCAGGAGTCCTTTCAGCTCAAATGAAGTACTATTGCTGTGTTTAACTTGATATCATAGATATTTTTATTAACCTGTTTTCTCAGCTCTTACTCTCAAAAGCAGTTTTTTTTTACCTGTTTTCTAGCTCTTATAGATTCACAAGTTAGGTCTCTTAATTACTTCATATGCTTTTTTTTTTTTTTTTTATCTACAGATAGTAACAGTGGTTGGAGATGTCCAGCTTGTCAGAATGCTTCTACACAAGTTCCTAAAACTTACACTTGTTTCTGTGGTGAGTTTCTTGATTGCTTTTGCAAAGAACAAGTTGTGTCCTTTTGATTCTTTGTTTTTATTTGTTATTTAAATTCTGATACTGTTGCATCTTTGCCTACATCCTTGAAATTTAACTTTGCTTAATACTACTGATACGGGAAGGCTGCTGCACAAAGAATCGTGTCTGTATCTGTTGCTTAAAACATCCAAACTAAAGAAGGAGAGAATCATGTTTCCATATACTTATATAAAAATGCCTGCTAGAATTGGGCTTTTAACCTGAAAGCTTTCTTTCTGTAGGTTTGAAATAACTCGTGTCTCATTTCTGTGGCACAACACACCAGAATAATACACAGTTCAAACTGATGTTACTATAAGAATACAAATTGACTATGTGAACTTGTAATAATTACTTAGCAAGTTTGTCATTTGTGTTGATCAAAGACACGTACAGATTTAATAGAAAAGAGTACTGGGACTATTCAGTTTTATGTAGATGCGTGTTTAATTTTTTCAGTTAACGTGTCACTGATAATTTTCAACCTGCTTCCTACCAAGTAGTCCTCTTTGAGGTAAGCCGGTAACTGGGAGTTAATGAACTTGCCCTTAAGAAACTAAGCCTATGCTGTGATAGGTAACAGTTTTATCTACTGTTCTCCTTATCTGAACGCTTCAGTGTGCCAATTAAGAGCAGTGTAACTACAGGTAAATACTTCGAGTTATTGTATGACAGTTGTTTGAAATGTGTGAAACCTTACAAGTGTAGGTAGAATGCAAGTTTTTGGGTTTTTTTCCAAATGAAAATTGTAATATAGGCCATCCATCTGTGAAGTAAAAAGGAGATTCTACTTAAACTGTTGAATAGTTTTGGGACATCTGCAGGAGGAACCTCACATTGTCCGCATTGTCAACATTAGCGGAACACTGTTGGAAAACAAATCTTTAATCTATGCATAATTATATATTAAGTGGCATTTGGTTTAAGCAGTTGCTTATGTAAAGTTATCTTGTATTTGTTGCAGAATACTAAATTTGTGTTGAGTGTAGTCTGACTTACTGATTTTGGGGTTTTTTGTTCCCTTGATTGCATGGAGAAATTCCTAGCTTACTTTTCTTTTGAATCTTCTAATTTTCAGTTTTTTTTTCTCTGGAAGAATGCCCAGGTGAATTAAGCAATCCATATTGTTTATTCAGTTTTCCTAAGTTTTAATTACACTGCAAATGAAGATGTAATAAATGAGATAAAGTAATTTGTCACTGAATTTTTTTTTTTACTTGTTACTACTCCAATTTGTAATACTAGCTCAAGTTGCTTCTCTTACAGAAAGACAAATACATTTGTCAGAGTTAAAGTTAATTACAGTGGTAGTTAATCACACAAATGTATTTGTGTGATTGTTGTTGGATACAAGATTTGCTAAGAATGCATCACATGAATTAAAATGTAGTTTCAATAGTCATCTGAAAAAAAAACAGAAATAACTTGAGGATAACTTAAAGGATATATCACTCCTTGTTTAGAACTTCCTGCTGCATTCATCAAAATGTCGACGCGTAGTCCTTAAGTTTGTGTAGAGTCAGATTCTCTTTAGAGAAGTGACTCGTAATTTGCATAGTCATTTCATGCTTTCCCCGTTTCCTTAGTAGCTAGATCTTTCTTATTGACAGTGGTATCTTTATTTTTCTGTGCTGAGACAGCAAGGCAATTACATTCTTAAGTTCTCCTGTGTACTAACAGACTTATGAACTAAAGGAAGATTTTCATTTCTTTGCGTTTTATTTTATTAGTCTAATTTAAAGTAAAATATCTGCTAATTAATGGTCTGCCAAGAGCATAGAAGAAAAGAAAATAATCTGAAGCTTGTTAATCCAGTGGAATTTACTTTAAATGATGTTAAGTACTCATCAGCAACAAAAGATGGAAAAAGAAAAAAAGCATAACATCTCATGGTTTTTTTTCCCCCCTGTCCCCCCCCAAAAAAGCCTTTTTTTTAATCAGTATTGACAATGAAACTACTTGTTTCTGGTCTGATATTTCTCCCAGGTTCAGTATTGCACTCAAGTCAGTAAACATGTTTTTCGCTTTGACCTTTTATTTAGGTAAGGTACACAATCCAGAATGGAATAGAAATGAAATTCCACATAGCTGTGGGGAACTCTGTGGAAAGAAGAGGCAGTGTTTGGATTGTCCACATCTATGTAATATGTAAGTAATTGTAATGTGAACGTATTGAGAATTTATTTTGCAGAAAGTGAAGGTAAGAACTTGGAGAAGAAAGATATGCCTGCTGTGAGTGAAGGTCAGGTTTGAGACCATGTAAGGAACCTGAAGGTGCACAAATCTGTGGGACCCAAAGAGATCCATCCAAGGATTCTGAGGGAACTGGCAGGTGAAGTTGCCAAGCCACACTACCTGTCATGTTTGAAAGGTTGTGGCAGTCTGATGAAGTTTTCTGATTGAAAAAGGGGAAAGAAGCAAAGGTTATTTGTATGCGTAAAGTGAGTTCACAGCAGAGGAGGGGCAGGAGGTCAGCTCCAATAGTTGTAGCAGCATTTCCATATTACAGGAACTGAACCTACAGCTTAACTTATTTCAAGAGCTATTGTTCTAGTCAAGAAAATAGTGAAATAAAGTAAATTAAATGTGTATCCAGTAGTCAACAGAAATTTTAGATGCTTTGTTTTCTGTAGAAACAATCGTGTATCTCGATCTGCCAGCAGTGGTTCTTGGTTTGACTGAAGGTCCGTTTAATTCTATTGTTTTTCTTTGCTTTACCTTGCAAATTATTGAGGTTAAGAAGGCATTTCATGTATTTAACTATTTGTTCAGACCGCCAGACTTCTGAAACATAATCCTTGTGGAGATCTTAATCATTATCTATATCTTGAATTAGTTTGTTTTGACACAATTCACAGAATCACCAAGGTTGAAAAAGGCCTTCAAGATCATCCAGTCCAACCATCCATTTATCACCAACAATACTCACTAAACCATCTAAACCATATCCCTCAACACAAAATCCAAACGTGACAGTTGATATGTCATATTTCAGTGAAGAGAGGCAAGAAGAGGAGTTTGATTTTCAGTTTTGGCTGTATTACTTGGATCTTTTTCGGTAGTACAGAAATAATATTATATCTGTAAAGTTAACTGAGTTAGGCCGGTTTTTTATTGTATAAGAGTGAATGATACATTCTTCTGCTTTTTTGTATTCTATTTTGAGAAATTTTTAATGGTCAGAAGCAATTTTTTTCTACTTCTGGTATATAATCAAAAGTTTTCAGTCTTTTCAACTTCAGTCTTTTCAGTCTTTTTAACATTGAGATCTTACAGTTTCTCCAAAGTTTTCTAAAAATCAGAGCTTTGATAGAACTTTTTATTTCACATGCACTGTTATGAATAGCCATTTCAATCTTGAATGATTCAATCAATTGAATGATTGAATCATTCTATCTTGAATGAAATAATGTTTCTTTATTTTTAATACTTCTTTCCCATATGGAGAATATTACAGTAGGACTCTTTTCAGACTGTTATTTCAGTGATAGTGCTGCTTTTGTAGTTCAGGATCATACTAGATGTTCTTCACTGTGGTTTGCAGGGTAGGGTTTGAAGTGCTGGTGATTGAAACACAGCTCAGTTTTCAGACTAGACTTGATCTATCTAATACTCTGATTCAGTGAAATACTGATTCTCTTGCAGAATCCTGATCTATCTCAGGAGAGGTGTGAGTCTGTGGAGGACCTTTATTACTGGTCTGCAAGAAGTAGATGCCTTAAGTCCTTTGAGAACATCCAGACTGCAGTTGCTGACTTTCGAATTTTCTACGGTGCTTAGAAGAAACAGATGTTGTTTTTCTCTTCTTTCCTGTCGCAGTCTGCATTAGTTGTTCAGTTTCTTATCTGGGAAGTTTTTGATCAATGGCAATAGTTTTGTGTCTCTGCAAGCTGTGTATTTGTCCTCCCTGGCATTCTGATCTGCGTCAAGAGCTGTGAAGGTACCTTTTAAAGTCCTGATTTGCTCCCAGTTTCAAATGTTATCGTTCAGCTTGTTCCACATGAGTAAAGCCATGCTGAGATTATCCAGTCCCTGGAGGTATGGAAATGACCAAAGGTGCAAAGAATGTGCTTTGTTCTTTATCTCTTGCTGCAAATGCTGTTATGTGGAATGGATGCTTTTTGTCTTTTGGGCAGCTATCTGGCTTGTGATTATAGTCTGTAGAGGAATGCACTTTTAGCTTCAGTGCAACATGTGGAACTAAACTTTACAACTCATATAAGGTTATAAAGCAGGTATGTTAATTACAGTGCTGAGAAGCACTGGGGATGTTTCTACTATCAGCACTTCAAATATTACATGATTCAGAGTCCATTATATTTCCAAAGATAGTACATATTCATCAATTACGCATGAGACAATTAACATATACAGGCCTATGTTAGGTTGTGATTTATGAGGGCTCCTAGTCTTCTGTTCTTTGGTCTCCTCCACCATCTAGTGTCCTTTCAGCATTATGACAGTCCAACCACCAGTCTTACTTCATCCAAGGATCTTCCTCACTTGTACTCTAGATGAACTTTCTTCATCGACACATGCTCTGTAGGAGAATGCCTATTGTATCTAATTTATGGGTACTGAAATCATAACAGCTGTTCACTTGGCACTTGCTCATTACTTCTGGACATCTGCTTCTCCTTGGATAGAGATAAGATTGGCAGCCTTTCTTTTGATTATGTACACTGGGTTGTAGAAGATCAGGAGGAAAGCAGAGAGTATCTTGACGTAATCCTAGAGAGAGACAATTTGGCCTTGTGTGGAGGCCATGGCTTTCATTATTGTGTTTCAGCATCTAAAAACTCTTTCTATGAGGGTCTCTTACCAAAACAAAGTAGCCTTCCAACATATTATCTAGTCTATAATACTACATCTGTACTATTCACAGCATCTAACAACAGTTTTGCAAGCAAGAATTAATCACATAATACAACAATTTATTTCTTCTAATACTACAAAGTATTTCTAAAATAGGCTACTAAAGTGTATGGTATTTCTATGTTTTTTCAAGTCAGCTACTTCTGAAAACAAGTTACAGAATATATTGTGCTCTACTACTTCAAATTAAGTATTTGAAACTATCGTAGACTCACAGAATGGTCTGGGTTGAAAAGGACCTCAATGATCATCTAGTATCAACCCCCTGCCATAGGTAGGGTCACCAACCAGCAGCCCAGGCTGCCCAGAGCCACATCCAGCCTGGCCTTGAATGCCTGCAGGGATGGGGCATCCACAGCCTCCTAGGGCAACCTGTTCCAGTGCCTCACCACCTCTGGGGGAAAAACTTCCTCCTAATATCCAACCTAAACCTCCCTCAGTTTAAAACCATTCCCCTTGTCCTATCACCATCCACCCTCACAAACAGCTGTTCCCCCTCCTAATTCTACGCTCCCTTCAAGTACTGGAAGGCCACCATGAGGTCTCCCACAGCCTTTTCTTCTCCAAGCTAAACAAGCCCAGTTCCCTCAACCTTTCTTCATAGGAGAGCTGCTCCAGCCCTCAGTATATGTTGGACACTTCTTTTCATGTGGGAATTGTAGTGTGAATGAGGATGCACTCTACCACCATCTGCTTTATGAAAACACGAAGAGAAACCTGGTTCCCTCTCACTGTTTCAGAGTGATTGAGTTAGAGGTGTGAAACTTTTATCATCTAAATGGATCATTAGTAGTTCATCATTCTGTATCCTTCGCTTGAAGACTTCAGCGGATGTAGAGGTCTAGATCATGATCTATGTCCAGATGAGTTTTTCTCAAGAGGGTTCTCAAAGGTATACTTGTCATCAGGGCCAGGAGGCACTGTTATTGTGCTTGCATGAGTTTAGGTGCTCTCAGAAAACCGTCTAGTATTTATTTAGATTGTGGGTTTGTTCCCACAGACTTCTGCAGGAAGTCAAGGTTTATGATGTTAGGTTTTTGGATCTTTGTACCACAAATGCCTTTCTGTTCAATGAGACCTTAAATGCTTTTTTTTTTTAAAAAAAAACCTGTTTTCATCTTACTGTCAAGACTTTCACCTTATATTCTAAAGTGAGGATCAGTTTGCAGGAGTAAACTATGCATGCTCTTCTCAAATTAAAAAGTGGTTGACTAACATAAATGATCTGTCCACCGTGAGTCTTTGATGTTCACAATATTGCCCCTTTTTTCCAGCATTTAATCCCATCTATTCTTTGAGCCTTTTTACAGTTAAGTACATGGTGCTACCATTTTAAGACCGTTTTAGTGTATTGCCTTCCAGTGATCAGACCTGGGTTTTCAAAAACCACAGGTAGTCTATCAACACTATAGTTAATTGATGAGACAATACCAGGATTTCCAGTGCAAACATCGTTCCCTCTTCTCCTCATATGTGACATCAGAGGAACATTATTGTCATAGCTTTGTAGTAGGATGCTTGTATTTCCTCCATCTGGCATATAGATGAGAGGTGCAGAGCACAAGAGGTGTTATAGTCTAGCCTTTGTAATGGTGATTTAAACTTAAGTCTCTTTGCAGCTACAGGAGGCTTTTGCAAATGCAGGCTCTCCTACTGGGGGCTTCAACCATCCTGACACCTGCTGGAAAAATAGCTGTGTGCTGCAGTCAATCCAGAAGGCTCCTGGAATGCACTGAACTTAACTTTTTAAGTAATAGATAGCCCTACGAGGAATCCCCTCTTGCATCCCCCTCTGCAGTACTGGACCTGTTGCTCACCAATGCAAGTAAACTGATTCGTGATGTCAGGATTGGAGGCTGCCTGGGCTGTAGTGGCCATGCGGGGATGGAGTTCACCCTCTTGATGGATAACAGACAAAATCAGAATGCTAAATTTCAGGAAAGCCACGTTCCAGCTCTTCAGGGACTTGGTGAACAAAACTCCCTGGAAACTATCCTCAAAGACAGGGAAGCAGAGCAGAGCTAGCAGATCTTTTTTAAGGAAGCTTTCCTTAGGGAGCAAGAGGTCTCCTTCCTCAGACGTAGGAAGTCAGGAAGGCAAGAGACTGGCATGGCTGAACCAGGACCTGCTAGTCAAACTATAGAGCAAGAAGGAAGTGCATAGGCAGTGAAAACCAGGTGCACTGGTAAGAGTATAGGGATGCTACTTAGCTGTGCAGGAATGGGTCAGGAAGGCTGGACTTGGCAAGGAGTGCAAAGAGGAAGAAAGGCTTTTACAAGTATGTAAACCAGAAAAGGAATGTTCAGGAGGGTGTAGCTCCCTAGTGAGCAGTACAGGCAAACTGATGACAACGGACAAGGAGAAGACTGAGGTACTCAGCAACTTTTTTGTCTCAGTCTTCACTGGCAGTTGTTCTCCATAAACACTTCGAGTGAACAGGATAGAAGATAGCAACTGGTGGAACAAAATCAGGTTCATGATCCCTTGAAGAAACTGAACATCCATAAGTACATGGACAAGATGCATCCCAGAGTCCTGAGGAAGTTGACTGATGAAGTCACTAAGCCACTCTTGATGATATTTGAATGGTTATGGCAGTGGGGTGAAGCCCCTGGTGACTGGAAAAAAGGCAGTGTAGCAGATATTTTTAAGAATGGTAGAAAGGGCAACCCAGTTGAGACAAGAAGTGAGGTAAGTCTGATGGGCTTATCAAGGAAGATCATGGAGTGCATCCTTCTAGAAACTGTGCTAAGGCACATGGAAGGTAGGGAGGTGATAAGAGACAACCAATGTGGCTTCACCAAGGGCAAGTCCTTCCTGACCAAGCTGGTGGCCCTCTATGATGGCATAATTGTGTTGATGGACAAAGAGCCACTGATGGCACCTGTCTGGACTTCAGTAAGGCTTTTGAAATAGTCTGTCACAACATCCTTCTTTCTAAATTGCGAAGATTTGGATTTGATGGATGGACATTTCAGTGGATGAGGAACTGATTGTGAGATCTAACCCAGTAAGTGATGGTGAATGTCCAGATGGTCAGTGTCCAGATGGACGTGGCTTAATGTCCAGATGGAGAACAGTAACAAGTAGAGTCCCTCAAAGGTCGATACTGGGAATGATGCTCTTCAATATCTTCATCAGTGGGATTGATTTTGCAGATGATACCAAGCTGTCTGGTGAGCTTGAAAGACCTAGACAGTTTCAAGCAGTGGACCCAGGAGAACCTCACAGGTTTCAACAAATCCAATGGCCTTGAACCTGGGTTGTGGCAACCCCTCCACTATCAATACAAGGTGTGAAAGAATAGAACACAGCCCTGCTGAAAAGGACTTTTGAATACAGGTGAATGGCAAGCTGGACATGATAAGTTGATAGCAAGTTATTTTATGTCTTTAATATAAATGCATAAGTCTGTGTAGGACTGCCCTGGGTTCTTCCCAACACTTGTCAAGGATACTTTTAGTTCCCAGGCTGGCAGTTTTTCCCATTATAACCTGTACGCATCTTTCATGTTTTCTTTCAGCTAGAATAGGAAGTGTTTCCTTAGCTTTTGTGACCCTGGTGGTTTTGGATTTCAAGATTTGCCATCTCTTTTATTATTGTAAGGGATGTCTGAAATTTGTGCTCTTCTTTCAAAAGTTAGGTTATAGAGAGCATTTCTTCAGCCTACTTTTGTCTACAGCCAGTTTATTCCAATCTGTTGATCCATTTGATAATTGCTTTGTATTGAAGTGCTATTTTGAATACTAATTCATATTATGGATTTTTTTTTGGCTGCACATATGTTTGTTTGTTTTAATAGTTTACTGATTCCCAACCATGTATTTTCAATGCTTTTTTTTTTTTTTTTTTTTTTTTTTAAAGTGCAGTGGTGTGGGTGACATTGTTTGTGTTAATCTACTTTCCATAGTGTTCTGGGCTTTTTATTTTCCTGTGCTATCACATTGGTTGAGCTTTAACTTTTGCCATGCTGTTAGCATTTCAGTATGCTACTGACAAAATTTAGTTGGATTGTTGCATAAATGTGGTGTTAAATAATCCATTTTGGTGAAAATGAGCGAGGCTAACTTACTGTGTTTTAATAATGAATCTGTGAGTAATATTTGCTTAGGTTATTGAAATAATTAGTATAAACAGCTCAGTGGGCAGGCAAGCAGCTCCTCAAAATGAGAGTAATTTGCTTGTGTCAGCTGTGGCATGCTTTAGAAAATTAGTTCTCTTCACATTTAAATATGCTGAAAACTATTTTAGATTTTTAGTTTCTTCATCAGTCTAGCATCTAGCTTAAAATGAAATAAAATGTTCCAAATAATAAACATAATGACAAACCTCAGCTTTTTTTTAAGAGTTAATCATCTGTGTAGACTTTGAAATTTCCCTGCCAACTGGCATTGTGCTGTGCCTTTTGAGGACACTTGAAAAAGTTCTTATAAAGGCAGTAACTGAAACTTCGTGCTCTGTTAGTTTAAACCTTACTGTCTGGTCTTTCCTGATAGGTCTTTGGTGTTGTAATCTTCACAACAGTTATGGAAAGTCCTTTGGGGCTGTATTATCAAATAAAACACTTCTAAGCAGATAGATACAGGTTATTTTTTCTTACGTCTAGCTGTACCTTTACTCCCAACCCTTCTAGTAGGTTAGTTCTCTAGAGCAGCACCAGCAATCATTTGTGAAAAAATCATCCATGCTAGTGACAAATAATGAAGTTTCAATAAAAGTAAGACTCTGAATTCACTGAACAGAACATAATACTGAGGTCTCAGCATCTGTCTTTGCATTCACTTTGTAATGCTGTAACGGAAATGTTGTCACAGCCTGAAGCAGAGATTGAGCACCTGATGAGAAGGCAGGGCCAACCCAGGAGAGCTCAGATGCATGCAATGCACTGAGTGACCTGAAGGAGTGGAGCCAGGATCCACTCCTTCCCAGACTTCATTCAAGGGTTGGCAGTGGAGACAAGGGTATCTCTCTGGAGTTGTCTGTGTGTCCGGGGAGCCTTGTACAGGCTTTCTGAAGGTAAGCAGCTGCTTTCTCTCTGGACTTACTGCTGTCACGTCTGAGCGGATCCTCACTTGGCTGCAGCCCAGGATCTTGCTGCTCTGCTGTCTTATTGCATTTTCTATTGTGTTTCAAACACATTAATTAAGTGTATTTTTTGTCTCTCTTTTAAAAACACCAAAATGTGGAGGCACTGTGTTTACTATAGCTTCTGCATAAACCAAATCATACTGTAGTTGCTTGCTAAATAAGAAGTGTGTGAGTGCATGCATCTTCAATCCATCAATCCATGAAGAATTTTTATTTTTTAAGTTAGAAGAAACCATAGCAGGGAAATTTTGGTGAGGGAACTTTTGCTGAGGGAAGTGAATGTGTTAATGATTTGTGCGTATAATATTTGAGTGTTACCCCAATGGGCACAGTTGAGCTGATGCAGGCCATCTGCTGAAATGCAGGATGTGAAATACATAACAGCGACGTTATTGACTTGACAGCAACAGCAGTATGGAATATTTTGTTCAGCCTCACTGTCTGAAAACTTTTGAGACTGATGCAACTATAACTATTTCTAATATTTTTATATGATTTAAAATGATTTCTTATTCTGCAGGAGTAAACTATATACATCCAGAGTTTTGAGAATGTACTGGCTCCTAAAACTTTTCTGTATTTTTGGGGTAACTGTATTTTATTTCCCCAGGAGTGTAATAAATTTAGAGATTACTTTAAAATTTCATTTGCTTTTTTGTTTCATTTTTAAGCCTGTGTCATCCAGGACCTTGTCCTTCATGCCCAGCCTTTGTGACAAAAACATGTGAATGTGGACAAACAAGGTGAGAATATTTCTATTATGGAAACAAAAGTTTATGTAATAGTAGTGTTTCTTTTCTGAGCTGTAATTAATGTTTATATATTTTTTGTTTATTCCAGTCTTGAAGGCTGTCTTTTTCTTGCGTGTCTGATGCATGTGTTGTCATTTTCAGCAGCGTGACTGTACTGCCCATACTTTGTGATCTGTCATGCTTGGTTGCTCTGAGAGGAAGTTATGACTGATTCTATGTAATAAAATATTTGCCCATGTTTCAAAAGAAAAAAGCATATTCAGTGTTAGCATTCCTATTCCTGTATCCTATTTGCAGGTGGAGGCACTTAATCTTCAGGGGAAAATAGGTAAATTGTAGATAACTGTATTTTATTTTATGTAAGATTGATTCATTGAATTGTAAGGAATAGTTAGTAAAAGAAGAGGCAATTCTAACTTTTTCCCAAATGCATGCAAATTGCTGTTTGCTTTTTTTTTTTATAGTGCTGCATTTAACATTTAAAACATCATTCTAAGTAGCATTTTGTCATACGTGCTGTATCAGCATCCAAGATGCACCTCAAACTTCAAGTTATGTTCAAATTGCTATTTTGCACATCTCACAGTGGGTAAAGTCAGTTGTTGCAACTGTATAAAGACCAGGAAATTTTTGAGTTTTAGAGTCAGAATATTTTATAATAAAATGCAGTTTATGTTGGTTATATTTGCATGCATCCTAGGTAAAAGCAAACAAAAAAGCTTAAACTTGAATTCTTCTGCCTTTCCTTGATTAAGCAGCTACAATCTCTGGGAGGTTTAAATTCAAGCTACACTGATGTGGGCGGGGGTGGGGGGGAGTATTCTTAGTTGTGAAAAATGTAGGCTGCATCACTATTAATACTCATATTACTGTCTTCATTGTACCCAGTGGACTTCAGATCATTTAAAGCTGTAGGAAAGATTTGTGTAATGGTGTAATGGAAATATCTGCTCTTGGCCCAATGCGTAGCCATACTTCAAGTTTCAAAATATGTCTTTTTTCCCCCATTTTGTTGACAGAAGTCTGTTATGCTTTTAAGTAAGTTCTCTGTGGATTTAAGGTAGCTGACAGAATGTGGTGTCATTCTTCTCCAGTCATTCAGTTCGCTGTGGCCAGTCAACAAAAATTCATTGTTCCAATGTATGTGGAAGTACTTTAAACTGTGGCAAGCACAGATGTACTCAGGTGTGCCATGCAGGAGAATGTTTACCTTGCCAGCTAAAAGTACAGCAAGGTAAGTATCAGAACACCTTACACTTTTCCTCCATGATATATATATACTAGGAAAACAAGAGGTGGGGAGGAAGAGGACTTTGCCATGAGGCAGGGCTTTACTTTGAGTTAAGATCTGTTGCTAGAATATTTAAAGACTGGAAAATTAGAATTGCTATATATTAAAATAGGAATATGAACATGGCTAGAAGAATTCTGCTGTGAGGTTTAGGATGCTGGAACACACATTCCGTGAAGATGGGTAGAACTAGTTACTTTAGGTTGAGAAGGCTTAGGAAGGACTGAGTCTTTCAGTAGCTTAACAGGAGATTATCAAGAAGATGGAGCCAGCCTGTGTATGTATGTTAAGAGGACAACAGGCTAAACTGAACTGGTTGTAAGGAAAAACTTTTTTTGTGTACGTGGGAACTTGGAGTTTTTTAGACCCAGCTGAGTAAAACAGTGAGTAATGTGATTTGATCTCATTGCTGGCTCAGCTTTGAGGGTTTGGATTAGCTGACTGTTTCAACCTGAATTGACCTATGATCCTACTTAAGATTACATCATTCCAAGACTTTAAACACTATGGAAAAAGAATAGAGACTAACAAATCACCTTTCAACGAAGTACTCATGAGTGCTGCTTAGAATTTTCTAAACTCAGTTGTGGAAAGGAAACTATATCATACTTGTTCCAGTATACTAAAGCAAATACACTTTTCTAAATAAATAATTCAAAAAATATTTTCATTTTCTTGACATTTTTAGGTAATACTTAACTCGTAATGTATACTACTTTAATATGAAAGCTTTTTGTGAAGCTATAGATTCCCCTTTGGTTTTTGTCTCATCAAAACAAAAGTGGTATTTCAGAATCCGTAGGATTGAGAAATCTCTGAATTAAATCTCATGTACTTAGGAAAAAAAAAAAAAGGACTGTTTTTTGCATCTCACAGTTTTGCATTTGCTCTGTTGCTGTGTTTTGTCACTGATACTTTTATTGTTTTCTATGTAATGTTGCTTTCTTTTAGTGTGTTACTGTGGGAAAAACTTCAAAGAAGTGTTGTGTGGGACAAAGGAAGAATTTTATGATGGATTTGGGAGTTTCTCGTGTCAGAATACGTGTGGCAAGTAAGTTCACTGTAATTTAGGTTTCTGAAAAATTAGAGGTCATTTTGTTCATACTTAGTGGTCATATCGTTGTAATTCCCCTTTTTTTTGTTATTTTTTTCACAGAACATTAAACTGTGGGAGGCACAACTGCACACAAGTATGCCATCCTCAACCTTGCCAACTCTGTCCACGACTTCCACAAGTAGTTTATCGCTGTCCCTGTGGTCAGACTCCTCTTAGCAAGTTACTGGAACTAGGATGTATTGAACGTAAAATATGCACTGATCCTATCCCATCATGTGGAAAAACGTGTGGCAAACCTCTTTCTTGTGGTAGCTATGGTAATGAGAACTTTCTGTATCAGAGTATCAAAAAAACATCTCACGTAATTTAAAAAAAAAAACAACTTTCATGTCAAAGATATTTTTAAGGATTTGAGTATGAGTGCTACTGCAGAGCCTGTGAGATAGGCTGTATTTGTTCGAAGGAATCATCTACGATAGCTAGTTCTAAAATTTTGTTTCCATAGAATTTCATACTGGTGGAACTGTAGGAATTTCTTGCTGTCTGTGTCTCTTAAAAGCCCACCTAGATCTTCATTGTTGATTTGAAGACTGGTAGAGATAAATGATTTCGCTTACAACCTTTAGATGCTGTTATTAAGCACTCATTCACTGTGGCCACAAAGAGAAGTGTGGCATTAGGCCATGAAGTGAAATGTGATGTTGGGCAGTTGAAAGGAAGAAGTTATTTACAGAACTAAATAGTCTCTTCAGTGATTGCATTAATTAAATAAAAGTATATTTAACTGGGACTGTATGACGCTTCAATTTTATAAAACTACATAATTAATCATAATTTCTTATACTTGAAATTCCACTGAAGTGTAATTTACTGCAGTTAACTCAGGGAGTGAAAGATGAAGGTATGCATAAGTCTTTTTCATTTAGGATGAAAAAGAAGAAAGAATTATGTACTTAAAATTTGTGAAAATTTAAAAAAAAATATATATAAGGTATTTGTGCATTATCAGTGTTAATTGTAGACTTAACTGTTTAGTCTACATATTCGGGATCATAAAGTTCCAAATAATAGAAAAAAAAGCAACTGTGAAATCCTTGAACTCTTGTCTGTTTGAGCCCATATGTCAGAATGGAAACCCAGCTGCCAGTAGGCTTGGTATCTGCAAACTGTGGTGCTCCAGATAAATACCTTGTTACTGATCATGCATTTTATTTATTTTAATCTTTTTACTTTAATTTTGATAGAGTTGCTTCATACATGTGAAAGCCTGTGCCATGAAGGAGACTGTAAACCATGTTCTCAAACGTCAAATATTTATTGTAGGTGTGGCTTCAAAAAAAAGGTGAGTGCTTAGAGCTTGACCAGGAAAATAGGTAGTTAGTGGGTTTTGGTTTTGTTTTTGTTTTCTTTAAGCTGTGGAGAAGAGGAAGGTAGGAAGGTGTTGTTGCCTCTGTAGTTGCAGGGGTGTCTGCTATGTTAGAACTGATAGACATCAGCTAGATATGCTGTGAAGGGCCAGTGTAGGCTAATTACCATGAATACAATTTCTGAAGGATTACTGCAGTACTTAAAGAATTTTCGTTGTTTAAGCTGGCTGCAAAGCCTGTATTGTCCTGCAGTAATGATGTGGTGCAGAGAATGATAGTTTTACCAAGAGTAATGTAAACAAGAGAAAGGTAGAGGAAAAGCTAAATAATGTATAGTGATAGACTACAGATTTGTAGGAAATTTTGGAGATGATATTGGCTTTTAGTCTTTCTTTGTACTTTCATGTAATGAAACAGCAGAACCTCACCAGTTGTCATACAGTAATTGGTGGCCTAGTTTAAAAGTATACTGTGCATAACCATAGCTTTGAAATCTTTGGTTACTATCTCAGAAACTTTTTATTTTCATGTTGAAGTATTTTATCTGAGTAAAAATTTTCAGTCATGAGATTTGACTTTTTGTTGAAAAAATGTCAGTCTTCCTTTTTTTTTTTTTTTTTTTTTTAAACAAATGTTCAAAGCACAAATTTAAACTTTATTAGTACTCTTGAGCAGGGCATAGTTTTTCTCAATGCAAGTTTCTTGTTTCCTAGGACAAATGTGTTACTTCACAGTGTTATCCACTGAGTTAAGTGAGGAATCTTAAACTACAAACTCTTGCTACTGAATTTCTAGGGAAAAAAGTCAAGTGTTAAAATGTCAAGATTAAAAAAATGTAGATTAAAACATGAACTAATGCATAAATTTGACGAGGATTTTTCCAGCTTTTTCCTTTCTTGTGTCCTAGAGTGTTATGCACCTGAAAACTTCTTGTCATATGTGACTAGGTACTTTCTAGATGAATAAGTTGCAGTTGTTGCAATATAATTGCTCCCTGTTTGTTTCCTAGGAAGTCCCGTGTGCTCTACTCAGGAATAAAGGTAGTACTGTTTTATAATTTGTTCAGTACATAATATGAAATAGTTTTGAAGTCTTAATGAGACAGCTCATTAGATTTGGTTTTGACTCAAGAAGTTGCCAAATATGTGATTCAATAGTCATCTTCAATTTCTGATGCTCATTTTGTATCTCTACTGTATGTTTCTGTCTTGGGTGGGTTTTTTTTTTTTCTACTACAAAATTTCAGAGGGTGGCAGAACTTCTGAGCTCACTTAAGTTTTTCCTCATATTCTTTTGAGTTTTGGTTGTTCAGGATTTTCCTTGGCAATTTGTTCTTTATCGTGATATGTCTTTTGTTGTTTTTTATTTTCAGTTTTTAGAGAGACTTAATGTATTTTATGTTAAATAAAGCAGATGATGTTTTTCAAGACTTAGAAGTCCTGAAAGCTGTTCCAAAAACTCTGTTCTGAAAGGCCTTCAATCAAAGCAGGAGTGAATCTTTGGATTTTGTCTGCATATCAAATTAAAGGATTTGATTATAAGATTATTTTGTCAGCATCACTTGACTAGAATTCTTCCTCAGGAGTTGTCTTGTAAGCTGGATTATGGCAACATTTCATGGAGCTGCTAAATGTAAATACATAAGGATGTCACAGTTCTACTCTATGTAGGACTGTAGTGCTGTCACCCCGTAAACACAACAATAGTCATAGAGCACCCTCTGGTATCTGCTGATCTTGTGGATGAGCAAGAGAGATCACTTTAGGGAAGGGAATGAACGAATGAATGGCTGTTTCTAGCCATTCCCACCACTCCATTTATGCAAGAAAGATAGGAGACCTGAAACAGCAGTGAACTGCACCGTAGTAGTAATCCACTGTAACTGGCTAAACTACTGTTGGAGGAGCTCTCTAAGTGTAGTCTTTGCTGCCTTTGCCTGTCTTTTGTGCTGGTTGTTTACCCTCTAGAAAGGTGTGGATACTTGCTTGGAGAGTTCAGATATTTACCGCGTACACAAAGAATTCTCATCCTGCTTTTTAGTGATTGATACTGGGAGCAGTTCGTATGCTATTTAATTGTTAAAACTGAAGAATCTCAATCTAGAGATGTTTTAGTTGATGGATCCATGTCATACTGAGGTACTCAGTATGAGGTCAGTAATGTAGTAATCTGCATATTTCCTAAGTTGAACTTCTAGCTATGAAGATGTAAAAACATTTAGGAACTCAGGAATAGTTGTTCACATTGCTTGAGGATAGCAGTAAGTTTATTTGTGGTCTAATCAGCGTATCAGGAAGTCCTATTTTGTCTGTTCTGTTTGCAGAGAATGGTACAAAGAATAATGTGAAATAAACTGCTCTCCAAAAATCTTTTTGAACAAGGGCTTGTTTAAAGCAAGGCAAGTGTTTACCTGGGGAATTAATGTGGAAGTGCAACTAATTTATGTTTTTGTGCACTAACTTCCCACACTGCTCTTCTCTAGACCAGACCTTAGAACGTCCTTAGCCTAATATTGTGGCTTAAGCTTTTATTCTCAGTGTGAGCAAACAGCAAATCATGACTTATGTCACGATTATTTTTTTTAATAGCTGCTATTACCTTTATGTGCGACAAGCGATGCAACAAGAAGAGGTCGTGTGGACGACACAAGTGTAATGAAGTTTGCTGTGTGGTAAGCCCAGTGTGGTTTTATAGAAACTGCTTGTAATGAAGCATTTGTGTTTTGTTGTGAAGTTAAGACTTTTTGCTTTTATGCCCTTGCATTTTTGTGTATTTTGAATCTCTGTTTCCAATACAAGTCATGCTCCAAAAGTTTGTGTGTGCATTTATTCTGCAAAATTCATTTTATGGGCATTGTAAAAACATGCTTTAGCTTAAATACAGTTAAAGGTGATAGATAATGGCCTCAAGTTGTGTGAGAGGAGGTTCTTGTTCAATGTTAGGAAACTTTTTTTTCCTCTGGAAGAATGATCAAGTGATGCAACAGGCTGCCCGGGGAAGTAGTGGAGTCACCATCCCTGTAGATGTTCAAGAAACACGTAGATGTGGCAATTGAGAACATGGGCATAGTGGTGATAGATTGATGGTTGGTCTTTTCAAGCTTAATAATTCTATAATTTTTAAAATCAAAGTAAAGATACTTTTTGTTAGTTTACTGATTCCAAGGAAAATGAGAGAGGGTGTGATATTACTTAGCTCCATCATGGATTTTAGTTTTAAGTCCGCAATTGGAATCTTAACAGGATAAACTTTAAAAGTGGTGTATACCTGCTGTGATGAAAAGTTGTATGTGTCAGGCCTGAGCTGTTTTTTTTCAGAATATAGTTTTGACAGTTACAGAATCACAGAATGGTTGAGTTTGGAAGGGACTTCTGGAGTCATCTGGCCTCTTCTCAGGCCGTGCCACGCAGAGCCACTTGCCCAAGATCATGTCCAGACAGCAGCTGAAAAGTTCCAGGAATGAAGACGCCAGAGCAACTGTTGGTGACTTGAGCCAGTGGTCAGTCACCTGCAGTCAATGAATATTTAGTAATGTTCATGGGGAATGTCCCATGTCTCAGTTTGTGCCCATTGCCTCTCGCCTTGGCACAGGTCACTACTAACAGCGTAGCTCCATCCTTTAGGGACCTGCATAAATTGATAAGGTCCCTCCCAAGCATCCTCTTCTCTAGTCTAAGGAGTCCCAGCTTTCTTCTCCTTTATTCACAGGAGAGAGATTCTAGTTTGTTCGTAATCTTCTCAATCCTTTGCTGGAATCCCTTGTGTATGCCAATGTAACTCTTAATACAGAGCCCACAACTGGAAACAATATTGCAAGTGCAGCCTAAACAATACTGAATAGAATGAAAAATAAACAGATTTAGCATCTTCAAGTTCCAGCACAAATTTTCCTTCTGATTCCCTAAATGTGTTGTGTATGGCAAAAGAAGGTGATGACAGTGCCTTCAAATCACATACAGGTGATAAAGAAGGAAACAGGCTTACCCCTTCCAGCGACCAGTGTTGGCTGAAGAGGAGTGTTATCTTTACCCAAAGATAGCCATTCCCTCAGCTGCTAACCTTTAAATGAGAGTGAGGAGGAGTGGATCCAGGCTCCCCCCCTTCTGGTCACTCAGGTGTGTAGCTTTTACCTGAGTTCCCTGGGTAGCCACCTGGTGCTTAACCATTGGTTCAGGCTGTGACCTGGCAATTTCACTGAATTCCACCCTTTCACACTACGAACCAATGATTGATTGGTTGGTTGGGGGTAAGCTACTGCTGTTTTGGTGACCCAAAGTGCAATGCTCATTCAGTCCCTGTCATTGTATAGGATGTTAAGGCACTGCAGGCGATTGCTGACAGTCTTTTTGTTGTTCTGTTGGGCCAGTACTTGATTTCTTTGAAAAAGATACACCTCTAGAAAAACTAGTAGCCACTCAGATTTGCACTTGCTGGTTTAGGTAAATGTTGGGGAAGTTTTTTGCTTAGAGGCTGTTGAGATGCTGGAACAAGTTGCCCAGAGAGGTTGTGGATGCCCTGTCCTCAGAGGTGTTCGAGGACTGGCTGGATGGGGCCATGGGACCTATTCTGGTGCTTGATCTAGCAGTTAGCAGCCCTGCCCATGGCAAGGGGTTAGGGCTAGATGATCTTTGAGGTTCCTTCCAACCTGAGCCATTCTATGACACCAGATTCAGGACCCTTGTAGGCAGGAATCCACTGTAATTAATGGGTCCACCTTGACAGATCCTTGTCTTTGTCACCTGGAGGAGAGAGTTAACCTTTAAAATATCTTCTTATTTCTTCCTAGTGGTTTTGCAATTGCCGGGTTATGACTTCACAGAAGAAAGAAGCCTATTGATTTTATGGTTTAATTTTGCTTTTCTTTTGTGCCTTCCCACAGGACACAGAACATAAATGTTCTTTGGTTTGTGGTCGCAAACTCAACTGTGGACTTCATAGATGTGAAGAGCCTTGTCACCGAGGCAGTTGTCAAACCTGCTGGCAAACAAGTGTGTACAATGCTTTTTTTCTTACATGTTATAGAAATGTATTCACTTTAATTGATCAGAGTTGGACGTAGAATTTGATCAGAGCCTGAAGATCTGTAGTTTGCTCTCTTTGTTTTGTTTTTTTTATAGTGGAAAAGAAAGTTATTCTATTTTAGATGAGTTAGTAACTTTATTAAATTTTACTTGAATTAAAGTGAAATATGTTCAGTTACATTGATCCAGCAATCGCTTAAACTTTGAGGACAATCAGGCAAAAGTAAAAATTTTTTAAAAAGTTTAGAATGTCAAAGTTGATGGAACTCTTCTGTTGACAAGTTAGTAAATTTTATAGGTACTGGAATATATAGCAGAATCTGTTTAGGTGTTTAAAAATTAGACTTTCCCATGTTGGTGTGCTAGTGATTTTTCTCTAGACGGACTGTCTGTGGAAGTAGATGCCAGTTGTGTGTCATAGGCTTTTTGGTCATGCCCTAGATGGCGGATGTACTAAAAAAATTGCTTCAAATAGATTGATAACCATGAGGTACTATTTTGTTATGAACTACTAAGCTACAGATTTGAGCTGATGCAAGCAGCTTTATCTGAGTGTGTACTCTGTTAAAATCTGTGTCAGATTAAGATACTAGTTTTCCACAACTGCTTCTCTCCACTTGATGTAGGAAACCATATGACCTTTATAATAGTGAATACTAAGCTTTCTGATCTTGGCCTGAAATGGAAAGAAGAATGCTTTTGTATTTCAGAGTGCATGCTGGTAGGACCTTTCTTTAGAAAACAAATCTTACCGTGTCCAAACATTCTCTTTTAAAAAATCAACATAGTAACCTGAAAATAGGCCAGGTCGTTTCAGTAACTTCAGTCTAGCAAAGGCAGAACGAAGTTTGTCAAAAGAGACTTGGTGACCCTTGGAAAGATGTTGAATGGATCAGAAGCGCAGGTAGTGTTCTCCTTTCTCCTCCCAGTTCAAGGTGGGAATTCAGGAAGGGGAAGAAAAGATAACGTGAATGATTGGCTGTGGAGCTGATACCATGCTGTGAGTTTGGGGTTCTGTGGGATCAGATCTCACCTTTGTGAGATCAAGTGTGTTGACATTGTGAGACATGAGAGACCAGGTGCGGCAAGAGTGTTCTGGGCAGCAGGCTGGCTGGACTTATTAGCAAGCTTTGAACTAGATTCAGGGAGGGAAGGGGATGTATTTCTGAATGATGAAGAGCCAGGGGACACTGTCACTCTAGGAAGCAGCAAGGAAAAGACCTCAGAATTATTCCGAAAGAACAACCACGTGCATCAGTACAGGTTAGGGGATGACCTGCTGGAGAGGAGTTCTGAGGAGATAGACTGGGGACTTGGTGGACAGCAGATTGGCCGTGAGCCAGCGGTGTTCCCTTGTAGCAAAGAAGGCCAGTGGTATCCTAGGGCCCATTAAAAAAAAGCGTGTGGGCAGCAGGTTGAGGGAGGTTCTCTACTTCGTCATGGTGAAGCCACATTTAGACTACTGTGTCCATATCTGGGCTCCCAGTTCAAAAAAAGACAGGGATCTCCTAGAAGGAGTCTAGCGGAGGACCACAAAGATGATTAAAGGCCTGGAGCATCTCCTGTGAGGAAAGGCTGAGTAACCTGAGTATGTTCAGCCAGAGAAAAAGAGTACTGAGAGGGGATCTGATAAATGTTTGTAAATGTCTAAAGGAAGGTGGGAGGCAAATGGGTGAGGCCAGACTCTTCATGTTGTGTAGTGATGAGACATGGAATAATGACCTAGAACTTGATCATAGGAAGTTTTGTACTATCATGCAGAAGAACTCCTTTATGGTGAGGGTAACAGAGCACTGAAACAAGTTGCCCAGAGAGGTTGTGGAGTCTCCTTCTGTGAAGATCATAGAATTGCTTAGTTTGGAAAAGAGCTTCAAGATCATCAAGTCCAACCACAGCCTAACCATACTACTCTATCAACCCTCTCCTAAATCATGTCCCTGTGCACCACGTCCGAATGGTTTTTAAACACATCCAGGGATGGTGACTCAACCACCTCCCTTGGGAGCCTATTCCAGTGCTTAACAACACTTTATCTAAAGAAGTGTTTCCTAACATCCAGCCTAATCTAATCCTGGTGCAACTTAAAGCTGTTTCTCCTCATCCTGTTACATGTCACCAGTGAGAAGAGACCAGCCCCACTCTCGCTGTAAGCACCTTTCAGATATTGGAAGAGAGCAATTAGGTCTCCTCTCAGCCTCCTTTTCCTCAGACTAAACAGCCCCAGTTCCTTCAGTCTCTCCTCACAGGCCATATTCTCCAAGCCCTTCACCAGCCTTGTTGCCCTTCTTTGGACCTGCTCCAGCACCTCAGTGTCCTTTCTGTACTGAGGTGTTTCAAACTGAACACAGCACTGGAGCTGAAGCCTCACCAGTGCCGAGTCCAGGGGCAGGATGACTTCCCTGGTGCTGCTCTCCACACCATTCCTGATCCCAGCCAGGATGCCATTGGCCTTCTTGGCCACCTGGGCACACTGCTGGCTCATATTCAGCCCACTGTCCATCAGTACACCAAGGTCCCTTTGGTGTCAGGCAGCTTTCCAGCCACTCCTCCCCAGGCCTGTAGGGTTGCCTGGGGTTGTTGTGACCAAAATGCAGGACCTGACACTTGGCCCTATTGACACTCATCCAGTTTGCCTTGGCCCATTGATCCAGTCTATCCAGGTCCCTCTGTAATGCCTTTCTCCCCTCTGGCAGATCAACACTCCCTCCCAGCCTGGTGTCGTCTGCAAACTTACTGAGGGTGCACTCAATCCCCTCATCAAGATCATTAATGAAGATGTTAAATAGAAGCAGCCCCATACCGAGCTCTGGGTGCATCAGTTCATAAACTGATTAAGAGGATCCATATAGCACTAAATGGCGTGACGTATACAGAAGAGATTCTACATCAAATTCTACAGAGTGATGCTCTTTTGATAATTTTGTCTGAAATCTTCCCAGCACCGTGTGCTGGTCTGGGCAAAAGGATGAAATCTGTTCATACACAAAAGAATGATAAAAGAATGAAAATTCAAAATTAGAAGGAGCTGGAAAGAAATGCGGACTAGCTTCTTCCAATTCAGGATAGAGTCAGATATGTAAAGAAGGAAAACAAGCTGTAGAAAGGATTTTGAATAAGTGAGAGGCAAAATTTGGATGCTGTGCTTTTGGAAAGGGAATTCAAGATATCTCCCTGTTTTTGAGTCAATGGTAGGACAAGAACAGCTTTCTACTTCACAAGAGCATTACCTCTGCTACAGTTTAAGATGTTGTCAAAAAACCACTCTCTAAAAGCAAGCATAGCTGTTATGAAATGGCTGTAGTCCATTTCATATCTTGTGGGAGGCACAGGAGGTGGTGATTTCACTATTGTGGTTCTTAGTATTAAAAAAAAAAAAAAAAAAAAAAAAAAAGATGCCAGAATATAACATTTGCATTTTCTTTTAAAATTTCTCTTAGGGAAGTACAGATACAGAGTTACATCTCTTGTGACTTGCTTTTTCAGGTTTTGATGAGTTGACTTGTTACTGTGGGGAATCAGTGATTTACCCCCCTGTTCCTTGTGGCACTCAGCCACCAGAGTGCAAAAAAACATGCACCAGGCCACATGACTGTGATCATCCAGGTAAGTCAAGCTATTCATTTAAAAAAAAAAAAAAATCAAAACATAGTACATACATGAGTCTGTTTGAAAAAAAAAATTTACACTTTTGTTAGCTATTTTTGCAGTGGCTTAATATTTTCAAAAGCTTATACTTCAAAACTAAGTAAAAATTTGCCATGAGTAACTGTAGTGGTACTTTTAACTTGTAAAACAACGCATTATTCTTTCTGATCCAGATAGCAACATTCAGGCATCATTAGTAGTCACAACACGTTAAACCATGAGTGTCCAACCTTTTGGTTTGCCTGGGCTGCGCTGAGGAATTGTCTTGTGCTGCATATCCATGAGTTTCTCCAAAAGTAGTGCCTCTTATTTATTTCCATGGAAACTACAGCTGATACGAAGAAAACAGTCACACTGTTTTCCAGCACAGTCACTGCCGTTAGCTGTGTGTTTTTTACCAGCGATGAACAAGAGCCTGCACACAAGCTCATAAAAATCAGTGCGCTGGTAGCTTGGTTGTTGAGCAATGAGTTGTGCCTGGAGCCACCCGTGGTGAAGAGCTCCCACCTCTATAGCAGGCAGTGGGCTGCATGCAGCCTGCAGGCCATGTGTTGGTCATGCTTGCATTAGATGTTTCGTTTAATTAGAGAGAACATGCTCTATTGAAAGAGTAGAATAATCTAGTGAACAGTAGTGAATAGTTGGTTTCTGAGTTCCTTGAAATTACGCTGACTGAAAGCCTGTGCTGTAACAGGTTGGACAGATACGCTTTGTTATATTCTGTCTAATAGTGTAATCCTGCTCAGAAGTTAGAAATGTTTTCTATTCTCTGTTTAGTTTTGAAAATGCAGAAGACTATTCACCTAAAAATCTGCCACTGTAATTTTTGAAGACTATTTTAAAGAACAAATGATCCCTGCATGAAGCATCTTTCCTCCCATTAGTTGTGTACTAATGACCAACTCATATGTAATAATCCATAGTGTCTCTTTTAAGGCATTTGGCTGAAGTATGGTAATAAAACTGTTTTTTAATCTATGGCTGCAGTGTACCATTCATGTCATAGTGAGGAGAAGTGTCCACCCTGTACCTATCTCACTCAGAAATGGTGTATGGGCAAACATGAAGTAAGTCTTAGTGTTTCTGTATTCTTAATAATGTGTCGCTTGAAAATTGTTCTTGATGTTCTGGATGTACTTTTATGTTTATGTAACTTAAGGGATAACCAGGTGATGTTTCAGCTTCTAAGACTGTTGAGTTGTATTTTCACGGCTTCTTTGGAATGGAATATATTATTGGAGTTGGTATTTAATACGATTAAATAGGAAAAGTCTTGTCTTTTATGCCATGTGTATTCATACTAACTGATGTTAATGGACCGTGACATAAAGAACGAAGTGCTGTCTTTGTCCAAAGTACTTTAGTATTACATTTCTTGTGTGGATAATGCCAAAGAAAGGTGTTAACAACAGAAGTGCTTTGAGATTTGCTGTTATGATTACTGATTTTCTTTTGTGTTGTCTTCCTCCCCTCTTTCAGCTGCGAAGCAATATTCCCTGTCACCTCACTGACATTTCCTGCGGACTTCGCTGCAATCAAATGTTAAAATGTGGAATGCACAAATGTAAAAGAATCTGTCATAAAGGGGAATGTCTTATAGATGAAGAGTGTAAACAGCCATGTATTATTCCAAGACTGTATTGTAATCATCCCTGTATGGCTCCGTGTCATCCTTCTTCGCCCTGCCCAACAACATCCTGCTGTGCAAAGGTTAGATGCTCAGTGAAAATTAACTGCAAGTTCACTGACAAGCAGTATGATTACCTACCAGCCAAAAACATTGCTGACAAAAAGTTACTGTTTTTTAATACCAGAAATGTCATGCTATCTTATAACTTAAAATATCAAGTAATGTCATGGAGCTTGTTTCTTTTGCTTTTTAGAATTATTTATCATTAAAGTAGTCACTATTCCAGTAGGAGTACAGTTCACCTCTCTCACTTCCCTCCCTGAACAAAAAAAAAAAAAAAGGAAAAAAAAAAGTTTAAACCAGCTGCTGTCTTGTGTAATGCAACAGGTTGAACTTCAGTGTGAATGTGGAAGAAGAAAGGAGAGTATGATTTGCTCAGAAGCATCCAATACATATCAGAGGTTTGTACTATGATAATTATTTTACTTCTTTTACTAGATCTTTGCAGTTTGATTGGATTTCAGTATTGGCAATATATTCCATTCAGGAAGTTTTTCACACTCAACACCTACAGATTCTTTTTCCCTGTTCCTCTGAGCCTCCATATCAGCTATGCTGTTCTGCGACGCATTACTCTTTTTGCTGTCAGTCTGTAACTGTCTTGGCATGTCACAGCTTGGATTTTCCATCTGTGGAATTCTAATTCAGACATCTGAATGTAGGTGACGGTATCTAACAGTCCACATGTGAGTTGATGTTAAAATTCCCATTGATGTCTGATGGAACCTGGTCAGTGCAGATGATGGAATTTAAAGAGTGATAAAGCTGACATAGGCAGCTAAATTTAGGTAGTTGAATAACTTTTTAGATTTCATGGACTGTAATGAGAGCTTTGGTTCTTAATGTCTAAATCTTGATTTTCAATATGCAAGCTGGGTCCTACCTAACTTTTTTTTTTTTTTTTTTTCAATAAATTGGTCTCTAAATCCTATTTCTAAACTACACTTACTTTTATCTTATGTCAGAGGGCAAAGAAGGGACAAGGAAAACAAGAATCAAGTCAAACTTTGAAAGTTATGGAATAGAAATAGCAAAATAGAGACAATAAAAACTCATTTTTACTCTTTGATTGAGAAGGAATAGAAAAAATAATTTGGAGGGTTGAAGTGCAACAAAAACTGTGCTCTACGTACCAGTATATATAGGAGAGAGTAGATGTATATGCTTCTTGTCTTTCAAAGAAAGCTTCCTAATGATTTTTTCAGCTCTGTTATTTGAGGAACTATCCCAGCTGAGGATGCATTGCTTTTCTTACTGATCAATGCCCAGAGTTAAATTCTTCAGAAGGTGGCTTAGCATCTACCTAATAGGTTCCTTAGTACTGTGAAAATGCATTAATCAGAAGCATTAAGAAACAATAGTAAGTAGACTTACAGGAATTTTGTGCTTTTTTTTTTCCACTACTAATATAAGCCAAAAGATTGGCTCAACATTGAATTATCATTTAGAATTGGCATGGGCTTGTCACTGATGATAAGCTGGATGGTAACTGCATTGCAAGTTTGTGTCTTTGAAGCCTGTTACATTTCCACTATTTCTGAGGCTCAGGCACTCCAAAAACACTCGTGTAGGGAAGATGGTATATGTGAAAGCAGTGAGAGTGTGTATGTAAGCCAAGTCAATGGAAGGAAACAAAGCATTCAGTTTGAAGTGTTTGTATCTCTTGGTTCACACATGTTCAATTGACTGACATTACCAACAAAATAACCGTGTGATGTTAGCAAAAACAGTGTTTAATGCTTGCTCATTTGGTGTCTCTAACTGTTCAGATCGCCAAAACATTAAAAAACTCCAGTTTTATGGGAGTTAGGTTTGCATTTTTCCACCATCCTCATTTTTGAGACTAAACAGAAAACCAAACTGCTCCTGTGGTACTGCTGTGGAGAGTTCACCATGCTAATAGAGCGTCCAGGTTTCTCAAAAATGTTACTGAGAGTGTTTTACCAAGTTCAAAGCTATTTAATGTCACACAAAGGGTGCCCAAGGGAACGGGAAAGGGGCTCTGGAGCCCTGTCTGTATATGTGATATAGATGTTGTTGTCCTGTCATCTGATGGCCTGTTTCTCTGTCACAGCCTGATAAATTTGAAGCTGGTAGTGTATCTCAATGCTGCTTTTTTTTAGTGTAATATGATTATTCTTCTTGATGTGTGAACAGTTGTTTTCTGAATGTCATGTGAAGTTTGGAGACGAACGTATCCTTTTATTTGAGAATTATCAGGAAAGACAGTTCAGAGACCAGAATTTTAGATGTGGGATTTTGAGACATATGGGATATTTCACTTTAAAATGTGCTGTGTATTTTATTTGTAGAAATTTTAGCTAGAAAATGAGACTAGAAAAGCTTGCTATTAATGGGAATGATAAAGAAGTTTTATGAAGAAAATTTAAAGTTTCGCTAGGCATTTCATTATTTCCTTTTGGCTTGTATCACCCATATTTTCTAGGTAAACTTCAAAGTAATTATAAATCTACAGGTTTTAGTTGCATACAGATAAAGAAGAATCGCAGGAAAGTTAAAAAATATTGTTAAACTAATATGTTCAGGTGCAGTTTTAGTATTAAGTAAGAAGGAGTATTTACATTGTCTAGCTTAGACTTAGAATTGTTGTTCTGAATAATTTCATAAAGAAGCAAGGTTGTTATTTGCATGAGAGAGAGGTACCTTTTAATCTATATAAGTAGATAAACTAGGCGATTTAGAACTAGATCTCGGTTCTGTAATCTTACAAGGAAGTATGCTTGCTTTTCTTCTATCTGGATATCTAAGTGTGGAGCTTTATATACTATTTCCAAGATCTAATGAAATACTGTTCTTTTGCAGAATAGCTGCTATATCTATAGCCACTAAGTTAACGGATCTGCAGCTTGGAGATTCAGTGGAAATCAGTAGACTTATTACAAAAAAGGAAATGAAGCAGGCCAGGTGAGGACAGGCATGTAGAAATATGAAATCCTTGTGAGTATATGAAGAATAAGTGACTTGGAAAATGCATAGTATTATCAGTAGAATTCTGGTTAAAAGACTTTTAATAACCTAGTTCTACTTTAATACTGCTATTAGAATGTTTTACTATTTTTATATCTGTTTTTTTTTTTTTTTTTTTTTTTTTGTTTTTTTTAGAATGAGCTCTCTATCATTCCTTTGCTTCTTGTTATAATTACGTACTGAACATCGTATTAGTTTCAGAGTTTCTCTCAGCAGACTCAGAATCACAGAATGATTGAGGTTGGAAGGGACTTTTGAAAGTCAGCTAGTTGCAACTCCTTGCTCTAGAGTCTAGAGCCAGAGCACTAAGGACAGACACTGCTCAGCTGCTCTGGACAACCTGTGCCAGTGCTCAGTCACCTGCACCTATACCATTGTCTCCTGCCTTGGCTCTGGACACTACTGAAAAGAGCCTGGGTCTGTTCTCTTTGTACCATCCCTTGAGGGATTTAGATAAATTGTGAAGATCTTTGTTAAGCTTCTTCTCTAGTCTGAACAGCCCCAGTTCTCTCAGCCGTTCTTATTACAGGACAAGTACTACAGTCCATTCGGTCAGCCCTTTGTTGGACTCCCTTTGGTATGTTGAAATATCTGTAGTACAGAGGAACCCAAAACTGGATGCAGTATTCCAGGATTAGCCTCACAAGTGCTGAGATAAGGGAGGGATGACATCCATTGATGTGTTGGCGATATTTTGTTTAATGCAGCTCAGAATACCATAAGCTTTTCTTGTTGCAAAGGCACATTACTAACTTCAACTTTTGTCCGTGAGGCCCACAAATTCTTTGGAGTTCATCTGAATTTCCTCAGATTGCTGTTAGCATTCCTTTCTGGATTACTAAAAGGACTTATTTTTAGTGAATCTAATTGTTGTTTTCTTAATTCAGGTTGCAATGTGATGAAGAATGTTTAGCTCTTCAGAGGAACAGGTGAGCAACAACTGTACTTGCCTTTTTCCAAAAAACTCCAGATCTCATAAGTCAATGCAATGTGGAAAAAAATTATTTTCTGTATGACCTACAGAACTGATAAATGTGGGGGTGATTCTTGTGTTACAGAATCATGGAATCATCAAGGTTGAAAAAGACCTCCAAGATCATCTAGTCCAACTGTCCGCCTATCACTAATATGGTGCACTAAACAGTGTTCCTAAGTACTACATCTACCCTTTCCTTAAACATCTCCAGGGACAGTTACTCAACCACCTCCCTGGGAAACCTTTTCCAATGCCTGGCCATTCTTTTAGAGAAGACATTTTTCCTAATGTCCAACCTGAACCTCCCCTGGAGGTTCTTCCCTTCAGGTAAAGTTGTAGAGAGGAATAAGGTCTTCCCTGAGCCTCCTCTTTTCCAGACTAAATAATCCCAGTTCCCTCAGCTGTTCCTCATAAGGCCTGTGCTCCAGACCCCTCACCAGCTTCACCTGCCCTCCTCTGGATTCATTCCAGGGCTTTGATGTCTTTCTTTTAGCGAGGGGCCCAAAACTGAGCACAGTATTTAGTGCTCAAGGTGTGGCTTCACCAGATGTGAATTGGAGGGGACAATCACCTCCATGCTCCTGCTGGCTATGCTGTTTCTGATACAGGCCAGGACGTCATTATTCATCTTGGCCACCTGAGCACACTGCTGGCTCATGTCAACCAACACCCCGAGGTCTGTTTCTTTCACACAGACTTCCAGCCACTCTGCTTTAAGCATGTAATGTTGTGTGGGGTTGTTGTGGCCAAAGTACAGGACTTCATCCCATTGGCCATTCAGTAATGTCCATCCAGTGCCTACCTACTACCCACAGGCAGATCAACACTTCCTTCCAACTTGGTGTCATCTGCAAACTAACTGAGGGTGCACTCAATGCCCTCATCCAGGTCATCAGTAAAGATACTAAACAAGACAGGTCTTAACACTGACACTGGGGAGCACCACGTGTGATCAGTTGCCAGTTGGATTTTACGACACTCACCACCAATAGGGATCTGTATTGAGCTATCTGAGATTTAGTAGTACGGTATATATTGAAGAGTCCTAAATATTAGTATCAAATGTATAAAATCTGATCTTTTACATGTTGTTTATTTGCATTGGTAACTCAGCTGTTCAGTGAAAAAATGTTCCAGGTTGATTTTTTTTGGTTGTTTATGTATGTGTGGTATTTTTGCTTTTTTTCTCTCCTACTGTTGAATTTAGGCGCCTTGCTGATGCTCTTGAAATAGATGATAATTCTGACCCTTTTAACACTCGTTCTTCTGGACCAAAGTACAGTGATCTTTTAAAAGAAGATGCCAGGTATGTATTTTAATGATGATGGATGTTGTAAATAAACAGTTTAGAGAGCAAGATGGAAAATCGATCATGATTCTATTCTCTTTCAGAAACCGAGATACAGATTTTTACTTTTTTACTACATTAAATCTCTTGCACATATTTCCCACATGTATGCTCTTTCTTTTTCTTTTGAGTACAATCGAATCTCACCTAGCCTTCATCTTGCTGCATTAAACTAACACCTCCTAACGGATTCGTTATTATTGGCCTTTCAGAGTCTTTGCTAGCATCAGAGCCTGCCAGCGTTTCTTGTTTACTCCATGCTTCTTCCCACCCTTCAGTGTGAGTTCATGTTTTTCTGTAGCTTGCAGTACAGAATGTACTTCCTTTCATATTGACCTGGCACTTCCCTTTACTTATTAAGTTAAAACAGTTTTATGATTCTTGCTGCCAAATTTGGATAGACAAAACTGTGCAGAATTGAGAAGAGACTTTTTATTTTTTCATCACGGCTTCATCTCATGACATAAAAGGAAAACTTGAAACTCTAAAGGAAATCTTGCTTTGTCAGCCTTAGTGGCAGAGGTGTGAACAGTCTGAAATTAGATTAGTCTGAAATTGATTACAATCCCCCTGCCAGAGCAGGAACACCTAGGTTAGGTTCACACAGGAACATGTCCAGGTGGGTTTTGCATGTTTCCAGAGAAGGAGACCCCACAAGCTCTCTGGGCAGCCTGGTCCAGTGTTCTGTTATCCTCACCATGAAAGTTTTCTCATATTTTTGTGGAACCTGCTGTGTCCCAGCTTGCACCTACTGCCCCTTGTCCCATCATTGGATGTCACTGAGAAGAGCCTGGCTCCATCCTCCTGACACTCACCTTTACATACTTACAAACATTAACGAGGACACCCCTCATTCTCCTCCAAACTGGAGACCCAGCTCCCTCAGCCTCTCGTAAGGGAGCTGCTCCACGCCCTTAATCGTCTTGTGGCTCTGTGCTGGGCTCTCTCCAGCAGTTCCCTGTCCTTGAACTGACACAATACTCCAGATGCGTTCTCACCAGGGCACAGTAGAGCGGAGCAGGACCTCTCTGGACCTACTAACCACAGCCCTTCTAATACACCCCGGTGCCGTTGGCCTTCTTGGCCACAAGGGCACAGTGCTGGCTCGTGGTCATCCTGCTGTCCACAGGACCCCCAGGTCCCTTTCCCCTGTGCTGCATCCAGCAGGTCAGTCCCCAGCCTGTACTGGTGCCTGGACTTGTTCTTGCCCAGATGCAAAACTCTACACTTGCCCTTGTAATGAAACATAACGTTTCTCCCTGCCCAGCTTACCAGCCTGTCTAGGTCTTGCTCGATGGCAGCACAGCCTTCTGGCGTGTTGTTCTTCCTGGCTTTGTGTCATCAGCCGATGACAGTAAGTAACAAGCCAAAAAGGTAGTGAGGTCCAGCTTCTGCTTTTTAGGGAAGTAGTAAAACTATGGGTTTTAGATGATGCCTATTAAATTAGTTTCTGTACAGCTCATCTCACCAACTCATTTAAACTGCAGGAAATTAACATTCTCAGTCAGCTGGTAAAATCTGCTTTTTTCCCCTGACTACTTCAGTCTTGACTGTCTTGGAATTTCTTTTTGAAAGAGTGCTCACTTGGTTTAATATTGCTGGTCACTTTCAGTTAATAACTGTTTTACAGGTGCTTTTTTTTCTTTCTTTTTTTTTTTCTTTTTAAAGACATTTCAGGTGCTTGTAGACCATCTCATTGGACTGCTGTTTCCATTTTCTTTTCTCCTGGGGACATTTCATCTTAAAATTTGAATGTTCATGGCTGTCATTTAATTCATTTACTTTCTGACTCTGGATTTAAGTATGTTCCAAATAGATCTTTTTTTAGCTACTGATTTTTGTGTTAGCATTTCTTCCAAAATCTCGTGCTGCATCTGCTGAGTTTGTTTCATAGATAGGTGTCTGGAGTGACCTTTATTTCTAACTCTGAGGGTTAAATCTGACAGTCTGTTTTTTGGAATTCTCTGAGTCATATAATACTTCTCTCAACGGAAGATTCAGGATTTCTGATAACTCCATTCAATATGGTACTCATTTGATGAATGGGGACCTGTTATAAAACTTGGAAAGTTTTCCAATGATAGGCTGAGTCCATTTTAGCATCTGAGTCCATTGATTTAGTGATTTTGATAGACAAGCGACTCAGTGTTGTCATTTGGCATATTTGCTTGAGACCACTTGATCATATGAAGTGGATCATGCCTTCACTTCAGCATCTAGCTTTGTAGGGCATCCATGTCTTGTCTGCTGAAATTCAGATGTAATTCATGAAATAATGTTGTCTTGCTCTGAAGTGGTGCCTTTGAAGAAGTAACTTTATTTACTGCTAACTTTGAGTTGGAAATCTTCAGGTACCCTTTTTCTGTGTGAAGATAATGTGCTAACAAATGTTAACCTTACTTTTGAAGTTAGTTTACCTGCTCATTTAAAAAGAGAGTGTAAAGCTCACTCTGACAGATTCAATCTAATTAGGGCAAACTAATTACAAAAATCCTTAAGATGTCATATCAAGAATGTTTTGTTTCCTTGCAGTTAGTCTTATTCTTCTATTGTTTTCATTAATTCACCAGCCAGTGCACTTTTTTTCTGTCTTGGAAAAGAATTTGACTCTTTAAAGCCAGTACTTATTTTTATGTCTAATCATGTAATACCCATGGATTGCATTAATGACAAGTGGTTGAAAAACCACTGAAATGGCAGATTTAAAACCTTCATTTTACTGATCTGAAAATTTAGAGTTGTATTGTCAGACAGTTGTGCTGTATTGTAGAATTTTATGCTGTCTTCCAAGGCTTGGAAGGAAAATAATTCAAGATTTTCATAATAGTGCTGACGTTTTTAAAATGCCAATTGAGTTGTGTATAAACTGAAATGCAGTCTAAACTCTTGTATTTGCCTCAGTTAATTGAGATCTTTAACTTTGTTGTTGGTAAAAAATAATGTTAAAAAAAATAAAGTCTTTGTACATTCAGTTGCCTCATTTACCTAGTATGTTGTTCTTGCAGGAAAGATTTAAAATTTGTCAGCGATGTTGAGAAGGAGATGAGAATGCTCGTGGAAGCTGTGAATAAGGTCAGTATTTGGGTGTTCGTTGAGTTATTAAAAGGAGCAGTTTTGTCCAGTTTGGGAGGAATCTGGATAATGTTAGTAGTAAGAATTAACACTAACTATTTTTTGACTCTATTAGAATTCATATTTTTAAGTATAAACAGAAAAAAGTGAGGATGCACAGTACTGGGATCACTTCTGTCACAGCAAAGTGGTAGTTTGTTTTTTGTTTTGTTTTTTGTTTAAAGTTCAAACAGTTCCAGACTTCAGCGCGTCAGTCCTAATGGAGAGAGTCCAGTGTGGAGTCTTGTAAAGATTACTATGGGACTGGAACATCTCTTAGGAGGAAAGGCTGAGAGACTTGGGAGTTCTTAGCCTTGAGAAAACAGGGCGGGGGATCCAGTCAACACGTAGAAATATCTAAAGGGCAGATGTCCAGTAGATGGGTATTCAAAACTTGCCTTTCTTTGTAGCCTGCTCTAGGCTTTAGCAGGAGGGTTGGACTCAATGATCTCCAGAGGTCAGGGATTCAGATATTGAGAATGAAAGCCCTAGGTTCTTCTGATCCCTGTTGCAGAAGATGCTTGTAAATCTATGGATGCTTTCCAGCATTTGATGTATGTGGTAGTCCTCGTCTTTCTAGAAGGAAACTTGGGTTCAGCCACAGTTATCTGGCAGACTCCAGCATACCTAGAGAGGTCTATAGTACAGGCAAAATCATAGGCTTTTAGTAAAAGCAGAATTCTGCCTTCAGGCCTCCATGAACAAATCAGCCAGAAACAGTGGTCTGCAGAACTGGAACATCAGTTCTTTAACTCCCACTGCTTTACGTGCTGTTATGCTGTGGAATACCAACAACAAAAATCAAAAAACCGTGACAATAAACGACTGTTAAGATTCTGCAAAGCAGATTGAGTGTCTAATGAAAGTGTCTAATGCAGAAGAGAATGAAAAGTGTAAAACAAATCAGTCATGACAATACTTTCCCTATCTGACCTAAAGGATCCTAGAATCATTAAGGTTCGAAAAGATCTCTAAGACCATTTAGTCCAACTGTCCACCTACCACTAATATTGTGCACTGAACAGTGTTCCTAAGTACTACATCTGCCCTTTCCTTAAACACCTCCAGGGACAATGGCTCAACCACCTCCCTGGGCACCCTGTTCCAGTGCCTGATCACTCTTTCAGAGAAGACGTTTTTCCTAATATCCAGCCTGAACCTCCCCTGGTGCAACGTGAGGTCCCTCTAGTCCTATTGCACGTTACATGGGAGAAGAGGCTGACCTCCACCTCACCACAGCCTCCCTTCAGGTAGTTGTGGAGAATAAGTTTTCAGCTGAGCCTCCTCCAGACTAAACAATCACAGTTCCCTCAGCTGCTCCTTGTGCTCCAGACCCCTCATCTGTTTTATTGCCATTCTCTGGACACGCTCCAGGGCTTTGCTGTGTCTTTCTTGTAGTGAGGAGCCCACAGTACTCAGTGCTCAAGGTGTGACCTCACCAGATGTGAATGGGGGGTACAATCACCTCCATGGTCCTGCTAGCCATGCTGTTTCTGATACAAGCCAGGATGTCATTAGTTGCCTTGGCCACCTGGGCACACTGCTGGCTCATGTTTAGCTGAGTGTCAGCCAACACCCCAAAATCCTTTTCCTCTGTGCAGCTTTTCAGTCGCTGCTCCAAGCTGCTTCCCCCCAGCTTGGTGTCATCTGCAGATTACCTGAGGGTGCCCTCAGTCCCCTCATACAGGTCATCAGTGAAGATACCGAACAACATGGGCCCAGTAATGACTCCCTGGGGAGCACTTTTCATGACCGGTTGCCAGCCGGATTTAACTTCATTCAACTTCACTGCTCTCCTGGCCCAGGCAGCCAGTTCTTAACCCAGCAAAGAGTATACCTGTCCAAATCGTGGGCTGCCAGCTTCTCCAGGAGAATACTGCACGAGACGGCATCAAGGGCTTTGTTTAAGGTATGCTATGACAGCAGCCTTTCCCTCCTCTGTTAGTTGGGTTACCTGGTCATAGAAGGAGATCTGGCTGGTCAAGCAGGACCTGCCTTGCATGAACCCATGCTGGCTAGGCCTGATTGCCTTACAGATGCCATGTGATCACAGGGTGACCTGTTCTATAACCTTCCCTGCCACTGAGGTCAGGCTGAAAGGCCTGTAATTCTCTGGATTCTCCTTACAACCCTTCTTATAGATGGGGATTACATTAGCAGGTCTCCCGTCATCTGGAACTTTTCTGTTGTCCAGGACCACTGAGAGATGGTGGAAAGTTGCTTGACCATCACCTCTGCCAGCTGTCTCCACACCTCTGGGTAGATCCCATCTAGTCTCGTGGACTTGTGACAGTCCAGGTGGAGCAGCAGGTCTCCTGACTGTTCCCACCCGAATCATGAGGGGTTTATTCTGCTCCCCACCCCAGACTTCCTGGTCAGGAGGCTGTATACCCCAAGGATAACTGATCTGACTCTTAAGGACAGATGTAAGGAAGGCATTGAGAACCTCAACCTTTTCCTTATCCTCAGTGGTCCTTTTCCCCATCATGTCCAGTAAATGGTACTTCTTCGTTCTCCTCTTACTGTTAATACTTATTTGTGAAGACGTTTTTTGTTGTCTGTTACTGCAGTAGCCTGGTTGAGCTCATATTAGGCTTTAGCCTTGCTGATTTTCTCCCTTCATATACTGGGAACTTCCTTGTACTCTCCCCAGGTTGCCTGTCCTTTCTTCCCCAGGAAGTAAACTCTTTTTTTCTTTTTTTTTTTTCCCTGGAGTCTCAGCAAAAGTTCCCTGTTCAGCCATACTGGTCTTTCAGGCTCATCTTACAGCACACTGGGACAGCCTGCTCCTGTACCTTCAAGGTCCAAGGGACCTTCCCTACCAATGTCCTGAGCAGATCTAGGTCTGCTCCCTTGAAGTCCAGCATAGCAGTTTTGCTGAGCCCTGTTCTGACTCCACCAAGGATTGAGAACTCTTACTGCTCTGCCCAAGACAGCTCCCACATGGAAAAGGCAAACTGCTCACTGTTTAAGTTTCTGTCGTGATGAAGATGAACAGCTTAGGGTCACATGGCAGAGTTCTGCACAGCCCTGCACTTCACACTGTTGCTATTTTGCGAGGTAAAAGTAATCCCCAAGGGACAAATTATGTTTCAAAGGTTTCTTTTCTGAACAAAGATGAGTGACGGAATTCTTAAGCTTTGGAGTCTATATCATACACAGGCAGGCTAAGTATTCTTCTTTCATGAAGTCTTTAGAAGGCAAATCAAAGAGTTACCTGAGGAGTTCCGTCAGAATATTTAATGCTGTATGACGGCTGCTCCGAAAGTAATGCCTCCTATTTTATTATGTTGGAAGATGCAGTGCAGTTCCAGCTCAAATTATGGCAAATAATTTTATGCACTTTGATACACTGGATAAATACGGTCGTATGAATAGAGAAAAATATGCAGCTGTGTTTTCTATTCTGATAAAGGAATTTGAGAACAGGTTTCAAGATTGCCATGGCTTTTTTTTTTTGTATATATGCAGCTCCGTTTTTGATCAACATAATACACTACCTGCATATTTTCAAATGGAGTTTATAT
This sequence comes from Centrocercus urophasianus, assembly GCF_019232065.1. NCBI lineage: Eukaryota > Metazoa > Chordata > Aves > Galliformes > Phasianidae > Centrocercus > Centrocercus urophasianus. The sequence goes on along the minus strand of NW_024884253.1, from coordinate 89,725,704 downwards.
GGTTACAATCATATATTCAACTTAAAACTTTGGCCGTACCTCTTTACTTTTATAAGATCTATCTTAACAGAGGAAAACGTTCCTCGCTTTGCAGTCACACCTTATTCGCATTATCACTTTTTGACTTTTTTGTACTGTACGTTTGTGAACAGCTATTTTCAAGAATGAACTACAGGAAGAGTAAAATTTCATCAAAAATCTCTGGCAATCACTTTGATAACTCATTAAAATTGCAACCACTTCCATCAAACCAGTGATTGATGTGTTAGGTAAACAAGGTCAGATATGCCACTAGTTCTGTGTTTTTGTTGCTTTTTTGTTTTCATAAAAAATATTGAAGGTTAAAGTAAGCTTTGTTACTTATGTACACTGAAAACATATTATGCATTTTATGAAGGCTTCTCCGGAAGTAATGCCTTCCATTTTACTATGTTGGCCCATGGCATCAGAGGCAGATGCTGGTGGAACAGCAATAGAGGTTGAACCTTCCTGCCAATATTCCCTCACATTTTATTGCCATGCAGCAGATGACAGCAAGGGGCAGTCTGACTGACATGGAAGTGTATATGGAGCAAGGGGATGAAACTGAATTTGTCTGTGCAAAAAAAATTGCACCCATTGACAGTCATCAACACTTGCTGAACATTTATGGAGACCAAACAGTGCATATGAGCACATGACTTGGTAGTGGTGTGTCTCAGCAGTGGTAACAGCGACAGTGGGTTATCTCCCCTGGTACAGATATTTATGAGCACACCATGCAAGCTCTAGTTTGTCACTGGCAAAAATGCATAGCTGGTGATGACTGTGTTGAGCAGTAGTGTTTTGTAGCTGAGAATTTACTCTATCAAATAGTGTTATTGTGCCCTTTGTATCTTTAGTAGTTTCCATGGAAATAGGAGGCATTACTTTCGGAGTGACTGTGGCCAAGACAATTCCTGTCCACTCAATGCATTCCAGGCAAGCCAAAAGGTTAGACACCCATGTCCTAAATCCTTTCTGGTTGAAGATGTGACTTACACTCTTTATTTCTAGATGTAGAGCTTACTCTGTTGTATTAAAAGTGTTTTGCATGTTAGCCTATCAAATGTTCAGGTGGCTCTGCCTATATCAATGTTATGTCCTGTACACATTACTGTTACATATATTTGCATACTTCTACTTTGATTTATTTATGTTTTTGCATTGTTCTTTGGATACAACTTCAGCTTAACTGGATAAATGAGCAATGAAAAGGATTTCCGTTCTTTTCCTTATTTACTGAATGGTCACTCTACACATTAATACCATTAAACTCATCTGTCATTTTATGACTTTGCTTGCCTCGTGAACATCAGTTCCCTTAGATTCACCTGTATGCACTAATCTAGTACAGCAGAGTTGTCACTGTTGATGTATATAAGCATACAAGCCAGAAAATATTCATATCATCCAGCTCTGTCTGCATATAAGAAGAAATTCTGATGTTATTTTTCTTGAGTCCAGAATTATTACGACTTTTCTAAAGGAAGTCATAAATAGGTGCAGAATTGTAGAGCTCACTTCATGTAAACATTTGTCTAGAACCTGTAAGTGTTGTAGTTGCTAGTAGTTTAATATTGTTTATTGATAAGTAAAGATTCTATCCTGATTGCATATAATTACTCTTAAAAGTAATAAACATGGAAAAGAGTGACCGCAATCTCAAGTCTGTTTACTATTCATAATTTACAGTTTGAGAGGAGGCAGATATTTCTGTGTGTTGATTTCTGCAGTTTAAATAATTTTTAGGAGCATTTATTCTTTTGCTTAATGTAACCAGTTAAAGTTTAAAATAATAGTTTCCTGTACTATCAGAAAATAAAGAGTACACAGTGCTGCATCAAAGTTACTTCTGGCAATACCAAATCAGACTTGAACTAACATTTCTGTGTGGTTTAAGATTGATCAAAATTGTCCTTTTATAGATTCTGAAGTGAGCTTTTCTGCATCATGGTGATTTAGAAAAGACTACTTATGTCATCTGTAACGTGGCTACTTTTTGATGTAACTCTGAGTAACTCTCATTCTGCAATCTGTAACATGTATTAATCAAATGTTTCTATTTGAACGTCTAGTATAGGTTGTCAGAACCTATGAATCATTCAGATCAGAAGGGATCTAAAGAAGTCATCTAGTGCAAACTCTTCCTTGTAGTAGGAAGCAACAATAAAGTCAGACCAGGTTGTTCAAATTGTGAAAAGCTTTCTTAAATTGGCTGCTCCCAAGGACCTTCTACTTCATGTGCCTAAAATGCTTTGTGCAGATGGCCAGTCTGTAGTTTTTGTTGTCATTCTTGTTCTTCCTGAGCATAGGCACAACAGTCATTTTTTTTCCAATCGTTAGGTTCATACCCCAGACTCCACAACCTTTCAAAGATGATTCTGGTCTCTTAGTGTCATTAAATGCCCTGCATCCAGTCCCGTAAGCTTGTACATGTTCAGAATTCTCTAGCAATCCCTGACTCAAACTTTGTTTGAAACTGGTAGTTTATCTTCCCCTTGAATCCTGTCTGTAGGCCTAAAATCCTGTGATACCTTTAGGTGACAAATTAGGCAAAGGCTGAAACAGGGTGTTTTGAGTCATTGAGACAGACTGAAGTATTGAGTGTCTTATATGATGTTACTAAATCACACCACCCATTAGGAGGGAGGCACAATTTTTTTTTTGTTTTCTTCTTACTACGTAGCAGCCAATGTCAGATCAAGCATCAGTCTCGGGTAACTGAAATTAAAACTACTTTAATGATAAGGTCTATAATGATCAAGTCTATAATGATAGACTTTATGACGTGACAGATTTTGCAGATGAACAGCTGCTTTGGTACAGGGAAGTGATAACTAAATTTGATACCTTTATAGCAATCTGCAGTATCTGCGTTGTAAGAAAGCAGTCTGAAATAGGAGAATTCAGAAAAAAATGTCCTGCTTCTTTGGGGTGTAAGGAGAGAGGCTGTATTCAGAATTTGTACATACTTACATGTGTTAATGCTTTGAGGTGAGAACTAAATTGTCATTTTTAGATGAGTTTTTATCAATACTGATTTACTAGCATTTTGTTGTAGTACTTTTCATCACAATGGCAAAATTTACAAGGTAGAAGCAGCCTTTCTCATTTCATTGTTTCCTCCTCACACCCTGCCTTTCTTTGCTAAAGGGGAACCTTATCATATTTATTTTTTCTTTTGACTTCAGGGCAAGTACACAAAGAAGAGTCATTGTTACCCACCAATGAACAGAGATCACCGCAGAATCATCCACGAATTAGCTCAGGTTTATGGCATTGAAAGTGTGAGCTATGACAACGAGCCAAAGCGTAATGTTGTTATCACTGCTGTCAAGTATGTAATTAATTCTGTTTTCTAGAAACTGTGTATGATTTATCACTTAATTGGATGATTTTATTTGCAGTGCAATTTGCAACACGCAGTAGTTTCTGTTAAAAATTTTAAGTGCAGTTTTCAATTGATAGTTTGATAGACTTCTATTTCTCATCATCGAGTACATCTTCTGGAAAACCCAGTTTAAAAATAAGAAAGCAAGGAAAACAACATTTTTGAAAGCTTGTCTCAGCACTAACTTACTTTCTTTTTGTCATGAGCTAAATTTGAGAGAAGTGTCAAAGATAGTAAATGTGATAAATTTTCATGGAGATTAACGGCTGGATAGAGAATTCACTTCCAAATTTGCACCTTCTTTGCAGAAGCTTGCTATTGGAACTTATTTGCTCCATCTGAATCTGCCACAGGAATTCCTATCCTCTCTCAAGACAAAAGACAAAAAGGGAGATGGAGTTACTGCAAGAGATTTCTAAGCAAAACTGGCGATACTTGGAGAGGGCCTGTAAAAGGAAGTTCATAGTAGAAGAAGTGAAGCAAGATTATTGTATTGGAGAAAGCATGACTTTCTTGATTCTGTTTATCACTGAGTGGTTTATTTAGTTTAACATATCAGTTTTTAGTTTAGAACTGTCAAACTGTGGTTCTTTAACAACCAGTTTAACTAGTTTCTAGCTATAGATATTGACTATAGTTAATAATAAAAATAATAATATTTTTTTACCTTTCCTGCTATGAGAGTGCCATTATTTGCTTCTGAGGCTGTTGCTGGTTTGGTAGCATAGCTAGAATCTTGAGTACTTGTGATGGAGTTGGGACATTTCTGTAAGATTTCCCTCCGTGAACCCACGTTTCTGCTAATGGAGGTTGATAAGATGAATCACTTTTGAAAAAGCTTACTTAAGAAGAAGGAAAGAGGCTGGGGGATGATGAGAAATTAATGCAGAAATGGATGAAGTGTTGAGAAAGGAATGGGATAGATGACGATGCTTTAAAAGCAAAGGTGTCATGTGCTGCAAATTTAGCATGGGAAGACTTCTGTGGTGCTAGGAGAAGCTGCACGTTTGATCCTTCCCTTGTGTTATTAGGGAAGAGCATGCAGTGCAGAACGAACATGCTACAGTTTCACTTCTCATGTTCTTAATGACAGTGAGTGCTCTACTGGGAACATTTTTCAGCTGCCTAGCAATGTTTCTTCAGTGGATTCATCCAAAAGTTATTTTCATTGTCTTTTCCTTTGTTCTCTTCAAGACATTAAAAGTCATTGACACCTCAGATAAGCGATAGCTCAGGTTTCAAATTTAAGTATTTCACAACAGCTTCTTCTGCAGGGCTAACAGAAAGCTCAACTGGTTTTATTCAATTTGTTACATGTTGTGCTTAGTGTTCTTCCCTTACCCATGGCTTCTCTGCCTTACTTATTTCCGTGGAAACTACTAAAGATACAAAGGGCACAGTAATGCTACTTGATAGACCAAATTCTGAGCTACAAAACAGTTTTTCAGCATAGTCACCACCATTAGCTATGCATTTTTGCCAGCAATGAACAAGAGCTTGCTTGCACCATAAAGACTGTACCAGTGGCAGTAACCCACTGTCACCACTGCTGAAACACACCATCCACCACCTCAGTGTGCTAACATCCACAATTTGATCTTCATACACGTTAAGCTAGCATCAGTGAATGTCAGTGGGTGCATTTTATCCTCACCGAGGAATTGATTTCCACTCCTTTGCTTTATGTGCACATCCGTGTCAGATGCCATTTTGTCAGACTGCCCCTTTGCCTACCATCTGTCACACAAAAAACAAAATGTAGTGGAATATTGGCAGGAAGGTTCAACCTCTATTGCTATCCCACCAACATCTGCCTCTAATATCATGGGACAGCATAATAAAACAGGAAACACTACTTTTGGAGCAGTCTTCATATAAGACTGTTAAGAATAGTAAGAGATAACTTTTTGGGAATCATACTGGAGAGTTATCACTAAGGTGTCCTGAAATCATAGCCCAAGTACAGAATGCATCCTCTGTCTTTCTTCTCTTGCCAGAAAAGATAACAGGTGCAAATAAAATTACCAGGAAGAAGGTTCATACAATATATAACAACTGTGGATTGGGTTTCCCAGAAAGTCAGTGACTTACTATATATGAAAGTAAACAACCTTAGAGTGCATATATGTTAATTGAAAATATCATTATTAATCCTCTATTTTATTTGTGTGTATGCTAGTGGTTTCAAATGCAATGGTATTTTTGAGAATGGAAGTATGGGGAAGGCTAACGTTATGTCAAATGATAAAGTCATAAGTAGGCATTCAAACAAATGTTTCTTCCCAGTGGGAAAGAGGAGGCTGAGGGAAAGCCTCTCTTCAGATTCCTGAAAGGTGATTACAACAAGAGTGAGGCTGGTCTCTTCTCACTGCTGACAGGACGAGGGGAAATGGCCTTAAGTTGCCCCTGGGGGAGGTTTAGGTTGGATATCAGGGCAAACTTCTGTACAGAAAGGGTTGTTAAGCACTGCAATAGGCGCCCCAGGGCGGTGGCTGAGTCACCATCCCTGGATGTGTTCAAAAACCATTTGATGTGGTACTCAGGGGGGTAAATTAGTGGAGGGTTGTCGGAGTTAGGGTAGTATGGTCAGGTTGTGGTTGGACTTGATGATCTTGAAGGTCTTTTCCAACCTGAGCAATTCTGTGATTCTATGATTTTGATTAAGTTATGAATGTAATGTAAATAGTTTGAACAGAATGTAATGTAAATAGACAAGAAGTAGCATTTATTCACCTATTCTGAAATGGAGAGGCCAAGCTAACTCTCCATATAAAAGGTAATTAGCAGATGGTATTGAGAGGAGATTCTACATCACAGAAGGCAGTCAAACATTCCTTAGAGGAGGAGGCATTCATATAGAAACAGGACAGCATTGTAGTTTAGTATACCATGGCTGCTAAATAGTTTGGTCTTAAAATGCCAGTAGTGTGGGTTAGGAGGAAGCTGCAGAAAGGGTAAAAAACTGACCTAGACAAGGTTTAAAAATTTCAGTTTATTCAGTTTACTTCCCCCTCCCCCCCCAATGATGAATAAGAGTCTGTGAATGGGAAGCATGCTGGTAGTAGAAGGTTTGTGAGTCTTGCAGTTAATAAAGGGTGGCCCTTGCATTGCAGAATGCTCTTGGGTGTATGGTTTAATTTTTAGGTGGTACTGTGTGGAGCCAGGAGTTAGACTCAGTGATCCTTCTGGGTCCTTTCCAACTGAGAATATTTTGTGATTCTATGAAAATTAAATATTTTTATAGATTAAATGCAGATATAAACACTGACATCACAACCACTGCTTTTAAATATAACTTTTTCCCCTAATTTCTTAATGCATGTAACTCCCTACTTAACAAAGTAACCTTTTCAATTGTTTCTCTAGAGGGAAATCCATTTGTCCAAGCAATACCTTAACTTCTGTGCTGGATAAAGAAATGAAGAGCAGGCCTCCACCTCCTATTCCTCATTACAAACAAACAGATAAGTAAGAAATTTATTTCAAAAATTCTGTGCTCAGTTATTTGAAAGGGTGTTGACTTCAACTTTATAATCCCCAGGTCTTCGTTTTTCCCAAGCCATGTGATACTTTGGAGCTTTCAGCCTGCACTAATATTCTTTCTATAAGTGAACATGAAATGAAGTGTTAACAAAATGTAGAGTTGACCATGTGACATAAAAGCAGTAATAAAACAAATGTTGTGGATCTAATCTTTATATAAATACTAGGCAGTTAAGAAGGTATGGATGTTTCAGAGGCTATGTATTTGAACAGTGAGTATGTGTATTTTTCCTCTAGTGGATATAGTAGTCCCACAGCTGGATAAATGGGAACTGTGTTTTTCTCAGATACTGAAAACTACTTAAGATGGAGTATATAGGGCTTCTTAGTGCATAGTCTAATAGAACGGTCTTTACTTTGTATGACCTGCCAGCTTCAGGCACCTGTAGGCATCTCATAGTTAGGAATATTTTCAGTAGGTGGCTTATTCTTTGTACATATTTGTTCTTAAGGGCTCTTCCCCAAGTTATTTCCACAATAGCACTTGAATCCTTGTCCCCTGAAAAACTATTTGGAGAAAGGGACAAGTTAATTCTGCACTAACTATTGCAGGAGCTATTAAGTAGCATCTTAAATAGATGCTGCTGAAATACGTAGTAGGCTGTTTTGAGAAAGATGTAAATTGCTTTAGAATTCAGCATCAGAGCAAGCCACATGTCTGAAAAAAACTGTTTCACTGTGTAACTTAATATGAATTTTCTACAGTTTGTTACCTTTGATTTCCACTTAATTCTGCAGGATTTTTGTCTTCAGTGACCTTAGTCAAAGTGAGTTATGTAACAAAATTGCAAAGGACTTTCACTATTTACTTTAAATAGAAATAAAACTTCTTTAGAATTATGTAACAAGATCTGCTGTAGGACTTTGTACTGTCTTAGGGCAAAAGTCTTCACAGTGTTTAGATTTCGTGTTACCATATTGTGGTTTAACACTGACAGCAGCTAAGCATCATCATCCTGCTCTCTCACTCCCCCTCCTCAGAAGGATGGGAGGAGAAAATATTATGGGGAAAAAAAGCTTGTGGACTGAGATAAGGACATGGAGATCACTCACCAGTTACAATGGCATGCAAAATATGTCAGGGTAGATTAACTTGTCTGTTGATAACAGACTGGAGCAGTGGAAGTTAAAGGAAACTAAAACCGTCTTCTTCCTTCTATCCACTTTCTTCTACGTCCTCCCTCTTGGCATGAGGAAATGGCTTGTGGTCAGTTGTGTAATCAATGAATATATGGACATTATAATTTAGAAATGTACAAGAAAGTTAGGCTGAACAGGTAATCACACCAAAGAACAATGGATGGGAAGCCTACCCCTGTCCTGGGCTCGCTGAGAAGACTCCAAGAGGAGCGATCTCAGAAATCCTTCCCCATTGGTAGTCAGCACTTCAGTGGGATCTAGGAGAGGTGAAGGCAGGCTCCAGCCCTTCCAACAGAATTATTAGAATATAATTTAGAACTGCCATCTACCAATGCAGTGTGCAAGTGCACCCTGAGACATTATGAGAATTTGTGATTTCAGTTTACTTCTGTCTCGTTTCTCGTGCACAGTGAATAATATCTGCTATTCTTATAACTTCAGGAATAGTGGAAGCAGCGGTTTGTCCAAACCACTAAAAGAAGAGCCAGTAATTGACTACTTTGATGTCCAGGACTGATGTCACTGATGTAGAATTACGGCACAGAAGCTCACAGGTGAAGATACTAAATTACTGCAGAAGGTGCTTTTGGTTACTTGTCAAATGAGTGCTTGTCCAACATATCCATGGTTTAACAACTGAGGCTGGATTGCAATACTTTACCTAAGTGCATTGTACCTAACAGTTGTACCATTTTTTATTTTTTTCTTTGAAAGCTGGGTTTTCTGCACTTTTTTTTTAATCTAATATGCTTTCAGAATGATGGGAATTTTCATCAATGCCTTGAAAGTGAAAGAAAATTGTCAAACATTATTTTGGGTAATAGGAATAATAATTCTTACAGATTTATTTTGATGTATCTCATGCAGTTTAGAATGAACCAGGAATAATCTGTTAAAAACATTAATGGGAATATTCTAAAAGCATTTTCTGATGTTATTAATTCACTTCCTTGTTACTGTGGTGAATCTGGGGATTTGAGTTACTCTTCTGTGTGCAAGGAAATATGAAACTTAGTCACTAACTATGAATATACACTTTAGATGTCACAAGAGCACAGACTTCTTTTGGTATCTGAAGAAAAAAGATTTGAGGAAGGTGGAAAATTAAGGTTTATTCTGTTGTGTCTCAAATTTGACATTAAAAAAATAGACAAGAAAATTACTGATGCTGTTATTTGAGACACCAAACAAGATAATATTTAATATTGTTATTTTAGTGTTCTATTTGGTTCATGTTTTATTTAGATAAGTTAGTTTGGTGGACTTGGGTTTTTTTTTTTTTGCATGGTTTTGTTCATTATTTGTAATATTCTTCTGTACTGTGAGAGCTCAAGGGAATATGTGAAGTTTGAGCTAAATGTGTTTAGAGTCAGAGCAATATTTGTAAAATTTCTAAGAACATTTGTCTGAGCTCTTTGCCAGTGGGAGATATTTCTTGCATGGAAATGCCGTGAACAAAATGCCATGAGTGTCTGGTGTAAGAAGCAATTTCACAGAGGGTGGATTTGTTCCAGATTATGAGGTGGGGTGGATGAGAAAACTGTAAGTCTGATCAGAAGTGGCACAGCTCTAACTTTTGTTGCCAAGACAATGCAAGGCAGCAACCCGTGCTTAGATTCACGGAGTCAGTCATGAAACTGTGAGCCTTAAGTGTGAAGAATTCTGTGGCTACGTTTCATTCTCAGTGATATGAGATTGTGAAATATGAAACAGCAGCAAATTCACCTCATCTGCCTCCAAAACCTTTTCAGAATTAAAATGCATGTTACTGCAAATTTTTGTGCTTATTATTTTGCATAAGACGACTTAAATGTTTCTAAATGCCTCAAATATGCTTCTGTTATAAGAACAGTTACCAGAAGGATTCTCAGTTCTTGAGCTTTTAATTTGCATGTAGTGGTTTAAATCTATTTTCGCATTTTTTGTATTACATTTAGTGAACAGAAATGAAAGATAAATTGACAAAGCCTATAGTGCCCTTATTTTTTTAAGCAAATTAGTGTTTGATCCTACAAAGTGTAGCACTTTGCTATATTCAGTGAAAGAAGTAAGTTGCTTGGCATCTTTTCAGTAATTTATTTCTTCAAATCCCATCATTATGAGGAGTGTATCTGTTCCCAGTACTTGCAGTGCCTGCTCACCGTGGCTAGACAAAGGGTAATTTTGGTCTAGAAATTCAGAGCTATGTTAGTATTTCCAAGCTAGTAACTGCCAACAGGGGGAATGTACGTAGTTACACTGCAGAGGTTTGATCTGGACAGGAGCTGTCACTTGTCTGGTAAGCTGAAGGTGTATCACATCCCTCCAATGTAGTTGGCATACTGTAGGTATGAAGAAAGCATCATCAAAAACAAAACCACACCTAATTGATTTGGTTGATATTAAACAGCATAAGGCTGAAGCGTGTTAACTTTTCACCCACACTGAAGTGAATGCAGCTGATGCTTCTCATCTGTACTTCTGATTTGAAATACAAAACTTAAAAGGCTTCCATAACATTATACTCCCTTTTTTTAAAATCAAATTACATCTGGCATAAAAATATGAACTTGGTGAGATGCACTTCAGCAGTCAAGTATTCTGCTACTGTTCTTACTAAAGCCCAGGTATCTTTAGCTTCTCAAGTTGAAACTAGTAACTACACTGAATCTGTTCATACTGAGAAGTCATACTCATCACTATACATCTAACTGCATGAATATCAAAAATTTTATGTAGATATGTATATTAAGCATCTTAAATCATGGCTGTTGGAGCTTATCTGTAGTTATGCATCAAGTCACACGTGGAAAAACGTTTGGTTTGCAATGGGTTTCAATAACTTGGTTGAAACATGATACTACATATCTACCATACATCTAGGGAGATGATACCAAAAGGAATAAGTGTGGATGTCTTTCTTCCTAGAATACAGTAACATGGCCTTAAAAAGGAGCTCAGCAATGTATAACAGAGGTGTTTTCTCTGTTCTCATGTGCTTTGGCTGCAGTGTCTGTGACTTTCACATGGAATAGTACTAAAGCCAGTAGTTTTGAACTTCTTACTGCACGCGTGCCTCATGGAAATAATTTTCAATTAGCTATTTTGTAACTCCTTCAGCAGACCTTTACACCTTTATCTGACAGAAAAGTGATGGATAACAGCAATCTTTGCATCAGTGAAGTCAGAAGCAAAATCTTTACTGATGTCACGGTAACCAAGACTTGAGCTTGAATATACTAACCATTTTCCACAGCCCGCAGAGTGATGTTGTTTCTTGTAAACTTACTTGGTGCAGGTGTTCTGCAGTAAGCATCCTTTGAAATAACTTGTGCTGTAAGTTAGAATTCATGCAACTTCATGAAGCGCTTTGAAAATTGTGTATAAAACAGATATTTTTGCATTTTGGCTGTGATATTACCTATATTGTTTAATGTGTTTAAAGTGCTCTGAGTATTAACTGCTTGGGTTTAACCTAAAATTGTGTAGGATGCTTAAGTGGACCTCAGTACCACGGTTTCTGTGGCACTTCTGTACAATATCTGCCACCTAATGAAATAAGCAAAATAAGAAAAGTGTTTTAGAACAATTATAAGTTATTTGTTGAAAGATTCTTATTTGACTTGGTTGGGTTTTTGTTTATTTTTTGAAGTTATTGGTGTCAAATGACCTTCTTTATAAAGCTGAAATAAAAGTAAATTGAAAGTTCTGTGCTTTAAATTGTTTGCAATCTCTGTTTTGGTATTTCAGAGTTGTCAGAGTCCCTTCAGGACTTTAATGGGACAGATTAACAAAAGTCTGTCTGACAGAGTCTCCTCAGGACTTTCACTGGGCAGTTTCACAAACGTTCAAAAAGAACAGATTTATGTAAGGGGTAGACATAACACATTGGGTATTGCAGCTGATAAATGCACTAGCTGCCAGTAGTGTGAATATATGATCATAATGCTAGCAAAAAACATGATATCTCAGGTAGTCTTCTCCAAGAGGTGAGATGTAATGCTTAGAAAGAAAGTGTCCCTGTCTTGGTGGAAGAAGAGGAACACAGCTTCCCCTCTCTTAGCTCTTTTCTCTCCTTCAGTTTCTTCTTTCTCTTCCTCTTCACTGTGCAACCCATGACATACTTCCCCTTATATCCTAAACCTTCTTTGTTTCCCGTATTGGGTGATGTTTAACATGATCTGGCAGAGAGTTGAGCACTACAGTCATATCTATTTAGCATGTTCTTCTAAGAGGTCATTGTCATACAAGCGGGATGTTAACTTTAATATTAATTTCATGGCTAATGAAGCAAAGTCTCATTCCAGGCACTGTGGCCTTCAAGATTCTGCTCTGGAGCAGTTTTTCTGCTCATTCCCACAGCCATCAGCCAAAACAGGATTGTTCTGCTGCCACAAGACTCCTCCACCTGCTGCTTTTTATGCCAGTCTCAAGGACTTCCATCACCAAGTTAAGATAAGCAGGCATCAGCATTTTTAATACTCCGTGTGAAAATCCCAAACCTGCTGCTGCTTGCCCTAGTGAGATAAAGGAGGGGCAACAGATATCTCCTGCATGGATATCTGTTTTGCTTGCCCTCATATCCTTTTGTGAAGTTGTGTTCAGGAACTGCCACCTAGTAAATGATTCAGCTTCTAAAGTCCAGTCTTTTGATGTATCTGCCTTTTATTCTCTGGAAGTATAGAAAATTTGTTCTAATTCAGGAGCTGGAGGGCTTCTTTTATGAGAAGCTGTAATAAACAAAACTAATAACCATTGTAAGAAAAAATGTGTATTAGTCTGACGTTTTCCTGTAGGAGATGAGAACAAAAGAATTGTCTCTGTTTAAAAATCACACTTAACATAAGTTCACGTGTTTTACTAGGGAGCATTTTTGAAGAAATCTAAGTTGTGGTGGCAAATAAAAGTCTGTGGTGAAAACTGGTGTTTGAATGTAATGGATAGTTCCCTGTCAAACAACGTAGTAAGGATTGTGCTTTCCATTCAAGGCACTTGAAGGTCTTGTTGTCTTCAACAAGCAATTCAGGGAGTCTCAGACTTTTCTTCTTACATGGTAAGTTAGGTACCTCCTCACAGATATTAATAAATGCTGTTTCAGGAAGTGTAAATTAAAGTCTTAGCTCCGTAACTCCTGGATAAGTACTGATTTAGGCTGGTGCTTAAATTCAGTATTTTTGTGTCAAATAAATAAATACCAAATAAGTTTCTAATTAAGTCTGTGTGATTGCTTAGGAGGGATTATTCAACAACTTCAGTCAAAAGTTTATGCAATTCTAATAATTTTCTATTGAAGTAGGCAATAATTAAGCAAGAATTAGATTGACACCATTGAAATCTCATTGAAGAAGATTATTAATTGTTATTTCTGATAACTTTATTGAAGGCATGCAACGTCTTACTTGCTGACATCTAGATCTTAAGAATGATGACTGATGGCTGAAACAATGATTTCATTGTAATTATTATCTTTTAGCTCTCCCATTTTTTTCCAGTTCTGACTAAGAGGAATTATTCTAGTTTTTATCATAAATGTAGTTAAAGCCCGGGAATGAACACAAAATTATGCAAGTTATCTAGAAGTCAATGTAGTATAAAAAGAACTGGAGGCAAAGGAAGTTGTGCCAGGTGGTTAGCAAGTTGAACTTAAGCTAGCAGTGCACCCTTGTGGCAAAGGCAGATAACATCCTACTGTTGTAGGATGCACTTAGCCAGAGCCTAAGTGATTGCTCTCTTTTATTCAGCACTTGTGATCTTTCTGGTGTTGGGTATAGATAGCTGTAGGTTTCCCAGTACTGTAGAGACCTGGTCAAACTGAGTCACCAGGTGGTCAGGAGATTGATCACAGGACGTTCGTGGAGAGGTGATGGCACTGGGTTTGTTCAGCCTCAGGAGACTCGGGAGATCTTACTGTGACCACTAGTGCCTGAGCAGAGGGGAGTGAGAAGATAAAGCAAGACTCCACTGTAGAAGAATGGAAGGAAATGGGCACAAGCTGAAACACAAGAAATAACCGCAAAGTCTTTTTTACCATGAAGATGGTAAAACACAGAGTTAGCCCAGAAATGTTCTAGTCCATCAAGGTCCTGAGCAGTCCGTTATAAGTGGACGTTCTTTTAGCAGGTAAGCCGACCAGATCAACTCTTGAGATCCCTTCTAACCACCTGAGTCAGAAACCTTTGGATGGTACATTCAGGATGTCCCTGGTTTTTAGGTACTCACAAGCACTTCAAAGAAGTCATCTGTGACTTCAAGAATATTCATTGTTCACAGGCCTAGTTCCTAGGATAGCAGTTCTTAAGCTGGAAGGCATTACATCAACTAAATGGTGGGCTTACAAATATAGTGGCCTTACAAGCATCAAATAAGAGTAATGAAGACACAGAATGTGTTTGCAATTCAGTGGTTTAGGAAGGAAGAGAATAACAGCGTCTTGATTTGGTCCAGCAACTAGAACAAGGTCAGACACCATCTGGCTGTCTGGCCATCAGCCATCTGGATAGATTACAGTCAACAATAAAAACCAAAAAAAAGATGGACAGAAATACAGTTTTTCAGTTATAACCAAGAATACTTTTGGTGAAGTTGGCATGATCCAATAAATTGGAAAGGTTTTTATGGCTGTGGGAAAGTTAAACAGCAAAAATGTCCTAAGGCTGACCTGACAGATTACACGTGTCATTATATTACATATGGTTTGTTTTTAACTTTTGGAGCAATTGGATGATCCAGAAACAGATAGGAATAGAGAATAGGCTAGCAGAAAGAAGATGGAGGTCACCCAGATGTGGGCAGTGAGCTCTTCTGGTTGCAGTCTATTGTGCGCACCACCTCTACTCTTTTGTTTTTGATCAAAACCCAACTGACCCTGTGAGGAAGGGAAATATAAGGATAAATTCCAGAGGATAAGCTGTGTCCTGTGGTCAAATGACACTGAGAAATGGCAGATACTTAGCCTAGCTGGAAGGCTAGTGGTGGAATCTATGTGCTTCAGGAATACCAACAGAAGGGTGTAGAGGTAACTGAACTCGGGAGAGTCTATGTGACGGACACAGATGCAACTCTTCTCCCTTGCTTCCCTGTCCCCACTCAGATTAAGGTTTCAGATATTCCTTCTGCTTTCTCAGGTTTCCTATTCTCACAGCCCATAAGTCACTCATTCTGCCCATTCAAGCCAGAGATATTGTATCATTCCTCCCAGTCTTATTCTGTGCAGTCTTTTCCATAAGAAGCTTAGTCCACCTATGTTGCTTTTTTGTCCTGTCCAACTGTGAGGGTAGGTCTGGCTCACAAAGACTGTGTTTAAAGGATAGATCTGTAGCAGTCTGAGTAATTTCTGGCACCTTTCTCTGAGATTACTTGCCTCTGCTTTCCTGATTTTGAGAGGATAAACAATCAACTTTGTCCCAACTTTAAAATCCCTTGTTCTAACAGGAATTATAGTGAGACATATGGGCCACATGTCTGGGAGTGTATATATAAACATACAATTAAATATAAATATACGATTAAATATAAATATACAAATACACTACATCTATAAACACAGGAAATAAATCCTAACATACTTAAGGCCTTAGTATCAAAAGATGTATTTTTAGAGAAAACAGAATTTCTAGAATGGGAGTGACACTTAAGACATTTGTACTTTCCAGCTAAGGATCTTTTATGTAGCAGTGATGAGCTGAAAGAATGAAAAGCGTTCTTTCAGAGAACAGTCTACATCTCTACAGAACCTTAAGACTTTACAGTTCTAAGTACATCACCTGTGCCTTTAATCTGCAGTGCCAGTTGGAAGGAATGTGGCTTCTTCCCACTGCACTCTTATCTAAAGGCATAACATACTAAAAGAAAGAATATTTTGCAAGTTTGGCACAACCTGTGTGGATGCTGTCCTACTCAATTGCCATCACAGACTGCATCTACCCCAGAACATCATAGTTTCTTCTTATGGTCAGTAATTGCTGCAGACTTACAAGAACAGGAAAAGCAGGACTGGAGATGGCTGTAATGATTTTTAAATTCTTTAAGTTTAAGCTTACAGGGAAAATTATGGAATTTTGACCAGGCTGATGTACTTACGATACCTTTAATTTCCCCCAGGACTAAGCTGATAGATAAACTTACCTGGTTTTCTACTATGTTAATTACCTTTAGCACCCCATATAATCTACTTGCAGAACTCATCATTCCAGACATTTCATTTTTTTAGTAATAGAAAATATTTATTCTAACCTTATTCTGAGCCATTTTTTTCATTCCTGGACTGAACAGTTTTTGGGGTTATTTCTGTAACTGCTTAAATATCCAGGCATCAGTTCCTGCATTGGAAATTGGACTATTGCTACATCAAAAGCTTATTTGCAAGACCCACTACAACTTCATGTAATTATCCCTCTAAATCGCTGTGTTAATCTGAGAAACTTGACTTGCTTTTGTTTACTGAGAAATATCAATTGCCCCCCTGCAGTTGTTCTAGGCAGGAATAAGTAGCCAATAAACTTCGCTTTCATCATTAACTGTATTAAGACTTGAACTATTAAACTTTGTAACACAGGAAAGTGACAAAACTTGCAGTTTTTGTTTTACTGATAAAGTTAGTTCCAGTTAGTTTGCAGATAAATAAAGTCTGGAGATAGCTAAGTTGGCTGTATGGTTGTTCTGTTCACAAAGAAGCAAATTGCTTCTGGCAGGTTCTTGGTAAAGCAAAGTACTCACAGGCAGGCCAGTGCTCATATGTAGAAAGAAGCGCTGAACTCATTCAGCTGGTAAAAGGGCTCTCTGGCTACACAGCATTCCTCAGGAAGCAAGGCAGGCCCAAGAGATGCGTTTCCTTTAGCAGCTGGCCCTTTCATGAGCACAGGGTGCCTCCACCCTGGGTGCAGCCCTTCTGGTCTCAGGAGGAGCGCAGTACAAACAGTTTGCCTGTGCTCCCCGGGCCAGACACACCTGTTCACCAGGTGCTCAGCCACCAGCTCATGCCGCGATCTGACGGCTCCTCTACACTCCACCCCTTCACAGCACAAACAGCAATTGGGCACATTTGGAGATAAGCCCATACACCGCAATTACGATATAAACAATTCCTGTATGTAATACACATAGGTCTGTAAATCAGTTCACTTGTGTGCACAGGCTTCATAGTTGTTGCAGGATCACACACAAGGCTCAGAGTTGTTACAGGATTTATTCACTAGATGTTTCCCATTTTTCTTCCTCAAGAAATTCCACCACCAGGTGCCACTGCAGTGCAGAACGCTATGACGACTCTGCAGCGGCACCGCAGCATATCAGAGGTCAGTGATACGCTCCTGCTGATGGTTTTGTGGGCCACAGATGTTTGGAGTAAAACAAATGTTTAACCAGTACAAATTGGGAAGTCCACCCTCCAAAGGTAAAAACACAAGCGGTAGTACTGCCCTAGGTCAATATTTCTGCCTGAAATGCCCAGGCCCTTCGAACCACTCCCTTTGACCTGCTATTGAGAGTTGGATGACTATCAGGCACCAGAGAGGGAGTTTGGACCTGCCAAAGCAGTACAATCACTGTTTCTCCTCTGGGGTCCATGTGCCAAATACTTGTGGAGGTACTGACCCCCCTCCTTTCTAGTCACCTCCCTCACAATGCAAGTAGGCTGTTCCTCTTTGATCCTGCCTGCACCTCCCACAGCCACTTAACCTTGCAGTTCCCAGGCTCAAGGTGAGGAGTAGAGTATTATTCAGCAAACCAACTTGGGGTTTCAAGCATACATTGTTTCCCTTAATTTAGATCCTAGGTGGGAAGGCCCAAGTTGTTTATAATACATGCAGGGCACTGGGTCAGCCGTCTCTGGCTCTTGCATTTAAATCTCTCAGCATCTCATGCAGTGATTTGGTCCACCCTGCGGGGACTGGGGGTTAATCTTCAGAGCAGCTGTTAGAATGCCATTATGCCACTCCACCAGGCCCTGCTTCTGTCAGATTATGAGGCAGATGGTGCCACCATTTGGTGATTTTCCTCAGCCCACTTCTGTACCGCTACACCCACAGAACGTATTCTTTGGCGTAATGCTGTAATGCGATGGAAAGTACTGCGATAGTAGCACTGTGGCAAAGTCTTCAGCTACAGCAAATGAGAACAAGCCCAAACGCAGCAGCCACAGATGCAGAAGGAAATGAAGGCCTCGGGTAGGCAGGGATATCCAGCAAGAGATGCCGTCACCTCCACTGCCAACTCTTAATTGAGGTCTGGGAAGGGGTGGATACTGGCTCCACCCCTTCCAATCACTCAGTTGGCCCTGCCTTCCTACAAGGTGTTCAATCACTGCCTCAGGCCATGACTTTGCATTTCTGCTACACTCCACCCCTTCATGGCATGAACCAATGATTGAAGGTAAGCCCTTTCCATTAAACCATGATCCAGTACACCATGACACTTTGTCACAATTGTTGTGGTGTAGATTGATGAAATATAAGACGACTGATGATTGGTTCTTGGTTGAGATTCATTTGTGGGTCAGTGTTCAATGGTTCTCCTGAAGGCACGTAGTTCTCAGACCAGGGAAGGCTTGGCTCACTCCATCAGTCCCATTCAGTCCACCACCAGGTGTCACACTGATCTTACAGTGAACTGGAGCATCTTCATGTCACCTTGCTCTTCCTGGTGATCCTGTGGACTCAAAGAGACTCACAGAGAGTAACTTAGATGTTTCAGAGATACCAGAAGGGGTAGGTCTGCCTTCCACAGCACAATACAGGCTGTGTTCCTGTCCTGGGTCAACTTCAGCTTGCCCTGGGGCACGTCCTGGCCATCTGTACCATACCCTTTGGCCTGATATAGAGCTGCATGACTATATTGGGTACCAGAAGGGGAAGGTATCATGATTTGCCACAGGGACATAAGACATAATTAAGGTCCCCTTAACAATGAAAACCAGAGCATTGCCCACAATGTCTGCAGGCTGTATACCTATTACTGGGGAGACTATCGATCCACCAACTTCCAGTAATCTTCCCCAAGGTGCAGGTAGGCCACACCATTGAGGTGCTACTTGCACCTTCCAAAGCCATTCTATTCAATGTGTACATGGTTCTAGGTTCTGGGAGAAGGGAGCAGAAGATTATTTTCATTGTCAGTTTGGGATCTTACCTAATTACTGGTGCCTGTAATTGGGATCATAAACAAGGAGGCCCACATTGTCTGTAGCATCTTCAGGGCACTGGGTCTGCCATCTCTAGTCCTTTCATTCAGGTCTGAGAGTCTGCCTTCATGGCAGCCTTAGGAATATCATTACAACATTATAACATTCAGTAATCCCTCCAGATTATAGGGCAGGTGGAATCACTGCTCAATATTGTGTTGTGCCTGTGGCCCTGTGTAGTACCACTGTGCCAGTAAAATGAGTCCCTTGGTCGCTCTCAATGACTTGAGGTGTCCCATAGGCAGCCGTCAGCTTGATGAGTGCCTTGATGGTATATGCCTGATTCACTCTCAGCACTGGATAGGTGTGCAGTAGCCCACTTGCAGTGTCGATGCAGATCAGGGCATATCTCACCCAATCAGACCAAGGGAGGGGCCCAATGTAATTGACCTGCCATCGCTGGAGAGGATTGTGTTCTCTAGCAAGGTGGGCTGTTGTTTCAGGCAAAGGTCTGTCTCATCTTGGAGCAAGCATTGCAGACTCAGCATACCTGGACAATATCAGATAGTTGTATGGGCAGTCTCCATGCAGCTGCCCACATTGTCTTTTGTTTAGCATGCTGCAATATCTGATGTAACCAGTGGGTGATGTTCTCAGATGGTGAGTCCTCAGTCCATCAAACTTGGATGAATGTGTTGGATTCATCGTTTCCCAGTGAATGTAGGGGTTGGTGGCCAGTCCCATGTTTAACCACATTCTGTCCATCCAACCTCATATCTCTGCCCCAGATTGGTCAGGCATGAATAGTCCAGTTCTAGGAGGCCCACTGTACAATCCAAAGAGTGAACCCCAGGTACACAGCCCAACCGTCTGTGCAGATGTTCAGGATACCATCTCCAGGTTCCTTGATGGTTCCATCCACACAGCTCACAGTTCTGCCCATTGCCACTCTGACCATCCCTTTCTTCAAACAAGGCTGTATCAGTGCAGATATGGTATGCCACTGCTCCTTGGGTTACCCCTGCTGGACCCATCCATATACCACGCATCTTCAGGAATGGGATATTTTCCTTTCTGAACCAGACTCTTCTCTGGTGGAACAGCCATTGTCTCTTCTGGTGCATTGCTGTGAT
The DNA here is from genome assembly GCF_019232065.1 of Centrocercus urophasianus. Taxonomy (NCBI): domain Eukaryota; kingdom Metazoa; phylum Chordata; class Aves; order Galliformes; family Phasianidae; genus Centrocercus; species Centrocercus urophasianus. Next base: position 89,705,381 of record NW_024884253.1, on the reverse strand, counting down.
AAGCCACTGGGCCCAGGCTCTTCTGGAGCTCTTTCAGTGGTGATGAAGGCAGACTACTCCTCTAGCTGAGATAGGTGACCCACTGTGCCACAATCTGTGTTTGGGCCACTCCTGTCTTAGGAAGGTGGGTCAGATCTTTCACCTACCCATAAATTGGTAAACTGACTTCAGATGTTTTGGTTATTGGCTCTACTGCCTTACTGCCTCTGTGCTACAGCACAGAGTAGGCAGCCAATAACTCCCCAGTGAATGTAGGGGTTGGTTTTTCAACCATACCGTACCTCTATTCTGTTCCATGCCAAACCTGAAACCAGAACCCAACTGGGGTTCAAATGAGATTTTGGCACTGCCATAGGCCCCAGCCAAAGCCGTCCTGAGTTACATGGACATCTAGTTTGGCTGGAAGAGTAGGATTAAATATACTCTGTGCCTGGTCCTGTTTAGCAGCTAATTTTGCTTGCTGGAATGCCTCTCTTTCCATTCTCCCCCTGTCCCATCTTTGGCCTTTCTTTGTGAGTCGATACAAAGGCCTCAGCAGCTGTGCTAAGTGAGGTATAAAGGAACACCAGTACCACAACATACCCAGAAGTTCTTGCAGCTGCCTTGGCACAATAGGGACTGGGAACATCTGAACCTTGTCTATCGCTGCACTGGGGAGTATTTTGGTCTTTCCTGACCCAGGAATTTCACCGACAAACCTGGTCCTCACACTTCTTGTGGGTTTATAGCCCACCCTTTCTCTTGTAAATGAGCAGTTAACGAGTCTACTGTCTTCTAATGCGGGTCAGTTGTCAACGTGGGATCATCAGTATAGTGGTATGTTTTAACCTATCAGGATTTTCCCATTCTTCTAGGTCATGTGCCACTAAGTTATGACAATAGGTTGATGAATGCACATAGCCATAGGGTAGGACCTGAAAGGTCCACTGCCTGCCTCTCCACATAAATGCAAACTGGTCTTCATTCTTCATGAATGGGAATACTGAGTCTAGGACACAGTGGTTGGTTTCTATCTCCCTACTCAATGTGCCCATCAGGGAGGCAATATCAGGTATGGCTGCATGAATGGGCAGCCTGACCTTATTTAACTCTCTGTAGATCCATTGCCTTTCTATGTGCTGACTTCTGTACTGTCCATATGGGGGAATTATATGGTCTATGTGCAAATCCTATGATCCCTGCTTTTTCTAGCTTCTGCACCATTCCAGAGCTTTCCTCTTGCCCCCAGGAGTCTATACTGTTTAGTATTAGCAATCCTGCATGGATTGGGCAAGCAAATAGCTCGTGTTTCACATGGCCTCTTAATATCACCTGCACCATCCATATACTAATATATCTCTCTCTCAGTCTGATCTCTCCCACAGTTATCTGGAGAGTAACACCCCATAGTATGTCTATGCCCAGGATATACTCTGAGACTGGAGCAACAGATAACTTATACCCCAGGGGTGGGAGATGCCCAAGCCGCAGCCTCAACCATGTCTGGATTACAGGGATGGTCTGTCCACCAAACTCAGTCATCACCCTATTTCCCTGGAATTTGGTTGGATCACTGTAAAAATTGACATTTCTGTTCCCATACCAACTGCCATAACTCACTGTATATTCTTTCAGGACCAAAAAATAGTCAGTTCAACAAAAGGCCCCTGGCAGGACCAAAGGCCCTAAGTGCAGGGGAGCTAGCATCCTGTGTCATGCAAATAACTGAACAATTGCCAGTTCTTTTTCCTCAGGTGGCTCAGGCATAATGACCCTGGTCACTTGAGGAGGCTTTTTCCATTTATTGGTAAGTACGAAATCTTTCAGGTTCTATGTTCTTATTGGTACTTGTTCAATAATCCCCACCCCTGCTTTTTTAGGGATTTTTTTGAAACTTCTGCTTGTCCTCCAACTGCCTCAATAGCTAAAGGAGGACATGATTGGACTGGCAACCAGTTTTAGCAAATTGAACCCCAGACTGGATTAAGTCATTGAACATTTGCTTTCTGGACTCCCAGTTGAGGAGTCTGTAGAGCGGGTCTCCTAGTTTTAGTTATGGGGAAGATCTTGGCCCCTTCCAGTGTTCAGATATTGTGTCTGTGTCAAAGGTGCTCCGTCTCCCCCAGCTCAGCCACCAATTGGGCTGCATGCTGGATGATGGCCTCTAAGGACACCTGTATGCCATACTGGTGAGGAGGGACTTGTTATAGTATGAGATCTCTCATCACTGCTGAGAATTTGACAAGGTCAGGACTCTTGAATGCATCATCGTAAGTTACCTCACTCATTCTCAGTTCTCTAATATAATTCTGAAGTTCTTCCATTGAGGTCCTTAGACCAGAATTTATCAAAACATTACTTTTGTTCAGCCATGTGATTCCATATGCAGCCATTATCCACCAAATTAGAGAATGGTTTTGCCATTGCATACCACAGCCACATATAGTCTTTGTCTGAGATGTGTGGTAGCAGTTTGGAAATCTCAGGCACATCACTACTAGACTTTCAGCTCCCACATCCCACAGTATCAACAGCCAAGTTAGTATGCTCTCTTGTGGTCTTTGCTTAAATTGTTGTAACAGATGCATGGGAATGCTGTTAGACATAGTAACATATGTGCAGGAGACCATTCTTTGGGTGCCAACCCTACTGTCTGTCCTGGATTTTCTTTGTCTTTTGTGTTATCACTGTCCTTATTTCTAGAGGAGCTCAAGTTCCCAGATCCTCTAGTTAAATTTTAGTTTGCTTGGCCTTCTTTTTGTTCTTGGTTTCAACTTTCAAGTAGGACCCAAGGATCCTGCTGATACAAGTCCTTTTCCTTCTAATGATATGGATCTTAATTTCAAAGGGAAGTTCCATTTGAAAGTAGCAGTTTGCTCTGTCAAAGATGTAATCTTATTTTCCAGTCATCTAATGCAAGGTTTCAGAAGTTCATTTTCATCTTTTAATTCCCCCTCTAAACAATGATATGCATTAATAATGAGAAGCAGCTGCCAGATGCTGCTATTATCCTTCCTTTGGTTGCCAAAAATCTTGTCCTAATTTGTTCAAGAAGACAGCCAATTTTTGCAGAGTGTTTAACAATGAGATTGCTGTACCTTACAGGTCACCATTCTTCAACAACCTGAACAGCACTTAACCACAGGGAAACCAGGCTTTCCCCTAGGGGATCCTCTTTCAGCATATTTAGGGTCCCAGTGACCATCCAACACATAATCTTTTCTTTCTAGGCAATCCCTGTACAGCATCAACCTAGCCCAAATACAGCAGCTACAGAAATGAAATCAAAGAGTTACTTACCTTTTTTGAAGACCCCAAGTAGGCAAGAAACTCCAGCTTAAGATACCTTTACCTCCACTGCCAGCCCTTAAATGAGGTCTGGGAAAGGACAGATGCTGACTCCGCCCCTTCCAGTCATTTAGGGATATTGCAAACACCTGAGCTCCCCTGGGTTGGCCCTGCCTTCCCACCAGGTGCTCAATCACTGTTTCAGGCTGTGACTTGCCTTTCTGTTACACTTGGTCGCTCTCAATGACCAGAGGAGTACCATGTATTGCCACAGGCTTGGTGCTTACGCTTTGACAGCGTAGGGTTGATTTCCTCAAGGTACAGGCTAGGTCTGCAGTAGTCCACTCACTGTATCACAGAATGACAGAATGACCTGGGTTGGAAGGAACTTCAAGGATCATGAATCTCCAACCCCCTGCATACCTGGCCCCTTCAGGCTGAAGGAGGTGACTTATATAGTCAATCTGCTGTCTCTGCAAGGGTTTGTGTCCTCTGGCAATGTGTCCATCATCTCCAGTAGTGGCTTTGGTTGCATTCTGGCACAAACTTCACAGTTGTGACATACCTGGACGATACCTGACATTTGGACAGGCAGTCTCCATGCTTTTACTGTTGTCTGCATTGTCTTTTTGTCTGGCATGCCACAACTTCTTGTGCAACCAGCAAGCAAAGTTCTCTGCAGGTGAATCTTCTAGTCACCTGACCCAAGCCACTTCCTCATTTCCAGGTTACTACAAGGCCCTCAATAGACTGCCCATCTGTCTGTGCAGATGTTCAACGCACCATCACCTGGCTCTTGGGTTAAAATCATCCATGCTGCTCATAATTCAGCCCACCAAGTTTGCCCATCCCCTTCTTCAAACCAGATTGTCTCAGTTGAGGAATGTTATGCAGCTACACACCATTTACTTGGATTTCATCTGCTGGGCTCATCCATGTACCAGGCTTTCTCCGGAATCAGATATTTCCCCTTTTGTAGGGGACTCTTCTCTGGTGGAATGATGGAAACCTCCTGGAGCGCATCACTGGGGTATGTCACTGGGCCAAGTGTTTTCAGCAGTTCTTCCTTCAGTGGCAAAGAGGACAAACAGCTGTGTTGCCCCAGATAGGCAACCCAGCATGCCACCATTTGAACCTGGGCCACTCTTAGCAATATGGGCCAGATCTTTCACCCACTCCTAACTAAGCAGTGTTGTTTTTACTATTACCTCTGCTGTTTGTGTTATTGGTTCTGCCACCTGCAGTGTGGAATAGGTAGCCAATAAATGCTACTCAGTCATACTATATTTCACTTCTGCTCCTTGCCATAATTGAGACCAAAAACTAAGAGGGGTATGAACAGAACACGGTGCTGCCACAATCCCCAACCAAACCCTTCCTGAGTCACATGTACATCCAGTTTTGTGGGGAGAATTGGATCAAATATATTAAGCACCTCTGCTTGTTTAACAACTAACTTTGCCTGACGAAAAGCATCCTTTTCTGCTCATTTCCGATGCCACAACTGGCCTTTCTTGGTTAATCGATATAGAGGTCTTAAGATCTGCACAAGGCAGTGTGGTTCTGCAGTATCCCAGTATGCCCAGAAATTCCTCTAATTGTTTCACTGTGGTTGATACAGGGAATACTTGAATTTTATCAATAATAGCATGGGGTAAGACTTTAGTCTTACCAAATAATTCCGAAGAATTTTACTGACAGTTCAGGCCCTTGGACTTTCTATACACTGGTAACCCATCCTTTCTCCTGCAGGTAAGCAACAAGGAGCCTACTGCTTTCTCCAGCACTTCTGAAAAAGAAGAGGAATAAACAATATAATGATGTAGTTTTACATTATTAGATTTATCCCATTGTGACAAATCATGTGCCACCAAATTGCAGCAGAAGTTTGGAGAATGCACGTACCCTTATGGTAAGACCTGGAAGGTCTACTGCCTACCCTCCCATTAAAGGCAAATGGGTCTTGCAATTCATCAGCAATTGCATTGCCAAAGAATGCATTGGCCAGATCCAGGACACAATGATAGGTCTCCAACTCTGTACTCAGTATGTCCAGGAGGGTTGCCAAAATGTCCTGGCTGATAGATATAGATCCTGGCCTGATAGATATAAGACAATTTCAGTAGAAAGTGTATACTAAGTTTATCTAGGTAATAGAAAGTTTATGCAAACATGAAGTGGGAAGGCAAAACACATTATTTTGCATACGTTAAAACTATGAAATATTTAAATGAGTCCCTCACTCTGTCATAGAATCATCATAGAATCATAGAATGGCCTGGGTTGCAAAGGAGCTCCATGCTCACGCAGTTCCAACCCCCTGCTGTGTGCAGGTCACCAACCAGCAGCCCAGGCTGCCCAGAGCCACATCCAGCCTGGCCTTGAATGCCTGCAGGGATGGGGCATCCACAGCCTCCTTGGGCAACCTGTTCCAGTGCCTCACCACCTCTGGGGGAAAAACTTCCTCCTGATATCCAACCTAAACCTCCCCTGTCTCAGTTTAAACCATTCCCCTTGTCCTATCACCATCCACCCTCACACACAGCCGTTCCCCCTCCTGTTTCTACGCTCCCTCCAAGCACTGGAAGGCCACCATGAGGTCTCCCACAGCCTTCTCTTCTCCAAGCTCAACAAGCCCAGTTCCCTCAGCCTTTCCTCACACAGAGCTGCTCCAGCCCTCTGATCATCTTAGCATCAAGAAAGGCCTCTTAATGTTACAAAGCTGTTCTGTTAAAAGTTTGTTGGTCATTGTGAGAGATGATTTATTTCTTTTTCATTAAGAAAAGAGAGAGGAGAAGTAGTAATGCCACAGTTACCCCTTCACATCAGTGACAGAACTATAGTTTTCATCATTTTTCTCAAAATATAAGGAAAGTTGAGTTCTTTATGAGGTTGCAGTTTGGCCATAACACATACTTCGAGGGACAGAAAATAATAACATACCTTGGCAACCCAAATATAACTTCTGCAGTATCATCTGTCTTTTCTATCTTTGTCAGTACTGACAAGTTCTTCTGGAAATATTTACTAAGATTTTGAGAGCTAAACCAATAAGCTAAAGAAAAATACACACTTTTTCTTTTCAAGGCCAACTATTTTTAAGAGGTCACCACCAAGCAAAGATACAAAAACAACTTTATTAGTTTCACTGTAGATGCGATGCACTCATATGAATATCGGAAAAAATAGAGAAAACTTCTATCCCAGTGTGACAAAATATTTCCAGGAAAAATAATAATTGTTTTCTAGTTACCTACATTTAAAAAAGATAAATACATGAACATTCTAGTTCTCTGCTAAGAATTAATAATCTGAAACACTTCTGGGTGTATGCACTCAGGCAGCATGTCTATATCCATGGATCACTGAGTCTGACTTCAGAAAATCATTGCCACATGAGCTGCTAGGGAAAACAGTGCCCTCTTGTTTATGCTCTACATGTTTAAAGTAAAATTAAGCAAATTTCCTTGGTTCAGGCCATCTTCGTTGTTTCAAAATAGGTGATATTCCATGACGATTTACAAGGCTATGCTCAGCACCCAACCTTTGCAAACAGCATCCCACACTGTTTAGAAAACAGCTGAGGGTGTAATGAGTGTACAGCACAAATCGGCACTCACTTCTGCATTACAGCACATTTATTCCTGTAGGGCAAAATCAGCCAGTATTGAAGAAAAGCTGTGCAAACAAGTGCTAGTAGATGTGTAAACAACAATTCTAAAACAAACCAGTATTTCTTAGCCAGTAAGTTTGCAGCACACAATATCTGTGTAAAAGTGTGATCAAAGTCTATATAGTAGGATAGCAGCCACAGCATTTCATGTTTTCCTGGAACCCACCACAGCTACATTTGCTACTGATTTACAGTTACTATTATTATTTTTTTAATAAACTGAAACCTGGTTCTTGTCTCCATGCTCTTTGATGGCCAGAAGATGTCGTTCTGGAATCAGTTGCCTCTGTACTTCTTCCACAGCTGAACAATTCCATTTATTTCTTAGAATCATAGAATCAGTAATGTTGGAAAGGACTCCTAAGATCATCAAGTCAACTGTCAGCCCACTACCACCATGCCACCAGACCATACGCAATCAAGCTGTCCAACTGTAGTTTACTGGAGGATAGTATGGCATAAATGGGTCAGATATACACTATTTATGTTAAAAAAAATAATACACTGTGACTATGCGTTCTCAACTGTTGTGAAAATTATGGAGCTTTTTTTAAAGTAAATCTAATATAGATGTAAGTTTTTATATTTATTTGGCTGGTTTAATACATGAAAAAAAAATTAGTATCTAAGCATGATATAACATAATTTTAGTAAATAATCAAATTTGAGTTTGTAATTGTAGCCACTGCTCTAGGTTATAGGGAGGTTGCATTTACATTAGGCGTTCCGTATCAGTTTGCAAGTTGAATGTGGCCAACTTTCCTAACACACAAAAGATATTTCCTCCCTTTATTGAGAAATAATTGGACAGTTTGTCACAGAAAAAGTGTAGTTCATAGAACTTCATTGTTGTTTCCGACTTTGTTTTACAACTCCTCGACTGAATGGAAAGACAGCGCCCAAGGAAAAATACTGCAGAACGAGGTCTCTCACTCACATGCATAACAGTGAACCTCCCAGAATCTCTTTATAAGCAGACACATATATTTACAGTTATCTTTGTGTGTGTTTTCAACTTGTCTGCATCACAGCTATTGATAGAGAAGCATAACAGTAATTAATGGAAGAGAGATGAACTGTAACAGACATCTCAGGATTTTATGATCAGTATTTTGGAAGAAACTCTTTTCTTCTCCTTCTTTGTTTTTATTAGTTTTTTGAATTCTCAGACGTTAGTTCTGTAATCTACAGAAGCTGTAAAATTGATAGATTCATGTGTCACTCCTAAACCACTGTGGAGTCTACAGACAGATGAAATATTCTCATCTGATGGTGATGGACAAGTTACAAGATAAAGTAATGTTCAACCAAGAGGAATCCTTGACATTATGCACACACACACGCATGGCCAGAATAGAGGAAGCACACTTACTTTCTTGTTAACACCACAAGCATATTGTTTGATTCAATCCATACCTGATTTCAGTTTGCAAAATTTCCTTAATGCTGGTGTTTAGGATACTTGACACATGAAGAATCAGACTGTTTGCACAGGCAAACTGCAATTCAGACAAAGCTGAGAAAACCCTGATTTTGCACATCCACTGAGTGTCCTCATCTAGAAGACAGATTGAACAATATGGCATGTAACTGTCAAAAGTTTTTTAATTAGAAACAGAAGGAGCATGCTTACTTTTAGCATAACAACTTTTTACTTAGTACTTACTGTACTTCTTCAGGCTGATTCTAAACATTCCTTGCTTGAGGGGATTCAGCTGTGCTGTTCTCATATCCCAAAATAGTAACCTACATGAATACGATAGAAACTAGGCCCTATTCTTTCTACTGTAACTACAGTACTGTGCAGTAGGGAAGTCAGGAGTCGTTCAGGAAGGGTGTGTATAAGGAAACCAGACAGTACTGCTGCTCAACAATAAGTGGTTCTTAATGGGCAGGAACGGCTGCCAGCATTAAGCATTCCTTCCTTCAGAGGAAAAACAATTGCACATTATGCATTGTTTTGTTCGTTCTTTCTTTCTTTCTTTCTTTCTTTCTTTCTTTCTTTCTTTTTTTCTTTTGCTAAGCACTCTGTGTCAGCAAAACAATAAAACACAGTTAAAGCAAAGTAGTATATAGTAGGAAAGTATTACTGTAAGTCTATCAGTCTATTGTACTATTGTAATGATTTTACCTGCTATTCATTTGACTGGGTATTGCTCCTTGAATAACTCAATATGAGTTTCTAAAATGTTCTCCACACATATAGAGCATAACAGAACTTTTACAACAAATTTAAACCTTGCAACCTGGCAATGATTAATCTGCAATATCACTGCTTAAAGTCTATAGTACTGTCTCCCCTGACAGAAGCTACTGAGAGAGCACAGAGGCTATTCATTTTGTCAGAGGCTGGGGGCACAATTGCTTTAAAGACTTGAATGATGAGTGAAAGCCAGTGTTTCCCACAGTGCAGAGGTTTAGCAATGGCAAAGAGGAAGGGAGATATGCAAAAGTTAAGCCACTGTACTGAGCAAACATTGGTGTTGCTACCTTCATCTTACAGACAAGTTTGTTCCACACTTTTTCTTTTACAAGAGTGGTTTTAAGATGCACTGTGTGACTTTGCTTCTCTGTAGAGTAAAAGTTACCCAGATAAAAAAAGAGAAAGAAAACAATAGCATGAAACATGGAACGGGGCTGTTATTAAAGAATTTATAGAGAGGGAAAGAATGGAAAATTTAGTTCTGCAAGAGATGTGAAACAATACAAGGAAGAACAAAAATTCAGACTCTGAAAGCTCCAAGTCAGCAGTGTTCGACTCACTAGAACACGAGTTGGCCTTTTTCATAGGAGGGGTTGATCTCATTCAGTTTCATCATCAGAAAAGATGGGACATGTTACAATTCACATTCCTTTAGTGTTTCGTGTAGAACACAATGAACTATTGGAACTTGTACCATGGTGTCCACACAACACACCATACTGATAAAGACAGGCAAAAGTAGAAGGGAAAAGAGTGGATGTAGAGGCTAAAGGCAAGAAATAATATACTAAGCTTTTAATTTCCCCATTTTCTTACAGAGCAAATTCTCTAATTTGGGCTAGTACAGAATCAGAAATAAAAAGAAACAAATTTAGTTTGGGAAGGTCCTCTGGCAGTGTAGTTTTCTATACTAGTGAAAAACTCCACAGGTAAATCATGTTTCCAAGGGCCTTGTCCAGGCAAGAATCAAGGAATAGTGATTTCCCTCTTTGGGCAGAAAGCAAAGTACTGTAACAAGGCTGGCAGGGCGAAGAACTTCATAGCCAGGGCCTGATTTCACAATGTACAAGTGAGGCAAACTTAAATCAATAAAGTCCATAGCCAAGCATAGCTGTGATGGAACTGTAAGAAAATACACCTCTGACATAGATCAGGTAGGTATCAAAAGTCCAGACCTGAACTTAATTGGAGACCCTGGACCAATGGCACGTGCATGGTTGCAACCCAGGTGCTGTGGGTCAAAGCAATTACAGCCTATTAATGCACTCAGGTTCCTGCAGAAAGTTTTGGGTATCACTCAAGATGGAGAAGGATGGAAGCAGTAGATTTCTTTGTCGTGTTTCCTCATAAATGAATTATTAGGTTAGAACAAGATCACTTCTCAAACAGCCAGCTTTGCTGGCTGAAACAAATTAAGCTGAGTCTCAAAGTTGCCTACTGTGGCCTTTTCAACTATCGTACTGAACAGTTCAGCAGCTTTATGCAGAATTCCTCAAATTAAAACACAATATGTTTTTTTCTTTCCAAGTTTCTTTGTAACTTCTAACTGTTGAGACTAGATCCTAGGATAATCAGATCTCATTTAGGAAGTTTCTCAGCCTGCTTCTCCTCCTCTGGCTGACATGACTTGCACTTTGGAAACTTCTGTACTGACCAATCTCAGCTACTGTGAGTAGAAAAGGACAATCCCTATACCAGGCTCCAATGTCAGAGAATTCCACATGAAGAACACTGCACTGTTGGCAGTGACTATCTGCAACAGTTGTCATAAGCTTCTGTTTTCATGTGTTCTGACTGCAAGGCAGAGGCACAGTCCAATACTTTGCTTCAGATACAGAAAGCTACTGCAGCATCTTCACAGACACCCTTTGTATGAACACCTGGGCAATGGAAACACTGACTCTCTAGATGTCTGTTGTGAAGTGCTAAATTGAGCTGTATTCTAAGTGCTAAACTGAACTCCATGATTACAGAGTTAAAAGACCATAAAGAATTGGCTGATGGCAGTGTGACGTTCCTCCTCATAAAAGAGAGTCGTCAACTCAGGAAATAAAAAGCACAATAGCTGGCTTTCAAGTTAGCCACAGGATGAGAAGGTTTAGCCTTCTCATTAGAAGTCAACTGTCAGATTGGAAAAACGTAATAGTAAACTTGAACTACACTGCATTGTTTTTAGTTATTGTTCCCCAAGATCACAGAATTGCAGAGATTGGAAGTGACCTCTGGGAATCAAGACAAAAGCTCTGCTAAAGCAGGTTCCCTACAGTAAGTGCATAGGAAGGTGTTCAGTCAGGTCTTGAGTATCTCTAGATAAGGAGACTCCACATCCTCATTAGGAAACCTGTTCCTGTGCTCAGTAACACCCACTATGAAGAAGTTCTTCCTCATGTTTGTATGGAATTTCTTGTGTTAGAGTTTTTGCCTGTTGTCCCTTGTCCTGCCACTGCACACCACTGAAGAGTCTGTCCCATCCACTTGTCTCCGCCACTTTATATGTTTTTAAAGTTACGAGATCACCTCTCAGCTTTCTCTTCTCCAGACTGGAGAGACCAGGTCTCTCAGCCTTTACTTACAAGAGAGATGCTCCAGGCCCCTCATCATCTTTACAGCTCTCTGCTGGATTCTCTTTAGAAGATCCCTGTCTTTTTAAGCAAGTAGCCCAGAACTGGACACAGTACTCCAGATGGGGTCTCACCAAGGCAGAGTTGAGGGGTAGGAGAACCTTCCTTGACTTGCTAGCCACAATTTTTTAATGCACCTCAGAATATCGTTGGCCTTCTTGGCCACAAGGGGAACACTGCTGGCTCATGGCCTACCTGTTGTCCACCAGGACCCACAAGTCCTTCTCCATAGGCCATCTTCCTTTCCAGCAGGCCATCCCCCTAACCTGTACTGATGCATGCAGTTATTCCTCCCCAGGTGTAGGACACTACATTTGTTGAACTTCATAAGGTTCCTCTCCACCCAACTCACCAGTCTATCCAAGTCCTGTTGAGCAGTGCCATAATCCTGTTGTATGTCAGCCATTTGACTCAGCTACATATCTTCAGCAAAGTTGCTGAGGGTGGAATAAATGCTTAAATGAGCTTGGAAGAATCATAGAACCATAGAATGGCTCTATGACCTTAAAGATCATCTAGTTCCACCCCTCTGCAATGGGCAGAGTTGCCATCCTCTAGATCAGGCTTCCCAGGTGTGAATGGACTGTCTGACCGCCCAAAGGTACCTTCTGACCTACAGAAGAAGTTCAGTCTGAACTGAAATGATCCTTGGTGTCACAGCTGCAGTTGCAGTAACCATACTGAAGATAGTTAACTTTGGTAACTATCCAAAGACCTACATGCAGAACAAACTGTACGGTATATGGAAATCACACTGAAATGACAAAAGAACTCGGGAATGGTGGTAATGACCATTGCCTCTGCAGGGATGCCTGCAAGGTCCTGAGCCTACTGATCCCATACCTTATGGCTAATCACACCAATCTCCTGGTGGATTGGTATATATGCAATAAAACACTTAAATACTCACTTTGGCTGATAATGTGCATGAACATGTGTTTTGTGCCTCATCCTCGATTCCAAACACGCTGATACACCAGGATACCATCCAAGTGGTACTTAAAATGTCAACTAACTCTCTTGGGTCCCCTTTCCTTCCAACGCTCTATCAAAATAAATGTTTGTTTCCTGCAGTCCTGATCCTTCTGATGTACTTATGGCAGCGTGCCTGTATGTGTCATTCCAATTATAAACATTTCCTCCATCACCTATTATTGCAATCTTTGTCACCCACAGCCTTTACTATAAAAGTCCAAAAATAAAAGTGTCAGAGCAAATCCTAATTTGAATTTGATACCAAACCAAATCAAAAGGGCTGTAATACTAGAATAACCATTGAGACATATAATTTTGTTCTGCAAAACTTAAATGTCAAGATCGTCTTTCCTTCAAAACATGATTATCATTGTCCCAGTTTTAGGTGGGATTAACTTTCTTCCTAGTGTCTGGTATGGTGCAGCTTTTTAAATTTAGGATGTAAATAATGTTGATAAAGCACTGATATTTTGTTGTTACTGGTAAGTGCTTCAACTAACTGAAGGACTTCACAGCTTCTCAAATTGCTCTCGCCACCCAGGAGACTGAATGTGCACAAAAAGCTGAGAGGGGACAAAATCAGGACAGCTACTCCAAACTGGCCAAAAGTATCATTCCATAACATATGACATCACATTGAACTATAAAATTGAGGAGGGTTGGCAGGAGGGTTGCCAGTGCTTGAGAACTGGCTGGGCATTGGTCAGTGAGTGATGACCAATTACATTATGCATAACTTACTCTGTACATTCTTCCATCTTTATTACTATTATTTTCTGTCTTATTCAACATTTCAATAACCCATAGGACAACATGAGTAAATATTTATATTAGAGGCCTCATCAAAATCATTTTATCAGATGTTTTATATTTATAGCATACTGATTATTAGCCTTAATTTAACCCTTTTTTATTTCATGTAAAATTAGATTTTCTATACTTTCACATCTCCTTACATCTGTTTTCGGACTGTTTATTTCTGAGTGCTGAATAGAAGATTCCATCTAAATCAGTTTTGTTAATAAGATTAATGTCTACTAAGTAGGTTGCTCCACAAGTAATGCCTCCTATTTATCTTCATGGAAACTATAACAAATGCAAAAAGCGTAACAACACTGTTTGATAGAGCAGATTTTCAGCTACATAACGCTATTTTTCAATGTAGTTACCAACATTAGCTATGTATTTTCACCAGTGATGAATGAGAGCCTGCATTCCATGCTCATAAAAAAAACAGACCAGTGGAGATGACCCACTGTTTCACAGATCTTATGATGTTGCTGCTAGAAAAATGTTGCCCACATAGTCCACCTTTCTTTGGTCTGAACAGGAGGAAGCCAGAAGGGAATAAATCCAGAATATACAGTGGGTTTTGTAGAACAGCCCAGGCAAGATTGACAATGTGCACCATGGTCTTCAAACTGGTATGGTACCTGGCATTACCATGTTGACAGAGAAAATGTCTCTTTTTTCATGAGCCTGATTCTGGAAATTCAAGCTTTCAGCTTCATCTGCATTGCGATGTAGTGGTCAGAGCTGATGGTTTGTCCAGGTCCCAGGAAGTCCAGAAGGATCACCTCCTTCCTATCCCAAAAGACAGTGCACATCATTTCACCCACTATAACCTTTTGGTTTGCAAAGGTGACACCATGTCTCATCACTGGTAATGACATGATCCAGGAAACTGTCACCCTCAGCCTTGTGTTGGTTCAGTGGGTCCTGACAAGCTTTCCTGCAGTGTTCTTTCTGCTCCTGTGTAAGCATTTGTGGGACCCACACAGTGAAAAATTTGTAATATTCCAAGATTGACACAACTGTTTCCAAAGCACTCGAGCCAATATTCAGCTCTGTACCCAGTTTCCTTATCATAATCTGATGATTCACACAGATAAGCTGGCTGAACAACTCTTCATTTTCATGGCATGACTGCTGTGCATTAATTACAGAGCAGCTTTCATAAACGTCCACCTGAATCTATCTGCTTGAATTAATGGTGTGCCTGCTGCGTTCATAGCATCATAGAATGACTTGGGTTGGAAGGGACCTCAAGGATCATCAAGGTCTAACAACCCCCTGCCAAAAGCAGGGTTGCCAGCTGCTAGATGGAGTACTAGATCAGGTTGCCCAGGGCCCCATCCAACCTGGCCTCCAGGCATGGGGCATCCACTACATCTCCAGGCAACCTGTTCCTCACCAATCTCTCTGTAAAGAACTTCCCCCTGACATCTAATTGAAGTCTCTTCCCATTTAGTTTAAAGCCATTCTGACTTGTCCTATCACTATCTACCCATGTAAAAAGTTGATTTTCCTCATGCTTATAAACTCCCTTTAAATTTTGGAAGGCTGCAATTAGGTCTCCCAAAGCATTCTTTTTTCCAGGGGTGAACAAGCCCAGTTCCTTTAGCCTGTCTTCATAAGAGAGTTGTTCCACAATCACAGTGACTAGCAATAAAAGAAAAGAAGGGACTATCTTGTGACTTACAAGCAGTTTTATCTTTCCCTCTAAATGGAAAATGGAAACAAAACAGTGAAAGCCCTCTGGGATGTGTAGTTTTTCTCTTCTGAGAACCAGGTACACGGAAATATCAACAATCCATGGAACTGGAGTATTAACTCCAGTCCCTGTGCTCTACATGATGTTATGATGCAGAATACTGATTAAAAAAAATCAAACATAAAACAATGACGGGGTGTGGTGAGGGACCATGTCAGAGGCCTTGCAGAAGTCCAGGTGGATGACACCAGTTGACTTCCCTTTGTCCACCCATGCTGTCGTTCCACCATAGAAGGCCACCAGATTGGTCAGGCATGACCTTCCCTTGGTGAAGCCATGCTGGCTGTCTTGGGTCACCTGCTTATCCCTCATGTGCATTAAAACATCTTCCAAGAGGATCCGTACCATGACCTTCCCAGGCATAGAGCCTCATGCTCACTGGCCTGTAGTTCTCCAGGTCCTCCTTCCTCCCTTTCATGGGAGCAATGTTTCCCTTTTTCCAGTTCCTGGGGACTTTGCCTGACAGCCATGACTTTTCAAATATGATAGACAGTAGCTCGGCAACCACATCAGCCAGCTTTCTCAGGATGCTGAGGTGCATGTCACCTGGCCCCATGGACTTGTACAAATTCAGTCTCATGAATCAGTCTTGAACTTGCACTGCCCTTACAGTGGGAGAGAGTTTGCTCCCCAGATTCACACTGAGAGGTTTATCTTCAGAGATGTGAGAATTCTAGCTGCCAGAGAAGATGGAGGCAAAGAACTCATGGAGTACTTCATGTACTACCTGTACTTCATGTACTACCTGCTTTTCCATTTAACAAAGAAGGTATCCTCTCTTCAGCCTCTCTCTTCCAACCTATATACTCATAGAATCCCCTCTTGTTGTTTTTAACATCCTTCACTGTCACAGTTATCTCTAGATCTAAGTGGGGACACCAGGCCCACCAGTCTGGAAAAGAAGAGAGGGGAAAAATAAAAGTGTTAACAGTTTACAGGCTGTCTGGCCAGATCCTGTGACCAATGGCAGGGGACTCGTGGGCCCACACTGTGGGAGAGGGGAGTGAGAGAGGGAGATAGAGAGATGGAGGGAGAGAGAGAGATGGAGAGTGATGGAGAGAGGGAGAGGCAGACTGACCTGCCAGGACCTCCACCTTTCTTCCTTGGGTGCAAAGTATGCTGGGGAAATGCTGCTTCTCCCCTTGCCTCCAAAAACCAAACATCCAAAAAATGGCAGTCCACAGACCATCAACTCTTCAACTCCCACTGCTTTATATGATGTTCTGATGTGAAATACTGAAAAAAAAAAAAAACAAAAAAAACCCCAAAAACAAAAAAAACCCAATACCACGACATTCCACCCCTTATTCCACATCACTCCATCATGCTTGACATATATTTATATACAAACAAACCGTAATTAACATGCATGTATAACCAAGATGTTATAATTTTGTATAATCAAGATGTTACAATCGCAATACAATCAATGAGAGTAAGGCAAAGCAGACAACGATCACAAAAGAGAATAAGTGGAAGAGCTTACCCTTGGGTTGAGCTCACCAGAAGATACCAAAGAGGGGATCTCCAGAAGAGATCCTTCCCCTCTGGTAGCCAGCTCTTAAATAGGTCCAGGAGGGGTGGAGCCTGGCTCCCCCCCTTCCGGCAGCACAGGTGAATTGCCTTCACCTGTGCTCCTCTGGCTGACTCAAGGCTCACCTCAGGTGATTAATCAGAGGTTCAGGCCGTGACTCAGCAGTTCCCATACAATGCATTACACACACACATATCTATATACATATACACATGGAATTACTGACTGCACTCCCCCAGCACCAAATTCCCTTGTGGCACACACTGAACATCCCCGTTTCATTGCATCACCCACCAAGTGGACCTAAGTCCCTGAGCAAAAACAGTTCCATGGAGAGGTCTGCCCTTCCCAGAAGCTGGAAGGACCTGAACTGCTTTTCCCAACATGCTCTTTACATGTACCACAGGGACCTTATCTCCCTCTACAGCATGTAGGAAGCTGGATTGGATAGAACCAATCTGATTGATCCTCTAGCGTTGACCAACCAGGTGGCCTCTGCCAAATGCTTCTCCCAGTGCTTAAATGTTCCACCACTCATTGTTTTCAACATAGTTTTTAACAATCCATTTTATTGTTCAATTTTACCAGAAGCTGATGCATGATAGGGGATATGATAAATCCACTCAATGCCATGATCTTTGGCCCAAATATCCACAAGTGAATTTTTGAAATGAGTTCCATTACCTTACTCAATGCTTTCTGGAGTGCCATGTCACCGCAGGACTTGTTTCCCAAGACTGAATTTGGTGTTTTGGGCAGTAGCATGAGGTACTGCATATGTTTCAAGCCACCTCCACCACGGTAAGCACATAATGTTTACCATCATGAGTTCGTGGCAAGGTGATGTAATCAACCTACCACACTCCCCCATATTTATACTTTTGCAATTGCCCTTCCCCCCAGAGAGGTTTCATCTTCTTGCTTGTTTAGATGTGGCACATATGTCACAGTCATTAATAACCTGTGCAATAGTGTCCATAGTTAAATTCACCCCTCTGTCTCCAGCCCGCTTATATATTGCATCTCTTCCTCGATGGCCTGAGGTCTCATGGGTCCACTGAGCTAGAAATAATTCACCCTTGTGTTGCCAGTCCAAGTTCTTTTCCACAGACTCCAAGCGGGACCTTTCTCTCCAGCAGCAGTACAAAGGATGCTCCTTACATCCTGTCCCATTCACACTTGCTCCAAGGCCACGGCATGGGCTATCTCCTGTTTAATCTGATAAAAAGCCTGCTGCTGCTCAGAGCCCCACTTAAAATTAATCTTCTTCTATGTCACCTGATAAAGAGGGCTTACAAAGAGGCTGTAGTTTGGAACAAGAATTCTCCCAAAGCCCACTGCACCCAGAAAAGACTGTCTCTCTTTCTTGCTAATGGGTGGAGACATAGTAGTGATTTTGTTGATCCCATCTGCTGAGACATGATGATGCCCATCTTGCCATTTTACTCCTAGGAACTGAATTTCCTGGGCAGGTCCTTTCACTTTGTTTTGTAGCAAAACCAGTACGAATTTGGATTATTTGCTCTCCTTTCTTGAAAACTTTCTGCTGTATTACCCCACACAATGCCATCAATGTACTACAGGTGCTCGGGAGCACCGCCCTGTTCCAATGCAATTTGGATCAACCCATGTCAAATGGTTGGGCTGTTTCCACTCCTGGGGCAATGGTTCTAGTTATACTGAACACCCCTCCAGATGAAAGCAAACTGTAGCCTGCATTCTGTGGCCAAAGGAACGGAAAAGAAGGTGTTAGCAATGCCAATGGTGGCATACCATTTGGCTGCTTTTGATTCCAGTTCATACTGGAGTTCTAACATGTCCAGCACAGCAGCACTGAGTGGGAATGTGCCTTCATTCAGACAGTAGTCTACCATCAGCCTCCACTCTCCACTGGCTTTACACACTGGCCATATGAGGCTGTTAAAAAGTGAGTTTTCCTTCCCCCCCCACCGAGGACAGGGCCCCTGTCTTGGTTATCTGCAGTAACTGGAGCAATTTAATTGGGGGTTGATCTGTTTTGCAATTCTCTCACTTGTGCTTGTTATGCAGGATTGGGTTTTTTATGCCATTTCTTCATGTTTCCTCCATGTTTACGGAACATGTTTCCTTCATGTTTCCTCCATGTTTACGGAAGTAACTCTACAAGGCAGCATGCAACATAGATTTACTACTGTAATTTGCTCAAGCAGGAAGACATTTGCATTTGATAGCTGAGATTTTAATCAGTTTGAACAGCTCCTTCAGCAGACTCTTGATCATCTTGATCTTCATCAGGTGTTTCTGATACCGCCATGAGTTCATCACAATTAATCAATTAATTAATTGGAGACAATTCCTCCAACATACCGTCCTGTTTTTTTCTTCATTATTTTATCTATCATCTTACCCAGTTTATCTAGTCTTTCTGTTACCTGGGAAATGGCTGATATGGAGGCATGGGATGGAGGTAATTTTTGTTCAAAGTTTTGAAGCATAACAATCAGTTCAAAAACCGGGGTCTTCTTTGTTGGTCCTCATCAAGGACCCTATGGAACGTTACTACAAGTATACCAGCGTATCTTTCCAGTGCTGTTCTTGTGAGTTTCTGCCATATATCAGATGTACTCCTAACTCTCTCAGGATCATGGTGGGTTGTTAGGAACAAACATGGGGTCATACAACATCTCTGCCATGGCTGTTTCTCTCAAATACCGGATACCTTTTTCAACAGTATTCCACTTTCTCATCTCAGGCTCCAGATCATCTGTGAAGGGATATCTTTCCTTCACAGCTAGTGACACTCCTTCCCAGAGGGTGACAACTCCATCCAGACATCTACTGATTCCTCTGTCAATAGCTGAGTCTCTGGCAAAGCTTCCCAGTTGATGAGCTTTGTTGCAATCTAGAAACACACTACTGGCCCTGTTGTCCCAACACCAAAGCAGCCAGGTGACAATAGTTTTGTTTGGGTGCCGTATGAGCTCCTTTCATGAGCCTTAGATTTCACCCATTTTCAGGGATCTATGAGTAGTGGTAACAATGGCTTCCTCCTCCTCACTTTTATCTCCATGTCTCTTAGTTTTTTCTGTTGCCTTTCTCAATTATGGCGATTTTGGGACAGGCCCCTCACCTGGATCTTCCTCTACTTCTTTCCATTCTAGATTTGATGACACCCATTTCCACTTCTGCCCCTCCACAAGGGCAACTGACATTGATACTGGTGCGTCTTGTGATTGGACAGGTTTGACTCGAGATTTACCCTTTTGTTTTGCATCTCAGCTTGGAAACTCTCTTTCTCCTGTATAGATTTATATAAAGCTCGGTAAGCACAAGCCAAGCTTGTGCTTGTTTGTAAAATTAGCTACTCCCTCTGTATAGGTACCAGCCAGATACCTCCATCAGTGCCCTTAATTGGTTACACATACATGCAACTCTGAAACTGAAAATGATGAGCCTAATAAGAAACCAGTAAGTTCCAAGAAACATAATGGTCTTTAATTCTTTATATAATGCTCTTAAAATGAAGAACAGATTCATTCACAGCTGGCAGTTGCTAGAAAAGGAAGACTGCACTGACTGCACTCGTACAGTGTCTAGAGTCTTGAGAGTCTAGAGTCTTGCTGACTGTTGTGATGAGGAATTCTAACAGAAAACCACAAAACCACAACACTCACCAAGTTCCATCTGTGTCTTGTCTTTCCTAATCCCTTATCTGCAAGTCTGGACAGCATCCCTGTATTCTTCCCAGGTGCCACACTCTTGCTTCCACTGTGTGTACCTGCCTATCTTTACCCTCAGTTTGATCAGCAGGCCCTTGCCATGCCATGCTGGTTTCCTGCCTCCCTTACCTCCTTTCTTATTCTGAACATTCTCAGAAATGGAACATTCTCAGACAGGCATCCTTAAGAGTAGCCAGTTTTGTTCACCTCCTTTGTCTCTAAGGTCTTCTTCCTAGAAGATCTCATTCAACAATTCCTTAAACAATCAAAAAATCTCTTTCTTGAAATTCAGGGCCCTGACTCTACTCTTTGCTAGTGCCTCAAGATCATAAACTCAGCCAGGGTGTGGTTGCTGCAGCCCAGGCTGCCTTCAATATCAGTATCTTTAACAACTTCCTCCACATTAGTGAGCATCGTTTCCAGTAACACTTCACCTTTTATTGGTCTGTCCAAAATCCGAACCAGAAAGTTATTGTCAATGGATTCCAGGAGTCTCCTGGATCACTTGCAGCTCACCACGTTGTCTTGCTAGTGGATATCTGGTTAATTGAAATCATCCATCAGGATGAGAACCTTTGAGTGTGAAACTTCTTTCAGCTTACAAATGAAGGCTTCATCAAAAGGCTCCTCCTGAACAGGCAACCTGTAGTAGAGCCTGACCACCAACTGTCCTCTATTGGTCCTATCCCTAATTTTAACACACAGGCTCTCTGCCTGTTCCTGGCTCTTTCTCAGAGCTCCTCCACTCCTTAACACAGAAGGCAATGATTCCACCCACTCCTCCTACGTTGCCTATCCCTTCTAAAATGTGGTGGTGTTCCAGTTTTGTGAATCATCCTACCATGTTTCCATGATTGCAACAAGATCAAAATTTCCCAAGTGCACCACGGTTTTCAGCTCCCCTCTCTTATTTCCCATCTTGCCAAACAAAAACATTGTGGTGGTCCAAAGCAATATTGTCACAAGTTGAGAGATTTGGGTTTTATTTATATATATAAAAACTCTGATGTAATATTTCATGAATTATTAGTTAATGATGTAATGCATCGTTCCAACAGTGTGCATTTTATACACAGATCCATACAATGTCTTAATCTCATTCTACCTTTGCTCTTCTCTCATTTCTTATCCCTGGAAGGGTACAATAAAGATGATCTAGTGTTAAACCTGGCACGTATTACAACACTATTTCTCTCACGCTCGTTGAAATGAACAACAAAGAAAAAGAAAAACAACTTAAGAATAGAGTTTCTTTTCCCATTCTCTGGTTCATATTGGGCAAAAGGAATCCGGGCGCTCAGAAATCACAGCTCTCATATTACAGAGTATCCATTGTAATTGGAGATAATCCACAACCCTGTTTGATCTTACCATTCTTTATAGAATTACACTTACACTTCATCATGTGGATCTCCATGTTTACAACAGAAGGGAGCTTTAAAAGAAATTGGTTCCTCTGTTCATTCAAAAGTTGTTCGTTCCAAAGTTTCTTATTTTTTGGCTCTTGACCTTTCCTGAACATAGAAATTGTATCAGAATTAAATTGAATCAGAATTAAACACCGCAATCCTAATTTCTCACCACTCTACCATCTGTGACAAGATTTTTACGTACGTCATTGTACATGAGTATCTTTGTTTCTTCCAGTGGAATTCTTAAGCACCTCTGGTGGTACTCAAAAATCACCAGTTAGTTACTTCTGATTTTCTTTTCAATGCTCATGCATGATTCTATGGACACTATTCAGCATGTTTTGAAGAGAGAATTATTATGTTTATGTATTTTTGATAATTACATTTGTCAGTATAATTTATCATTGTTTCTGGTTTCTTAGTATCACTAGTTTTGATAATTACCTGTACCATGATGAAATTAAACTAAAATGTGCTCCAAAATATCCTTGCCTCTGCAGTAAAATTAATAACACTGTGAATCTACTGTCAATAACAAAGGCAGTATTCCACTCATTTTCTGGAGTTTGGAACAACACAGGGGAAGGACGTTCCTAAGACAGTTGTTTTTCACGTAGCTACGTTCCCATTACTGTAGTTACACCATAGTTTGAATGGGGGCAGATCTACCAAGACCATACTAGATATCCAGCTGTTATGTCTCTTTCTCTCTCCTTTCCTTGCGGTGAGCCCTACTATCTCCACATCTGTGACTTCACTATCATTTTGATGGCCAGAATCAATTTCCCACCCACTTCTTTGGAGGCCTCTACTCAATCACTGCTTTAGGTAGATATCCCACTGAGGCATGCGACCCACAAACCTATCTGAGTCCTCTTACAAAAGGCATTGGTATGTACTGACGGAATTCTTCTGCTCTGTTACAGAACTTTGCTGGGAAAGGAGGAGAGCAGAAGAAAAAAAAGGCTCTAGTTTCCAAACCTGCTTTTGCCACTTTTTCCCTGCACCGAGAAGGAAGTTTAGGGTAATTGAGAGCTACTGCTCATCGCAAACGCTACATCATGAATATTTAATTTTTTGATAAGCCCATCCACTGATTCCTGGAGTTTGCTTCACCCTGGGTCAGAGCTTATATGCGCACTCTAGCATGGATCGTGGAGCCTTCCGCTGTCCTCTGAAACCGACAGCTGCTGTGTAGAGCAGATTTCTAGGAACCACTTACATCTGACAATTCCGTAGTGTGCAGAGGACTTCTTTTGTCTAAAAGTATCCAAAAGCTGATCTGCTAAGCTCCTGCTTAGGACTCGTGCATGGTGTCATCCCTTAGAGGTTCAGCGCCCTACAGCCTGGCCCTAGTTTCCTTTGGAAGTTAGCCTCTGTCTGCTGCTAACTGAGAAGCAACAGCCTGTCAGCCCTAGTGCTGCAGGCACGTACGGAAGTCAAGATACGACAAAGGAGAAGGAGCTTTTTCGTGCCCAATAGCCATGGCTAGAAAGCAAACAAACGAAACTAAATAATCCAGTTTATCTTCCAAGCACTTGGCCAGACACACCCTCCTCACGCCGCTTTCGCAACGGCACTCGGCTGGACCTATTTACCCTCACCGACACCGTATCTCGCCTTCGTTTCCCCTGCGGCGCACCCCAGGCGGCCCCCGCCGTTCGCACGACAGCCTCGGCCTAAGCGCTTTCGGCCGAGGAAAGGGGCGGCGGTAGCAGGAGGTGGAGACAGGCACTAAGCCACCACCTCCCGCCGCCCGAGGAAACGGCTCTCACGTGAGGGAGGCGGTAGCGCCGAGCTCACCCTGCCCGCTACCTCGGAGGAGGTGCTGCCGCGTCCCCGGCTCCGCGTGCGGCTCGGCGGCGCGCCAATGCCCACCAACTTCACCGTGGTGCCGGTGGAGGCGCAGGGCGGGGAGCGGGACTCGGCGGAGCGGGATGCGTGGCGACAGGAGGAGGAGGAGGAGGACAACAGGGACCGGAGCTGCGGTGAGAGAGGGGAGCGGGGTGGTGGCGGCGGGCGCTCGGTGAGGGCAGCGCCGCGTCTCCGCGTCAGGGGCAGCGACGCTGCCGGGCGGTCGAGCGGGCCGAGGCTCTCCCGGGGGGCCCCGCGCCGGCTGCTGGGGCGGATACGTTTCCTTTCCGTAGTGGGTGGCGTCCGCTCTGCCTACGCAGGTGAGGCAGTGCGCTTCGGGAGAGGGTGAAAGTCCAACGCGAGAGGCGGCTGAGAGCTTCTGTTCGCGCGCTGCTGCACCGCCGCCGGCTGGGACGAGGGGCAGACCCGGCTCAGCTCGGAGCGGCGCTGCGGCCCGCCGAGCGCAGTGAGCGGCTAGTCCGCCTGCTATCGCCTGCTCAGGAGAGCAGGAGGAACCAGCGCAGCAGGCAGGGTGGAAGATGTGTCTCTTCTTAAAAGTCAAGTCCT
Organism: Centrocercus urophasianus; assembly: GCF_019232065.1. Classification (NCBI taxonomy): domain Eukaryota; kingdom Metazoa; phylum Chordata; class Aves; order Galliformes; family Phasianidae; genus Centrocercus; species Centrocercus urophasianus. The sequence continues at coordinate 89,681,023 of NW_024884253.1, read as the reverse complement.
GCCAGAGTATGCTAGAGCAAGAGGCAGGAGGAAAAGTTTCAGGCCGTGGAGAAAAGCGTAATCGTAGGTGGTTTGTTTCAGGGCCAGCCGTGTGCCTTTCTGCCAGCATCCGTCTCTCATTAGGCGAGGTTTTTGCTGCCTGGCAGTGCTGTGGTAGGAGCCTTGCCTTCTGCTAGGCCTCACCCCTGAAGTTGCGAAGGTGAGCAGAACAGAGCCTGAGGTGAAGCTTTGTAACGTTGTAAGCAGGACAGTCCTCAGGGCAGCCTGTTTGGCGACAGGATGAACATTTGTCTACAAGCAGCGGTGGGTTAAATAAGAGCTTTTCTCACTCAGGCGGTAAGGCTTGTCTAGGGAAGCAATAACTCTTCCTTCAGCTGAGGAACTTCCTCTTTGCAGAGCATGTTGCAGCAGCAGTTCCAAGTATGGTCCCTGAACTGCTGCTAGCAGTATGAAGACTCACTGAGTCTTACGTGGTAGTTTGGACACTGCATTACAGTCAAAACGTGTTCTGAGCCCAAGTTCAGTAAAGGAGACTAAATGCTCTACTCAAATTCACGGGCTGAGGAAATGAGCAATGTACGTAATGTTTCTTGAGGTACTGTATGGATGTGTGTACTGTGTAAAGCTGTGATGCATAAGATTGTTAAATTAATGCTTTGTAATCAAATAGTTATCCGTAGCTCATTCTCCTGAGAACTTAATAAAAAAAAATCCTAAAATACAAGCTTTGTTATTGGCAGCTAAAAGGTAGTGTGATTAAGCCCATCTAAAGGCTTTTGCTAAACTGCCAGAAAACAAAACTCATGCAGTGGGGAAAAACATGCTTCTCCTGTTCTTGAAGGTGAGCTGAATGAGTGCTGCAAAAATACGATGATTGCTAGAGTTGTAACAAGGTGCGGGGAGGATACAGTGAAGAGCGGGGATGGAAATAAGAAAAGAGGTGGAATGGTACATTCCTCTTCAGATTACCCATGGTTTAAATACCCTACATGATTTTATTATTTGGGCTATCTAGAATTTTATGTTTTAGTTGAATTAGCTGATGTAAAAGGTGAGTAATCATTCTGGAATTGTCTTGTCTGCAGCAGTGGTTTCTTTTGTGTTTGGTTTGGGGTTTTTTTTTTTTTTTTTTTTTTTTTTCTTTTTAATTGTTTTGGAAGGAAGCAGAAACAGACTGTAAGCCATTGAATCACCAATAAAATATTCCTGGTGACTTATTATCAAGATACTTATCAACTGTTCTGTGTACTTATTCATGCATTCTCTGCTGATAACCTATGTGATCATAGAGTAAGTTGGGATTTTCTTACTGTATTTTCTTCACTCCTTCGTGAATGTATGGAATTCTGAAATATTCTTTTTGTGTGATCCCTGTACATCTTTGAAGAGGGGGAAGTTTAGGTGAGTGGCTATTTGATTGGATTATAGTACTTACTAAGATAGGATTTGTGATGAAGAATGAGGGGCAAAGTGTAGAAATTGGTGTATGAATTGAAAGACAGAAGTGAAGGTTGGAGCCTTCCATAACTACAAAGTAGCAGGAGGAATTTGTATGTGCTTGTGTTGTTCAGTGTCCTTGCAATTCCATACAAGTGAAGGAAGAGTAGTTAGGGAATAATTGGTAAAAGCAGGGAAAAAGGAGGAATGTACTGCAATAAATGAAGTTTTTTGAGAGTTTCTGGCTTTCTTCCCTTATCTTTACATGTATCAATAGTGAATGTTGATTAATTTCAAAGTTTTGACAGATTTATACTAATTTGTTTTTCATTAGCCATCCAACATATCAAGTATTTCAGAACATAACTAGCATCCCGTGGTATTATTTACCTGGTAATAGCAGTGTCTTATTTACAAAAGAATATGATAAGTAACTCCTACAAAAATTCTTAAGTTGAAGACCTTCAGTTACAAGGAGTATCAGTGACAAACCTGCTCATCTTCAAGTAAGCTATTAAAAAGCACACCTTCCCCTCCCCCTTACACAGTCAGGAAAATGGCATGTCATTTTAGGCATGTTATAAACTGGCAGTAAAGTCTACTGCTCGTAGGCATATAATCTCTTGTTTCTTTGTTCCTGAACTAATCGTAAAATCAAGTTAATACTTGTCAATCCCTCTTCAGATCGCTTATGATTTTATAAAGTCACAGCTCAATCCTGTCACCTTATAAACTTAATGCTAGAAACTGTTAATACGATTTGTCAAACTACGTTCTAACCACCTCTCTGCTCTGAGTACAACACATATGTCTTCTATTTTCTTATTCAATTATACATTAATGGCTTATCTGAGATCTCCTTTTTGATTCTATGGCAGCTTAACTTCCTTAAGCATGTTCAGTGAATGACTAGCTGTTTTGTCAGATTGTATCGGAGATCCTTGCAGACTGTATAAATTGTATTTCCATTACGCACATGCTGGTTGATTCTCTCCTTTAGCTCCTTTAGCTCCTTTAGCTTTGGGAAACAGCGTCCTTTTACAGAAGCCATTGGTTGCTTTCCCCTTTACCCCTGGAATGTTGTGTAATACAACTCTGAAATGGAAAATACTATTCCTGTTGCAGAGAAATGCATACATGACACTTGGTCTCAGACACCATTGTTAAGTATAGGAGTCATCTTTGCTTTGAGGGGCATTGGCCATCCAGATCATCTCCTGACAAGTTTCTAGCTCTGCCATGGGACTCTAATTGATCCATTCACATTTCATAATGATTGGAGCTATGTCAAGGCAAGTGTTCCTGCTTTGTTAATAGCTACAAGGGGAATTGTTTCCACCTGTGCAACCAGGGCTTGCCCTGCCACTTTACCAGGTTCAATCACTGGTTCAGGCTGTGACCTAGCAGTTCCCATACACTCCACTGTTTCAGAACATGAACCAATGGCTGAGCATATCAGGGTCAAGCTATCCTTTGCAGTCTGGTTCATAATTGCAATTGTGACATTTGCTGTGATGCTGATATTATTTCCCATTGAGTGGATACAGTTTTTTCATCATGACTTAAAGAATCTATAATCTTCAATTATCGTAAGAATTATAGAATATTTAGAGTTGGAAGGGACCTTTAAAGGTCACCTAATCCACCTCCCCTGCCATAAACATGGACATCCCCAGCTAAATCAGGTTGTTCAGGGTTTGATCCAGCTTCGCCTTGAAAGTTTCCAGGATGGGGCATCCAGCACACCTCTGGGCAGCCTGTTGCAATGCCTCACCACCTTCACTGGAAAAGACTTTTTCCTTATGTCCAACCTGAATCTACCCTCTTGAAGCTTGAAGCCATTTCCCCACATCCTATCACCACAGACCCTGCTAAAGAGTCTGTCCCTTTTCTATAGCTCCCATTTAGATACTGAAATGCCACAGATCAGGTCACCTCAGAGTCTTCTCCATGTTGAACAGGACCAGCTCTCTTAGCTGGTCCTTACAAGAGAGGTGTTCCATCCCTCGGATCATTTGTGGCCCTCATCAGGAAGTGCTCCACCAGGTCCATGTCTCTTCTGTACCAAGGACTCCACATCTGTACACGTACTCCAGGTGAGGCCTCACCAGCACAGAGTAGAGGGGCAGGATCACCTCCCTCCACTGTGCTTCTTTTGATCCTGTCAAGGATATGGTTGGCTATCTGGGGTGTGAAGGCACATTGCTGGCTCATGTCCAGCTTCTTATCCACCAGTACTCCAGGTCTTCAGCAGGCCTGCACTCAATCATTTCATCCTCCAGCTTGTATTGGTAGTGAGAATTGCCTCAACCCAGGTGCAAAATCTTGCATTTGGATTTGTTGAACCTCATGTCAACTACACCCCACAGCTTGGTGTCATCCTCAAGCTTGCTGAGAGTGTGCTTGACCCCACTGTCAGGGTCATTAATGAAGATATTAAAGAGTATTGAGTAAAGAGTATTGATCCCAGCACTGACCCCTGTGGGATATGTCCTTCCAGCTTCTTTTGCAAGAAATGTTTGAAAGTCCATCATAAAATGTCACTGAAGAACAAGATACTGTGATAATTCTTCAGTGACACCAGAACTCCTTCTGCTTCTGTCTCTGTTGGTTTTCCTGGCAAGCCATGGACCTTGGGGAGAATAAAATAAGTATTTAATTGGCACTGAAAGAGGCAAATCTGCCCTCCATGGTGAAATACATACCGTATTCCTGTCCTGTGTCAAACTTTCCATTTGGACGAGGCATGTCCAGGCCTTTTATACTGCACCCTTTAGCCTGATATTGACGACTGAATAATTATATTAGGTATCAAAGGGGGAGTTTTGATCTGCTGGAGTGACATAATTAAGGTCCCCTTTGTAATGAAAATTGGAGTGTGTATTATAATTTCAGATGGCCAAGTGCCAATTTACTTGTGGTATTATCATTCATTTCCCTTCTAATAATTCCCACCGTGATGTAAGTAAGCCTCACCATTTTGGCCCCACTTGCACTTCCCAAAGTCATCTTCTAGATTCTCAGGGGCAGGGAGCAGAAGATTATTTATCATTCCAACTGGGGGTCTCAGTTGTATGTCACTTCTCTTAATTTGGATCCTAAGTGGGGAGGCCCAAGTTGTTTGTAACATGTGCAGGATACTGGGTCTTTCATTCAGATCTCTCAGCGTTTTGTGTAGTCTCTTAGTCCATCCCTGCAAGGATGAATGGCCTTTAGAATGCCATTATGCTGCTCTATCAGTTGCACTCACGTCAGATTATAAGGCAGATGGAACTGCCATTCAGTGTTATTTTCCTTGGCCTACTTTCATACCATTGTTCCTATGGAGTGCATATCCTAGTCACTTTTGATGACCTGGGGAGTCCTGTATGCTCCCATCAATTTAGTTAATGCCTTGACAGTATGGACTTGATTTGCTTTTGGCACTTTTGGATAAGCCTGTGTTAATCTACTTGTGTCAATGCAGGCCAAGGCATATCTTGCCCTTTCACATAGAGGGAGAGGGCCTGTGTAGTTGTTCTGCCGTCTTTGCAAGGGGTGGTGCCCTCTGGCAAGATGTGCTGTTGTTTCTGGCAAAGGTCTCAGCTTCATCCTGGAGCATGCTTTGTGTTCTTGACATGCCTGGTTGATATCTGACATTTGAACAGGCAGTCCCCATGCTTTTACTGCTGCCCATGTTGTTTTCTGTCCAGAATGTTACAACTTCTTATGTAGTTAGTGGTTGATGTTCTCGGCTGGTGAATCATCTAGCCACCTTATCCAAGCTACTGTGTTGACTTCATCATCGAGAGTCCACTGGAGGGCCATAAAGATGATAAAGGGCCTGGAGCATCTCCCCTGTGAGGACAGGCTGGGAGACATGTGTCTGTCCAGCCTTGAGAAAAGAAGACTGTGAGGAGATCTCATTAATGTTTATAAATATATTAAATGTGGGAGAAAAAGGGATATGGCCAACCTCTTTCCAGTGGTCTGTGGGAGCAGGACAAGGGGAAATGGCCATAAAGTGGAGCATAGGAAGTTTTGCACCAATATGCAAAGGAACTTCTTCACAGTGAAGGTGATAGAGCACTGGAACAGGCTGCCCAGAGAGGTTGTGGATTCTCCTTCTCTGGAGATATTGGAGATATTCAAGACCCGTCTGGATGCCTACCTGTGCAACCTGATGTAGGGAGCCTGCTTTGGCAGGGGGGGTTGGACTCTATGATCTCTGGAGATCCCTGCTAGCCCCTACAATTCTGTGATTGTGTGATCATTCTCCAGTGACTGCGTGGGCTGGTGTCTGGATACATGGTAGGTGTGTATAGTTCTATGCCTAACCATGTCTCATGCATCCAACCATATGTCTCTTCTCCAGATTGGTCAGGTTTGGGCAGTCCAATCCTGAGTGGCCCACTGTGCAATCCAAAACGTAAATCCTCAATAGACTGTCCAGCTAACCATGCAGACGTGCAATGCACTGTCACCTGCTTCCTGGGTTAAAAACATTCACATTGCTTTTAGCCCCCTGGCTACTCTGTCCATGCCCTTCTTTGAACCAGATGGCCTCAATTGAGGGATGGTATGCAATTGCTTGCCATTTAATATGATTTCCTTTGCTGGACTCATCCGTGTACCAGGCGTCTTCTAGGATAGGGTATTTTTAGGACAGGATTTCCCTCTGGTGGAGCGATAGTGGTCTCTTCAGGAGCATCACTATGGTACATCACTGGGCCTACTATCTTTTGTAGCTCTTCTTGTAATGGTGAAGACAAGTGACTTGACTGCCCCAGACAGGCAACCCAATGTGCCTCTGTCTGGGCTTGGGCCATCCCTGTCTTAGGAGTATGTGATTTATCTTTTACCCCCCTTGAATAGGTAGTGTTGTTTTTACTGCTGCCTCTGCTGTTCGTGTTACTGGCTCTTCTGCCTGCCGGGCAGAGTACATGGCCAATAACTGTTTTTCAGTTGGGCTATACTTTTCTTCTGTTCCATACCAAACCTGACACCAGAACCCTGACACTGCTGCAATCCCCATTCAAACCCTTCCTGGTTACCTGCTTGTCTAATTTGGCAGGTAGAGTGGGATTGAATATACTAAGTGCCTTGCTTGTTTGATGATTGATTTGGCTTGCTGAAAAGCATCTTATTCCATCTGTCCCTTATCTCACGATTAGCCTTTCTTAATTAGTCTATACAGAGACCTCAGGATTTGTGCAAGGTGGGGTATGAAGATGTTGACTGTTTACAGGCTGCTTTGATCCGGTTCCAGGACTGATGGGGTGTGGAGACCCACAGACCCATGCTCCAGGAGAGGGGGAAAAGGGGAAGGGAGATGGGCAAAACAGTGGCAACGATCTGAGAAGGAAAGCTAATTTACTAAAAAAGATATTGGAATGCAAGATAACACAATATAATACAGTATGATTGGAATTGAAGCTAATAAATCATGTAAAATGAGAATGTCCAAAAACCAAAGGCCTTACTCTAATACTGAAAGTGAGATGGGTATGGAGCACAGATGCTGCAGAGACAAGCAGAAAGGGAAAAAGGGCATCTTGTGATTTATGAACAGTTTGATCTTTCCCTCTGAATGGAAAATGGAAACAGAACAGTGAAAAGTCTTTTGGGATATGTAGTTCTTCTCTTCTAAGACAGGTGTACCCAGAACTATCAAAATCCATGGAACTGGAGAGTTAACTCGTTAGTTCCCATAGCACTACATGATGTTATGATGTGGAATACTGATAACAAAAATCACAAAACCATGACAAATGGTTGTCCAGTATCCTAGGGTGCCCAAAAATTCTTGTAGATGTTTTGCTGTAGTTAGTATTGGAAACATCAGTATCTTATTCATAATGGCACTGGGTAAACTTTTGTCTTCTCTGACCAGATGACTCCCAGAAATTTCACTGATAGTCTGGGCCCTTGAACCTTTTGTGGATAGATAGCCTACCCTTGCTCTCATAAGGTAGTTTGATAGTGAACCTACCACTTTTCCAAGTGTTTCCAAAGAGGCAGAAATTAGCATTAAATCATCAATATAATGATATAATTTGATGTTATCTAGTTTATTCCACCCCACCAAGTCACAGGCTACCAAATTATGGCAGTAAATTGGTGAATGTATGTATCCTTGTGGTAGGACCTGAAAGATTCACTGCCTGCCCTTCCATGTGAATGCAAGTTGGTTTTGTGATCCTTTAGCAATGAGGATACTAAAGAACATGTTAGCTAAGTCTAGGTCGCAGTAGTAGGTTTCTAGCTCCATACTTGATGTGTCCAGGAGGGTGACAATATTGTGTACCATGCGAATTGGGATGGTGACCTTATTCAATTCTTTATAGTCTACTGTCATCCACCAGGTCCCCTCTGGTTCCTGTACGGGCCGTGTAGGGGAGCTGTAGGAGCTACGTGCTGGTCTGATGATCCCCACTTTTTCCAATTCTTGTATTGTTCAAGTGATTTCTTCCTGACCTCCTGGGATTTTATATTGTTCTGTATTAGTGATCTGGCATGGCTGGGACACCCAAATGCACTCATGCTTTGCATAGCCCTGCAGAATTGACTGTACTGACTGGACAGTAATACTCCTAATTCGTAACCTGAACTCTCCAAAATCAGTTTGGAGAGTCAGTCCCCTCACTTTATCTATGCCTAATATCTATTCTACCAATACAGGAATATAGTTTGTACTCCTGAGGAGGAAGGCATCTAACACCCAATTTTAATGAGGTTTGTGCCACAGGGATCATTTTTCCCCCATACTCTCCTATAATAGCCCATTTACTGGAAACTTTACGGGTCACCATGGACTATAAACATCTCAGCTCCCATGTAAACTGTTGCCATTTCTCTTTGCATATTTTTGGGGGGACAAGCATATTGCCAATTTGACGTAGGGCCTCTGTTCCTCTTTGGAGGCCCTAATCCTCAGGTGACCATGCCCCCTCTTCAAGCCATGAGTTGAGAAATCTTTTGGAGGCCCAGCTGTGGCTGCTTGGGCCCCCAGGTACATTTTTTAGATTCAGTGTTGGGGTGTCTTCTAGCCTCTGTGCCTGTGAAGGAATCTTTTTTTATAATCCTGATATCTTCCCTCTTAGTGGGTGAGAGTGTAAATTGTTGTTTCTCTGTTGTTAATTGCCTCCACAGATCTAGGAGGACGTGGCTATGTCGTTTTTCAATCTTACTAAACTGTACCTTGGCCCATATGAGGTTATGCCACATTTGCCAGGAGTGGGGCTGTTGAATTATGGCCTCAAAGGCCACCAAAAGATTTAAGATCACTATAAATGTCCTATAGCAATGGGGAGGGAGCTTACTGTAGAATCAAGTCTCTCATACCTGCAAGTGAATTTGACCAAGTCAGGACTCTCAGAAGACTCCTCATAGCTTGCTTCTCTCGTACCTAGCTCCTTAATTCCAGAGCTCTTTCATGGAATTTCATACCCCACTATGGGGGGTTTATCTGTATTATTAGGCCTCATCAGTCAACAGGCTGCCATAATCCATTGAATTAAAGAGTGATTTTCCTTGTTGTATATGGCAGTCATATAATCATTGTTTTAAGGCTGGTTGTGTTGTAATATATGCTAGCTTAGGAATTTTGAGGCCATTTACTACAATTCTTTCAGCTTCCATATCCCATAGCCTTAGTAACCAGACCACTACACTTCTCTTGGCCTCTGTTGGAAATGCTGGGCTAGATCCATTCATTGGTTTGGCTGTAGTATAAGGGAAACTGTAACATGCATAGCTATTTGAGGGGAATTCAGTCCTCAGGTGGTACACTCCTGGCCTTTCTTGTTTTTTTTTTTTTTGCATGACTATAGGATGGATATCTAGCGGGTCCAGTTCTACCAGGGCCTCTAGTTCAGATTTTTTTTTTTAACAGTTCTTTCCAATATTGTTAAGGCCATAGTTCAGATTTTTTTTAAATAGTTCTCTTTTCCAATATTGTTAAGGCCATAGAAATCAGATTGCTCGTGGTCCCCTTTGCTTGCAGTGGACAGGGCCCTGACTTGTGGTTTTGGGCCAGTTTGGGTGGCCTCATCTGTAAGCGCAGCAAGTTTATGCTTGTGCTGTTTAACTCTATCATGTAGTGAGTTATTTTCTTCCTCAAGATTTTGTTCTGAAATATTTAGGTGATTTAATGCTGTTAACAGAGGCCATGCTCCAGTAGAAGCAGCCAGCTGCCTCTCCTTGTTTGTCGTAATTCTTTTTTTCTAGGCCCTCAATCTAAGCAGCCATGAAGGCGGAGGAGCTAGCAGTGTTTCCCTCATCTCTCACTGGGCTCCATTTTTCTATAATAGAAGCCAGCGCATGCCGTGGAGAGACTAGGAATCCCAAATGTGTCTGAGTAGCTCTTTCCCCACGGGGATAGATTTCCCCCATCCCAGACATCCTGCTACACCTTCTAGGAAAGCAAAGTTAGTATTACCTTTTGTGGGTGGCTCTTATTTTTTTTTTTTCTTAATTAGTTTCCTTAATTAGCTATAATCTTTAGCTAACTCACAGCAATCAAAAATAGTGTCCAGCCTGTTTAGGAAATCATTATGGGAGCCTTTCGATGGTGACAGTTTGAGTGGTAATCTCTTTAGAAAACATTTATTTATTTATTATGAAAACTAATATGTATCTAAAGAAAAAAAAAATCACATTCTCTCTTTGGAAGAAGAAAGGAAACATTCAGTTTCTTGCTTTGTGAAGAATGGGAGGTTTGCCTATTGTCTTTTCAGACTGAGAAAGGGAATTTTATAGCATTCCTCAAAAACTGCTGACATGACTGGTTTTGTGCAGCTGCTTAGCAGCCTGTGTGTGGAGGAGGCTGTTGAGGAGAGTAAACAGAAAGTGACAGGAGGTAAGATTTGTCAGCATCAGTGAGTTAAAGCAGGTCTTGTAAGAGGAACTTTAGGAAATGTTCCTGGAATGGCTTTCAGTGCTTTCTGGCCTTTCCACAGGTTGTTGTTTTTTTATGCAGGTGTTAGGATCGTAAGGAAAAGTAGATTTCTGGTGTGATTAAAAGATTACGCCACAGGAAATAGTACGTTGTAAGCAATGGAATCAATTCAATGAATTGTAACCATTTATATGAAGTTGCTTTAGGCTAGTATAGAATATATAAAATTACACAAACTAGAAAGCATTGATATTGATATATCTAATTTGAAAGCGAATTAACAACTTAGAAAAGAGGGCTTAAAAGGAATCTCTTTTCTAAAACAAGTGTTTTGAAATGTAAAAAAGAGCTTGCAAAATCATTATGATTATATATTAAAGTGTTTTATTCATCTGCTACATCTTCAGTACCCTGCATGTGCTTCCTCCGTAAAAGCAGTGTTTAGCAGCTATATGTGCTGAAGACATATTCATATGTACTTGATGCATAAACCAGCTTTTTTGACCATAGATGAGTCTTTGGAATAGGTTGCTATTATTTGCTGTTAACATTTACTGGAAGCATGTTCAAGTGAATTTATTTAATGGGAAGAAAACCTTAAGCTGCATTTATTATTAGGTAAAGACAAGGGATTTGAGTGACTTGATCCTGCCCATTTCACTAAGCATAGTATTAATTGCTGACGGAAATCCTTCAGCTTAATTCTGATCAGTGGGTTCTGTGACTGTCATGTAGTTTGACTGTGTCATGTGCCTGTTTCACACTGTGTGAATCCTTAATGAGTTGTTGCAGGATTAATCCAGTACTAGTAAGAAACAGGATTTGAGGTCTTACACAAAGCTGGGAAGAAGCAACCATCAGTTTGTTTCTCTTCTTGATATGCGAAGAATCATCAGAGAGGAATTATTTGATTTTCCTTAATTATGAATGAACGAGATAATGAAGACAGTGGGCAAAATCCAAGTGAGTCTCTTTAAAACACGGTACCATAGGTCTATTGAGTATTTTACTGAAGTACCAGATTCTGTACTTCCTGCTGCCTTGTAAAGAATTGATTAAAATTTTACAGCGTGCTGTCATTGAAATTACACTGTGCTTATTAAAATAGCTGAGGGAAAGGGAAATAAGGAAATTAAAACTTGGGGATGCAAATAAGGTGAGTGGATATAGTATTGGAATCCTCCATTACGTAAAGGGGTTTACAAGGAGCTTAAATACGTTCTGTTGTGCTTTTCAAGTTAATTTAGATAAATTGTGCTAGCCATTAATTGTTATAATGTCGGAAATCAATGATTTATTGAAAAAATTTAAACAACTCCTTATTAAGAAGTAAATTGTAAATGAAGTAGATTGCACTGAATTTTCAATCTCATCCCATGTAAAAATTACGGTAGGCAGGTTGTGTTCAAACAAGGTTACTGATGTCTTCATAGTTTGAATTAAAGTAAGACAGTGACTTTCAAAAGTTTGAGTCTATTTTACTACTCTTCAGTGTACTTCAATAAAATGTATGTTTTTGGAGTAGGAGGGGTAAGGAATTATTTTTTTAATATTATCTGAGTCCTTCTGCTTGCTCATTAAAAAAATACAATTGGACATGTAGAAAGTAAATATGTATGAGATAGATGATAGAATTGTACTTTTTGCCACAGGTAATTTTCTTGAATATGACATTTTGATATTTCATATTAAGTGACTTTTAAACCAATTTTTTTAACCTTAAATTGTTTATTTATGTTAACAGTGGATTTACCCCTGTGCAAACGGGACCTCTGTGTTTTCAGTTTGCAGTGGCTAGACTGTTCTTAATCTGACCCAATACTAATGTCATGATTACACTACTTAAGTTTTTGTTAGGAAAGGGACATTTCATTGTATCTTGATAATCAGAACGTATTCCAGCATGCATGGGCTGTGCTTTTGAGTTGTTATTTTGGAGCACTTTTTTTCTAGTTTTCAAAATCTATGCAAGCTTTTTTCTCTCCTCTCCTCTCCTCTCCTCTCCTCTCCTCTCCTCTCCTCTCCTCTCCTCTCCTCTCCTCTCCTCTCCTCTCCTCTCCTCTCCTCTCCTCTCCTCCCCTCCCCTCCCCTCCCCTC